>NC_086444.1:18476135-18809731 GCF_028390025.1 Pseudophryne corroboree | reverse complement strand
TAGTTTATTATTTTCAGGTAGCTCTGGTTGTCAGCCAGGCTACCTGCTTCGTGGGACTTAGAGGGGAAACCGAACCAACCTCCTGAGGGTTAATGATTCGTAATCCCAGCTGACAGGACACTGAGCTCCTGAGGTGCTGATCACACATCGCTAGTATGTATGCCCACGCCAGCAGCTAGCCGCCACCAGGGCCGGACTGGGACTAAAAATAGGCCCTGGCATTTTTGAAGCACACAGGCCCACCTCTGTGACTCCTCCCCTTACTATCCCTGACTCCTCCCACTTATTAGTCTATCTTCTTACAAATATAATTAATATTCTAACAACATGCAAGCGTATATCATTCTCTATTAAAATATACACAACCAGTGGTTGAAGTGGAAATTTTTAAGTGGAGGGATGGAATTGTGAGGTGGGCGTGGCCACTCAAAGGGGGCATGGTCACTCAAAAGGGGGCGTGGCCTTCAGTGTAGTTTACCACACCATACACCCCTTATACGCATTATGCACCACAATAGTAGGACCCCTTATACTATCTAGTACTGCTGCCCCTTTCACATTATACCACACAGTATGAGCCAAAATTCACATTACAGCACCCGGTATGAGCCGAAATTTACATTATATGCCCCCGACAGTGCAGTGCCAGGTATACAAATGCCCCCACAGTGCCAGGTATACAAATGCCCCCACAGTGCCAGGTATACAAATGCCCCCACAGTGCCAGATTCACAAATGCCCCCACAGTGCCAGGTATACAAATGCCCCCACAGTGCCAGGTATACAAATGCCCCCACAGTGACAGTTAAACAAATGCCCCCACAGTGCAAGGTATACAAATGCCCCCACAGTGCCAGGTATACAGATGCCCCCACAGTGCCAGGTATACAAATGCCCCCACAGTGCCAGGTATACAAATGCCCCCACAGTGCCAGATCCACAAATGCCCCCACAGTGCCAGGTATACAAATGCCCCCACAGTGCCAGATCCACAAATGCCCCCACAGTGCCAGGTATACAAATGCCCCCATAGTGCAAGGTATACAAATGCCCCCACAGTGCCAGGTATACATATGCCCCCACAGTGCCATGTATACAGATGCCCCCCAGTGCCAGGTAAACAATTGCCCCCACAGTGCCAGGTATACAAATGCCCCACAGTGCCAACCAATTGCCCCCACAGTGCCAGGTATACAAATGCCCCACAGTGCCAACCAATTGCCCCCACAGTGCCAGGTATACAATTGCCCCCACAGCAGCCAGTGCTGCAGCTGCTTACCGCTGCTGCACTGCTGCTGCTGCTGGTCCTCCTCCTCCGGGCTGTGAGGGACGGGGTGAGTGCGCCGGGGGTGAGAGGGCTGTGAGGGACGGGGGTGAGTGCGCCGGGGGTGAGAGCGCCGGGCGCCTGCCAGCGCAGCTGTGTCTGGCGCGGCGGCGTATAGCGTTCAAACCAGCCGCCGGTTCGTGAGCCAATCAGAGCTCGCGGACCGGCGGCTTCTGATTGGCTGCCGGTCCGCGAGCTCTGATTGGCTCACGAACCGGCGGCTGCTTTGAAGTCCGCTATACGCGCCGCGCCAGACACAGCTGCGCTGGCGGGCGCCCGGCGTTCTCACCCCCGGCGCACTCACCCCGTCCCTCACAGCCCGGCGGGCGCTCTCCAATCCTGATAGCTGAGACACGCTGCCGCCGGACTGAGCGGCAGCGCGTCTCAGTGACCGCTGGACCGGCCCACGTGGCCATCGGCCCTTCTGGCATTTGCCAGAAGTGCCAGATGGCCAGTCCGGCCCTGGCCGCCACCCTCTAACAGATGCCGAAGACCAGGTGAGGTGAGTGTTACACCGGGGTCCCGGTTAGTGGGTCCCCAGTGCAGATTTGGCGGCAAGTCACGCGGCGGTCACAGGCCCAGAGCTGCGGTGCCCACCGCGGACACAACTGGCTCTGGGCTGATGCCCCTCAGTGCTCACTGTCACAAAAAGGCTTTGTGTGTACTGTCTGCATATTCTGATGTTTTAGTAACATGGCCAGTATAATCTATTGATCAGGGACTGCGTACCATTACAGGGGCGGGACCTGAGGCGGGAAGGTGCCATTTCCTGCTGCTGCGGATCATCAAGGCTGCATGCACGCTGCTCCTCCAGAGACCTACGCTGCTACAGGACTCTGTACTGGTACCAGGGAGTTATAGATATGGGAGCACGCCAGCGGTAGCGCCGCTGCACTACTACCAGGTCATACACTTAGTTACACATTGTACTCCTGTGTTTCTGTGGGGATCCGGTCTCTAGGTCGACAGTAACTAGGTCAACACTATCTAGGTCGACTACTATTGTCGACCTAGACCCTGTCGACCTAAAGACCCTGTCGACCTAGAGACCCTGTCGACCTAGTTACTATCTACCTTCCATACCACACCCGTTTCTGTGTGCTGGTGTCCGCTCCTCAGTTGTCACTCCGAGGACTCTCTGGGGTCTGTGTGGAGGTGTTGGTCAGTGGGCTGCGCTGTATTGCAGTTGTGTAAGATGTCTGTGGACATGGTTATGTGTGCTGCTTGTAACTCAACCCCGTCTTCAGCGGGGTCTCTCATGTGTGAACAGTGCTCCTTATCTCCTCAGGGTCACACTTCACAGGCACCTGACTGGATGGATAGCTTTAAAGAGAGACAGGTGTTAAAGCACTCTATTGTTTGTGTGGCCAAAGCAGCAGATACCAGAAAGGCTTCTCAGCCCCCTCTAGTGGTTTCACATAAACACTCTCTGCCACAGGTGCTGCAGTCTGATTCTGATCAGCCTGATGTGGATGATGATGATGATATGGATGAGGACAGCTCTCTGTCCCCAGGGGAGGAGGCTCTCATTTTTGCTGCAAGAGAGGTTCTTCACATACCCGATCAGGAGGCAGGACCAGATGAGGAGGAGTTGTACTTTAATGTTAGACCAAAGACCTCAGCAACTTTTCCTGTATCTAAAAAATTAAACTCCCTGGCCAGGGAGGCATGGTTAAATCCTGATAAAAAATGTAAAATTCCTCCGAGGTTTTTAATTACCTTTCCCCTCCCAGCTGATGAGAGGAAGGTCTGGGAAAAACCCGTCAGTCGATACGTCTTTGTCCAGACTGTTTAAGAAATTGGTACTGCCGGTGCCAGGGGCTATATCCCTAAAAGTGCCGGCTGACCGTACAATTGAGACCACGCTCAAGGCAATATATATGGCAGCGGGCGTAGCACAGCGCCCCACAATAGTTTGCGGGTGGATTTCTAGGGCAGTAGTCAAGTGGTTTGATGATGATGATGATGATGATGATAATAATAATAATAGATTAGACAATCTGCCCCAGGATGAGGTCATTACTCTGCTGCAACACATACAGGATGCTGCAAATTTTATGAGCGAGGCTATTAAAGAGTTGTGTAAGATAAATGGCTGCACTTCTGCTATGGCTGTTTCAGCACGCAGAGCTCTGTTGTTACGTCAATGGTCGGCAGACGCTGATTCCAAACAAGGTGTTGAAAATCTTCCCTTTACAGGTGATGCCTTGTTTGGAGATTAATTAAATAAATGGATCTCCCAGGCAACGGCGGGTACATCTACCTATCTGCCGTCGGCTGCGCCACCTGTTAGACGTTCTTACACAGGACCCTCCTTGCAGTCCTTTCGTGTGACAAGGTTCAGAGGCAGGGGCAGAGGGGTCTCCACCACTCCCAGATGATCTCGTGGTAAATCCCGTAAACCTGCAACTGCTGTTACAGCAAAAGTTACCTTGCAAGAGGCCATTCAAAAACTTTTGTGGACAGGGGTGGTGGTTCCGGTACCTCCTCCTTTACACAACAGGTGCGACCCATCTTAAACCTGAAGTCTCTGAACCCATATCTGCGAGTGTTCAAATTCAAGATGGAATCCCTATGGTTAGTGGTGTCTGGTCTGGAGGAGGGGGAATTCCTAGTATCCCTAGATGTCAAGGATGCTTACCTACAAATTCCCATGTGGCCCCCTTATCAGGCTTACCTCAGGTTCGCCATCTTGGATGACCACTTCTAGCTTCAGGCCTTGCCCTTTGGCCTATCCACAGCTCCGAGGGTCTTCACCAAAATCATGGCGGAGATGTTGCAACTGCGCATGATGGGAGTCAATATAGTTCCCTACTTGGACGATCTCCTGATAAAGGCTATGTCCAGGGAGCGTCTATTGCACAGTATCGATCTGACGACTCGCCTGCTTACGGATCATGGGTGGATCCTAAATTTCCAGAAATCTCACCTGGAACCGACCCAACGTCTTCAGTTCCTGGGAATGATATTGGATACGGTGTCTCAGAAGGTATTTCTTCCGATGGACAAGGTCTTGGATATCCAAGCTATGGTCCGCTCAGTGCACCGTCCTCGCAAGGTATCGATATATCTTTGCATACGCTTGTTGGGCAGGATGGTACAGTAGCTGCTTATGAGGCACTCCAATATGGCAGATTCCATGCCTGGCCGTTTCAGCTGGATCTGCTGGACAAATGGTCAGGGTCTCACCTTCATTCATCAGGAAAAGACCTTATCTCAGAAAGCCTGAATGTCTCTATTATGGTGGCTACAAGTTCCTCATCTGGTAGAAGGCAGGAATTTCAATATCCACTCATGGATTGTACGACAACGGATGCCAGCCTTCGGAGTTGGGGGGCTGTGACCCAAGGGGCCCAATTCCAGGGGATATGATCAGTTCAGGTATCGGCTCTGCCAATAAACATCCTGGAACTCAGGGTGATTTACAATGCTCTTCTGCAAGCTTCCCACCTCCTGAAGGATCAGGCGATCCAGGTTCAATCAGACAACGCCACGGCGTTGGCATACATAAACCGACAAGGGGGCACAAGAAGCAGAGCGGCGATGAGAGAAGTGTCAAGAATACTCGTCTAGGTGGAGGCCAATGCAAGAGCCATCTCAGCCATATTCATTCCAGGAGTGGACACCTGGGAAGCAGACTTCCTCAGCAGGCATGACCTCCATCCGGGGAAATGGGGCCTACATCCCAGGTGTTTCAACAGTTAATTCACCGGTGGGGATGTCTGCAGATAGATCTGATGGCTTCTCATCTCAACAAGAACCTATGCCATAATTGTTCCAGGACGAGGGATCTGCAGGCTGTGGCAGTGGACACGCTGACGACACCATGGACACACCAGTTTGTGTACCCGTTCCCTCTTCTACCGCTAATACCAAGGGCTCTAAAGACTAAGAAGGGAAAGCATTCAAGCAATTCTAATTGCCCCGGATTGGCCTCGATGGGCTTGGTACTCGGACCTCCTAACCATGGCTCTGGAAGATCCTTGGCCTCCGTCGCTTCGAAGGGAACTTCTTCAGCAAGGTACGTTTGTCTGTCCAGACTTACAGCGGCTACATTTGACAGCTTGGAAGATGAGAAGGAGATTCTAGCAAGGAAAGTTCTTCCCTCCAGGGTTATCTTCACTATGGTCCAGGCCAGGAAGATGGTTGCATCAAAACACTATCATCGTATCTGGAAGAAGTATGTTTCCTGGTGTGAATGTAGAAAGGTTTCTCCCGTGGAATTTAGAATTGGTCATTTTCTACTTTTCCTGCAAACGGGAGTGGATTTGGGCCTACGATTGGGCTCCATCAAAGTCCAGATTTCGGCGCTTTCTATTTTCTTCCAGAAACAGCTTGCCGTGTTGCCGGAAGTACAGACTTTCCTTAAAGGAGTTCTGCATCTGCAACCGCCCTTTGTTCCTTCCACGGCTCCGTAGGATCTCAATGTGGTTCTGTCCTTTCTTCAATCGGACTGGTTTGAACCCTTACATAGGGTGGAGCTGAAATTTCTCACCTGGAAGACGGTGATGTTATTAGCATTGGCGTCTGCCAGACGTTTCTACGAAATGGGGACCTTATCCTGTAAGAGCCCTTATTTGATATTTCATGAAGACAGGGTGAAACTTAGGACCTGTCCTCAGTTTTTGCAGAAAGTAGTGTCAGCTTTTCATGTGAATCAACCCATTGTGGTTCTGGTGTTGTCTGACGCTTCCGTTGGTCCTGTGTCCTTGGATGTGGTCAGGTCCCTGAAGATTTATGTCAAAAGGACGGCTTGTCATCAGAAATATGACTCGCTGTTTCTCCTTTATGATGCCTCCAAGACTGGTCGGCCGGCTTCTAAGCAATCTATTGCTCACTGGCTCAGGTTGACCATTCAACAGGCGTATACTTCAGTGGCTCTGCCCTTGCCGACATCTATACAGGCCCACTCGACAAGGTCGATGGGGTCTTCCTGGGCAGCTGCCCGGGGTGTATTGGCCCTGCAATTGTGCCAAGCTGCAACTTAGTCTGGTTCGAACACGTTTGTTAAATTCTATAGGTTCGATACCTTGGCCAAGGATGACCTTCAGTTTAGTCATTCGGTTTTGCAGGGATCTCAGCACTCTCCCACCCATTTGGGAGCTTTGGGACTTCCCAATGGTACTAAAGTACAGAACTCCAGTATCCACTAGAATGTAAGAGAAAATAATACCTACCGGTAATTCCTTTTCTCCTAGTCCGTAGTGGATACTGGGAGCCCACCTCAGTGCTTTACTCCTGCTTACCTGAGTAATTATTTGGTTGGGCTGACATTGCGGTCCAATTATGTTGTTGGGATAGCTGTGTTATCCTGGTTGGGTTGGTGTTGCTATCTCTGTTCTGATTAATGCCCTCCTTTCAGATATGGTTGTGTGTTGGCTTGTTGCCTCACCGCTGTTGTATTATTCCTTCTCTTGTGGTATGTCCATCTCCTCGAGCACAGTTTCCTAGACCGAGTCTGGTAGGAGGGGCATAGAGGGGAGGAGCCTTCACACACATACACACACTAAAGGTTTTAAAGTGCCAGGCTCCAGTGGACCCGATCTATACCCCATGGTACTAAAGTACAGAACCCCAGTATTTACTATGGACTAGGAGAAAAGAAATTACCCGTAGGTATTAAATTACTATTTCTGCAGCGGGGTACACTGCGATTCCTCAGGGAATTACATCGGGGTGTAGAGTTGGATCTTGATCCGAGGCACCAACAGGCTAAAAGCTTTGACTGTTCCCAGGATGCATAGCGCCGCCTCCTCTATATCCCCGCCTCCAGGCACTGGAGCTCAGTTTGTAAGTTGGTGCCTGCAGTGTCAGTAAAAGGTAGGGCTGAGATAGGAAGCCCTAGAAAAAGCTTTTCTGAGAAGAAAGAAGACTTCAAGGGCCTCAGCACAGGCACTTGGTGCTATATGACATACTGACATATCGTGCTGCGGCTCCCTCACCTCCCCCAGCGGCGCTGTATACTCCCGCTGCCTGGTTGACAGGTACTTTCAGCGGAGGGCTCCGGTCACTTCAGGCACACACATGCCGCTGCTCTCCTGGCAGTGACGTGCGGTGAGGTCATTGGCTGGGGAGGCAGTAAGATATATAGTAACCCCATCAGCACCTCCGGTGCATCACTGACACCTACATAATCATGCCAGCCAGTGGCGGAACTAGCAAGCGGTGGGCTCAGGTGCAACAAAATGTCACCCCTGGAGAGGATCTGGTGAGGGGGACCTGCTCAGGGCCAGAGAAATGGATACCTAGCAACAGTGCCGTAACTAGACATTTTAGCGCTGTGTGCGAGAAACGGCATCGGAGCCCCCCCACCACTATGTACAACAAGGGCAGTGCGCGCCGTAGGCGCGTGCAAAAAATATAGGGCGTGGCATCGTGGGGAAGGGGTGTGGCCACAAAATAATACCAATTCATATAACGGTGCACAGTAGTCTCCATTATTCAAATTACGCCGCACAGTAGCGCCACTACACCAGGTAGAGCCCCTTTTACACCTTACGGCAGACAGATTCCCCTTTTTACACAATACGGCAGACAGCGTCCCCTTTTTACACATTACGGCAGACAGCGTCCCCTTTTTACACATTACGGCAGACAGTCCCCCTTTTTACACATTACGGCAGACAGCGTCCCCTTATTACACATTACGGCAGACAGCGTGCCCTTGTAACACATAGCGGCAGACAACATGCCCTTGTTACACATAGCGGCAGACAGCGTACACTTTTTACACATAACGGCAGACAGTCCCCCTTTTTACACATTACGGCAGACAGCGTGCCCTTTTTACACATAACAGCAGACAGCGTCCCCCTATTTGCACATTACGGCAAACAGCGTGCCCTTTTTACACATAACGGCAGACAGCGTGCCCTTTTTACACATTACGGCAGACAGCGTCCCCTTTTTACACATAACGGCAGACAGCGTGCCCTTTTACACATAACGGCAGACAGCGTCCCCTTTTTACACATAACGGCAGAAAGCTTCCCCTTTTTTTACACATAACGGCAGACAGCGTCCCCCTTTTTACACATTACGACAGACAGTCCCCCTTTTTACACATTACGGCAGACAGCGTGCCCTTTTTTTTTATTCAATATTTTTTATTGAGATTTTCAATTTTGCGTTAACACTTCACACATACAACACACAAACAGAGACCACACCCAACATGTGTGGAGATAACAGTACATGTATGCAGTCTATAGTATATTAAGTAAACATTATTACCTATAGAGCATATAGTCACAAAGCAACGGTATCTTAGCTCAACACATCTAGAGCATAACAGTTCCCTGAAACTCTTAGACACAGCAGAAATGTCACAGTATGTTACAAATATCATAGCAAGGCAAGACCGGCCGCGAGGACCCCCCTCTCACACAACATCCCATACTGACACACTGGAAATAACCCGGTTTTAACTATATCTCTCTTTGTAATATTTAGAATCCATCCATCCACCCCATATTGTTGACCATTTCTTCTCCACCTTCCTAGCCAGAAACACAAATTTTTCATGCGCAATCGTTTCATTGACCAGGGATATCCACGCCCCAGTTGTCGGGCTTCACTGGCCAGCCATAGCCGGGCAATACAGACCCTAGCTAAAGCGCATAGGTTAATAACGTATCGTCTACTAGGTGGGTCCAAGGCTTCCTCGTCCACAATCAACAGTGTACAGAGCGCAGGAGTACACACGAAGGAGGGAATACCTGTGTCACACAGGATCCGTATAACCGCCGTCCAAAACACAGACACGCCAGGACACACCCACAGTAAATGCCAGAAGTCTGCATCCACGGCTCCACATCTAGGGCATTGCGAGGTGTGGGCTCCCCCGATATGTGCTAATCTCACCGGGGTCATATACACCCTGTGTAGAATGTATAGTTGTATTTGCTGATATCTAACAGAGGAGGTGGAGATCCGATGGGCCCCTATGGCAGTATTCCATGCATCATCCGATAGCATGCCCACATCTGATTCCCACCTACCCCGAAGAGCCGTGAGAGGGTCACTATGGTGCATTTGCAGGATACGACCATATATCCTAGAAACTAAGTGTCCCGAGTCTAGCGTCTGCAACACTGTTTTAACCGGGGAGTCAATTAAGACTGGAGGGCCATTTGGGAACTGGGCAGCCAGTGCATGTCTCAGCCGTAGGAATTGAAAAAAGAACCTTGAGGGAATGTTGTGTGCGTGTTGAAGTTGTTGGAAAGAATTGAGAACCCCATCACTATATATATGGCCCATAGATGATACTCCCCATCTTCCCCAAACCTCTCGGACCTGAAGCTGACACAGTTCAGGTAACCCATAAATATTATCCAGAGGGGTGTCAGGGTCGACGCCATGGCCCCGCATCACCGAGTGCACCATTTTCCACACCAGGAGGGCTTGCTTAATAAGCGGTATTGTGGACATTTTAACACTGCCACAGAGAAGTAGCTGTAATGGGGAGCCCCCCGGGTAGTCGTGATGCAACATCAGTGAATGCAAAGCCAGGGGATCGAGATCATTAACCCACTCCCAGATATGTGTCAATTGCGCCGCGTAGTAGTAAAAACGGAAATTGGGGAGGGCCAGACCGCCCATTTCACGTGTTCTGGTCATGGTATCTAGTTTTAAGCGTGCACGTTTACTGGCCCACACCAGGGAGGAAATCAACCCATCTATTTGTTTAAAGATCTTCTGTGGAATATAGACGGGTGATTGCTGCAGGACATAGAGAAGCTTGGGCAGGAAGACCATTTTAACCATATTAACCCTCCCCGTGACTGTTAAGGGCAACTTACCCCACGTCTGCACCCGGCCACGGAGGTATACTATTTGAGGAGTAATATTGAGAGAAGAGAATTTTTGAGGGTCATTAGACACCCAAACCCCCAAATATTTGAATGATTCCACCCACTTCAATGGAAGAACCATCAATGGGGAGGCAGGGGCCTCGCCCTTAAGCGGGATAATAAAGGATTTCTCCCAGTTTATCAGTAAGCCAGAGTATCGCCCAAACCCATCAATAATTTCCAAGATCCTAGGCATAGACTCAGCATAGCGATCCACAAACATCAGGATGTCATCAGCGTATAGGGCCACTCTGTCCTCCCGAGCACCCACTTTAAGTCCATAAATACCCGCATCTGTTCTCAGAAGACATGCCAGGGGTTCAATGGCCATAGCAAACAGAGTAGGGGACAAGGGACAACCCTGTCGCGTGCCTCTAGACAGGGGAAAGGAGTGAGATACAAAACCATTGACCGCCACCCTTGCCGATGGAGAGGAGTACATCAGTCGGACATATTTAATAAATTTCGGGCCGATGCCAAATCTACGCATAACTTCCCATAAGTATTCCCACTCCACAGAGTCAAAAGCCTTAGCGGCATCCAACGAGACAACAATGGAGGAGGAAGGGTCCGCCCGGGGGATTTGTAGGTGGGTAAACAAACGTCTGAGGTTAATGGAGGTCGATTTATTAGGCATAAATCCCGTCTGGTCCGGGTGTATAATGTGGGAAATAACTGTATTTAGTCTACCAGCCAATATCTTGGCCAAAATTTTAATGTCAGTGGGTAGGAGGGATATAGGACGGTAGGATTCCACTCTCTTGGGATCCTTGTCAGGCTTAGGGAGAACCACAATCACTGCCTCCGCCATAGACGGGGGAAGAGAGTCCTGTGTAAACATCTGGCTATATAACTCAAGTAGGTGGGGGACAAAAAAATCCAAGTTATGTTTATAAACCTCGGATGGTATTCCATCCAATCCCGGGGCTTTACCACTAGGAGAGGCCTCAATCGCTGCTCTAACTTCATCGGGGGAAATGGGCGCCTCCAAAAGGTCGCAGGCCTCCCCGGACAAGGTGGGGAAGCAGACACGGTCTAAATAATCATTTAACTGTGATGAGGTGCAATCTAATTTAGATTTATATAAGCGACTATAGAAGGATACAAATTCAGCCGTCATCTGTGGAGTCTGGGTCAGGTGGACACCTTCAGCGCTCACAATCTCTACCACCACACTAGTAGGTCTGTCTCCCCGAGCCAGAGAAGCCAGATATGTCCCCGGCCTGTCCCCCGTGGCATAAAAGGCATGAGATGAGAAGAGGAGTCTATGCTGAGTCTTTTCCATTAGGTAATCTCTCCATTCCCTCTGAGCCGATAACCAGGCTGACTTGGAGCTGATCAAGGAATCCTGCAAATATTGTAGTTCTGCAGCAACACTCCGGGTCTCCAACTCAGCCTCCCTTTTCCTATAGAAGGATTTTAATTCAGACACCCGTTTAATCAAACTCCCCCGTAAAAAGGCCTTAAATGTGTCCCATGGGTTAGAAATAGACTGGTCGGTGCTATTCAGCTCGAAGAACTCCCGCCATGCGGCCACCATTTCAGATCCATCTCCCATGTGAACAAGCCAGAATGGGTTAAATTTCCGCACAGCTTGACCTCTATCACAATTAAAGTCTAAATTAAAGGTCAAGGGGGAGTGGTCTGATATACCTCTAGTCTCATATCTAATGTTACCGACGCGGGGAACCATATCACTCGAAAGGAGGACCAGGTCGATCCTAGAGAACGAAGAATGGGAGTGTGAAAAACACGAGTATTGTTTAAGAGAAGGGTGTCTCAGTCTCCATGGATCGACCAGGCCCAACCCCGACACCACATTTGCAAACCCAGACCCCCCAGGACCTGCAGCAGATGGAGACATGGAGAGCCTATCCATGACCACGTCTAGCACATTATTGAAATCCCCCAAACAAATAACAGACACCCCGGGAGACAAGGCCATGAACCCAGCAACCCTCTTAAGTACATCGGGAGAATACGGAGGGGGCACGTAGACTGCCAGCAGGAGGACAGGAACATAAAATAACCTACATTTCAAAAACACATATCTCCCCCATGGATCCGTTTGTATAGATTCCATTACAAAAGGGACGGTCCGCTTAATAAGGACTGAAACCCCGCGCGAGGCGGACGTGTGCATAGAGTGGTATGCCCAACCCACCCAGGGCCTCTTCAAAGAGAGAATCTTACTACCTACCAAATGTGTTTCCATAAGACAGAAAATATCAGCGGCATAGTGTTTGAGCTGTCGGAGCACAAGAGACCTCTTAACTTTATCATTGAGCCCTCTCACATTCCACGAAACCACCTTAATCCCCGTCATAGTACAGCAAAGGTATAATCAGCCCCGCCACATACAAATTCTGTAACCAGACACCACTGCTTATATTGCATGGTTGTAAACCACGTATTTTCCCGACATACATTTCCGCTCAAAAAATAAACATAACCCAACTCCCTCCCCTTCCCCCCACCCTGTATACCACCCCCAACATGCAGCATACCTGGATCCCAAAACTGAGTGTTCATACCAAAAACTTAATATAAACCTAACTGTATTGCACCATCGACCAGTGCAAACACTTCTTGATCGGGGCCAAGAATATAATGGCTCTCGGGAATAGAGAACAACTATAAAACAGCAAAATTAGAAGGTTGCTCCCAGCCATTAACCTTTCCCCCCTCGAAAACAAAAAACAAATAAGGGGAGATCATAAAGATCCACCCCCTAGGTCCCACTAATATCCAAAATAAAAACACACTCGGATATCAAAAAACCACCTATGTCAGGACAAGCATTCAGCAGTCCCCCCTCTCCCCCCATCCTCCCGCACAGAGACCGTTAATACATCAGGAAGAAAAGAGAGCAAAAGAACCCCAAGGTATAACCAAACACAAGAACATATCAAGTATATCGTGATTGACTTAAAGGGTATACATATGTCCTGTCTAAGCTGCGATAACAATGCAAAGGGGGCATTGGTAGCACTCAAACAGGCCCGCATCCTATCTCTTTGCAATATCTAACATATATGTCTAAAACAGACAGAATAATTAGCCATAAATGAGAACAGAGGAAAATCAGCTTCCAATAGCAGCCGGATAGTTACTAATCCGCAAGGGCGCGTCTCGCCGGGAACCATCTGTCCAGCCACACCGTGGCCTCCCGAGGGGTCGTGAAAAATGTTGTTTCCCCATCCGCCACTACCCGCAATCTGGACGGGAATAGCATGGCATACGGCAGTTCAAGTTCACGAAGTCTCCTCTTGACAGGAATAAACTGAGCCCTATCTTTTTGTACATCCACCGCAAAGTCCGGGAATACCGATATTGGCGATCCATTCCATTTCAGAGGGCCTTTAGTACGAGCCAGCCTCAGAACGGTGTCCCGATCCCGGTAATGAAGAAACTTTACAATAAAAGTGCGGGGTGGTGCCCCCGGCGGCAGCGGGCGCATCGGAACTCTATGGGCCCGTTCAACAGTGAAATAAGGCGAGAATTCCTCAGATCCGAAAAAATCACGGAGCCATTTTACAAGAAATTCCTCGGGAGTGGAGCCCTCTTCTTTTTCAGGCAGGCCAATGAAGCGGACGTTATTGCGCCGCAGACGCCCCTCCACATCCGTGAGCTTTTTGCGTACATCATTCATCTGGGACTCCAAAGCATCGGTGCGGCGACCCAGCGGACCAACGGTATCTTCAATATTGGAAATACGGGTCTCCGCTTCTCCCACTCTCTCTCTCACCCGTTGGAGGTCTTGATGAATAATGGAGAGGTCGGATTGTACCTGCCCGATTTTGTCAGCCAGACGCACTTCACTGGCATTTACCGCGTCTAATACTCTCTGCAGTGCAGCATCCGGAGGGTCAGAGGAGACGGAGCTATAGGCAGGAGATGGGGGCGATGTCTCGGATCTCGTGGTCTCCCCTCTCCGCTGCTGGGGACCTTGGTCGCGGACAAACTTATCCATCGCTCCCGCCGCCGCACCGGTCTGACGACCTTTCACCATTTTAGACAGCACGATGTTGGTTCTCCTGGTCTGCCGGTCTTATCAAAGCAAATATAGGCAGAGCAGGCAAACTATAGATATGTATAAACAGCCAGCAGGGCCACCCTTTCCGGATATATTGTAGCGTGACCGGCCACTTCAGCAAAAGTGTAGGGATTATCCCTCCCAACCAGAGTTGTAGGATTTACAATATCTTCCCCAGCACCTGACTCCCAGTGTGAGTGTAGCAGATGGAGTCCATAAAATGGCTGCCAAGGCAATCTCCCCTCAGGGATTCAGAAGACCTCTCTCTCTCCCAGATTTCTCCCACAAATGCAGGGGTGCCCCACATACAGGCTCTGACTGCTGATATGTGTCCCACAGAAGTATTACAGGCGGCGGCGGACAGCGGAGCCGCACTTCCGGTTTCGCGGGTAGCGCGTCCCGGTAGCAAAGGAGACGAGTCAGGAGGTCTCCCCCGCAGCTCCCTCCGGACCTCACAGGTGATCAGCAGGGTTACAGCGGAGCGCCCGGCTCTCTCTTCTCCCCGGCGCCTCGGATGGCCGCAGCGAGTGGCTGACGGGGAAGCTCACGGAGCCGAACTTCCGGTCCCCACACGTGGCAGCGGCACCCGGCACAGAGCAGGGCCCGCCGGAGTCCGGAGCTCCTGGGCCTCCAAAAATAGCGGCAGCAGCTGCACTTTCACGGCAGGGGGGAGCAGGGAACCTTAATAAAGCTGTGGCTGCAAAATGGGACCCAGAGGGGGAGTCAGGATATACGTGCAGGATATAGTAGCTGGGGAGCTGCACAGAGTGTGTGCTACTCCATGCCCGTCCTGGCCACGCCCCCACAGCGTGCCCTTTTTACACATAAAAGCAGACAGCGTCCCCCTATTTGCACATTACGGCAAACAGTGTGCCCTTTTTACACATAACGGCAGACAGCGTGCCCTTTTTACACATAACGGCAGACAGCGTGACCTTTTTACACATAATGGCAGACAGCGTCCCCTTTTTACACATAACGGCAGACAGTGTCCCCTTTTTATACACATGATGGCAGACAGCGTCCCCTTTTTTTACACATAACGGCAGACAGCGTGCCCTTTTTTTACACATAACGGCAGACAGCGTGCCCTTTTTTACACATAACGGCAGACAGCGTGCCCTTTTTTTACACATAACGGCAGACAGCGTGCCCTTTTTTTACACATAACGGCAGACAGCGTGCCCTTTTTTTACACATAACGGCAGACAGCGTGCCCTTTTTTTACACATAACGGCAGACAGCATGCCCTTTTTTCACACATAACGGCAGATAGCGTGCCCTTTTTACACATAACGGCAGACAGTGTCCCCTTTTTTTACACATAACGGCAGACAGCGTCCCCTTTTTTACACATAACGGCAGACAGCATGCCCTTTTTTTACAATAACAGCAGACAGCGTGCCCTTTTTACACATAACGGCAGACAGCATCCCCTTTTTACACATAACGGCAGACAGTGTCCCCTTTTTATACACATGATGGCAGACAGCGTCCCCTTTTTTTACACATAACGGCAGACAGCGTGCCCTTTTTTTACACATAACGGCAGACAGCGTGCCCTTTTTTACACATAACGGCAGACAGCGTGCCCTTTTTTTACACATAACGGCAGACAGCGTGCCCTTTTTTTACACATAACGGCAGACAGCATGCCCTTTTTTCACACATAACGGCAGACAGCGTGCCCTTTTTACACATAACGGCAGACAGTGTCCCCTTTTTTTACACATAACGGCAGACAGCGTCCCCTTTTTTTACACATAACGGCAGACAGCGTGCCCTTTTTTTACACATAACGGCAGACAGCGTGCCCTTTTTTTACACATAACGGCAGACAGCGTGCCCTTTTTTTTACACATAACGGCAGACAGCATGCCCTTTTTTTACAATAACAGCAGACAGCGTGCCCTTTTTACACATAACGGCAGACAGCATCCCCTTTTTACACATAACGGCAGACAGCCAGTGGCGGAACTACCGCCAGTGCAAGCAGTGCCTTGCACTGGGGCCCGCCACTGTCAAGGGGCCCAAAGCCAGTGCGGCATGTAATGAGTCAAACTGACTCATTACATGCCGCCTGCCGCCAGTGGCGGATTTACCGCAAGCCCCCACCGACAGAGCACGGCTGAACTGGACGAGTGCAAGCCTTTTCATGGTCCCAGCACACTGTCCGTTATTATACAGCTGCCGGGTCCTGGCTGCTCTAGTGCTCGCCTGTCATTGTGTATAATAAATGTGTTGTGCGTGTGACATGATGCACGTGCGCATGATGTCACACGCATGCAGAGAGGAGCCGGCCAGGACGTAGTGTAAACGCCGCGCTCAGACTGAGACTGTGACTGCGCCGCTCTCCAGAGCCCTATGTCCGCAAGCATGCTGCAGGAGAAGGGGGAGCTCTGTCCATCTGTGCAAGGTGAGAGCGAGAGGGATCTTTTTACCTGTGCCTTCCCCCACGACTGGTCACTGAAACTAAAAGCCAGCTGCCTGCAGCCATAGCAAATACCTGCTGCTGGCTGGAGTATATGTTCCTGTATAGGGGAGGGGAGGAGAGGAGACCCCTAGATGCAGCATAGACGGGCAGAGGGGAGGCACATAGTGAGAAACATGACTTTATTTGTGGTTGTAGTCGGGTGACAGTGCGGGTGAGTGAAAATGTGTTGCAGCGAGTGGGAATGTGTGACAGTCGGGTGAGTGGGAATGTGTGACAGTGCGATATTTGTTGGAATGTGTGACAGTGCGGGGTGAGTGGTCATGTGTGACAGTGCGGGGTGAGTGGTCATGTGTGACAGTACGGGGTGAGTGGTCATGTGTGACAGTGCTGAGTGAGTGGTCATGTGTGACAGTGCGGAGTGAGTGGTCATGTGTGACAGTGCGGGGTGAGTGGTCATGTGTGACAGTGCGGAGTGAGTGGTCATGTGTGACAGTGCGGGGTGAGTGGGAATGTGTGACAGTGTGGGAATGTGTGAGTGAGGGGTGAGTGGGAATGTGTGACAGTGAGGGAGTAATGTGTAAAAAGGGGACGCTGTCTGCCGCAATGTGTAAAAAGGGTACACTGTCTGCCGCAATGTGTAAAAAGGGGACGCTGTCTGCCCCTATTTTGCATAAGGGAGGGGGTGCCGATGTAGTTTCTTGCACACAGCGCTAAAATGTCTAGTTACGGCAATGTTGCTAGGTATCCATTTCCCTGGAACTGAGCAGGTCCCCCTCACCAGACCCTCTCCAGGGATGAGGGGGGAGGTGGGGGGCCCAAAGCATTTTGTTGCACCTGGGCCCACCGCTCGCTAGTTCCGCCACTGCAGACAGCGTCCCCTTTTTTTTACACATAACGGCAGACAGCGTCCCCTTTTTTTACACATAACGACAGACAGCGTGCCCTTTTTTTACACATAACGGCAGACAGTGTGCCCTTTTTTTACACATTACGGCAGACAGAATATATAGATTGAATGATCCAGGGTGACTGACCAGCAAGAAGTCAGGCCCGGGCCACTTGAGGCAGAAGGGAATGTCATCACTGAGAGCAGGCATGGCTCTCCCGCCGACTAGCACACCCCGTACAGGACAGCAAGGACCGGGAGGGAAGCGTGCACAGCAGCCAGCTCTCCCCTGTGCATCCTCTACTCCCGGTGAAGTAGCAGCAACCCAACCGACAGGTCCCGCAGGCTCTGGGGCTGCCGCTGCTGTAGTGACAGCTCTACAGTAGCTGGTCCCGGGAGCCGCCTCCGCTTCACCACACCGCGTGATTGGACGAGCGGATCCAATCACATCTGCCTCGCTGACAGGGGCGGGTTTCCCCTGTCAACGAGGCACTTGCAGAAGTGCAGTTTTTCCCTCTGGTTCCAGTGGGCTTTTTCAGCCCAGCGCTTACATAAAAAGAACATACAAACTCTACACATTATAAGTTGCTATACTTGCAAATACGCACAGCGAGCACAGCAATATATGGTAACACGCATTTACACGGACATGCCACAGAGATGGATTCGACACTTATTTCATACAGTACATAACTATAATAATATCAAGCGCCAGACATCATGATGATTTAAAATTATATATAATGAAGTAATGTCATGTATGTGTATTATTTGAACGAAGCAAGATAGTCATATTTACTATTAAAGCAACCAGATTAATGTGTAGATTCATTTGATACTTGTAATTAAGTTGTAGCACATTGCAACAAGGAATTATGATTAAATGTATGTAAGCTAAAATCACTTATTAGAAAACTAGATATTCCAAACAGGTAGTGGACAGGAAGCTCAGGCCAGCCCTTTGGACGTCCCCAAGGCTGAACCTGTTTAGCATATACAAAGAGACTAGTGACTCATCATGAATGAGTAGGTTCCCTCCCCCAACTAGATAACACATTGCTGATCACACAGGAGTCAGTTGCTGTTTGGTCTGAGACAATGAGGGAGATATTGCCAGATCAGTTCCTGTTTTGGTCTCAGCGTAAGATGGAGTCCCAGCATGATTTTAGAGAGAGAGAGAGAGACATAAGCATTGAGGGAATGGTATTGTATTGCTGGCCTGTAACTGTATGTAACTGTAACTGTATGTAACTGTATGTTTTAACTGCTTACTGTGTGAGTTGTAACTATGTAACTATAGGTATACTGTACATTGTAATATATTGAAGCCATATCCTTTTGATAACAAATATATACATCAATGAGCTTTGGAACTCAGATAATGTGTGAGTGTATTGTTTTCTCTTATGGGATGCAGTGTTTTGCGATGTACAGCGCACATTCATGGCAAATGGTAATAAGATGTGCAGGCGCTTACAATATATCTTAGAGCGGCCATTTTAAATATTTGTGAGAAAGCAATTTGGCATTTACAGATGGGGCTTGTCCGGGATATCAGGGTCTTAATGATGCACTGTACATTACAAATGCGGCTGTAATCGACCGGCTCCGATGGACGCATCGTACGCTGATGAAAATAACATCCACGTGTATTGTTGTGATATAAGTAAGCCAATGATATGAAATTTTCATAATATTTAAGATGCTAAAATGTATTTTTATTGTTGCAAAACAAAGTTCAAATAAGTCATATTGTGTTTGATTCAGATTGGATTGTTTATCTGTTAAGTAGGGTTAAAAGTACATTTAAAAGTTGCTGCATAGCCTTGATATAATTTTATTTTTAACTCAGGCCTAAAATAACTTCTGGTGCTTGTATAATGTGTGACTTCTTTGTGACAAAGGAAGCCGCATGGTCTGTCCTCCATTTTGGACTAACCACATGGCCTGTCCACCCTTTTGTGTAAACCTCATGGATGTGGAAGGGGGAGGAGCAGTGGCCATTTTAGGAAGGTCATTTTCTAAATAGCCGATTTTCAGTCTGCTCAGAATAATCAGTTTCCTTGGTCACATCAAACACCATTTATGAGTTACCAATGCATTTATTTAACCCATGCCATAGTCAATTACAAATAGTTTCAATTGGGCCTAGTGAGAGTAAATGGTGAGATAAGGTTTTTTTTTCCCTGTCCTTCTTGTCTGTGCGTAATTACTTTACATCAAGTGAGGGTATTGCACACAGATAGAAAAAGGAAAGAAAGGGTTTTGTTTTGTTTTTTCTCTTTTTCCTTCCAAGACTTGTAGAATCTGCTTGCTATGGTATAGCCATTGAAATGCAAATTAACCTGTGTAACTGCTTTTTTTAGCAGTAGAAAAGCACATAGCTTTGATATGCAAATAAGAGGTCAGGTGTCTCATAGGAGACCAGTGAATGGTACATATATATAATATCATTATAATTATGTGTATATTTATATCAGTGTATGTTCTGCAAGATAGCTATCCAATCTGAATCATATAATTTAAATTATTGATTATTGCTAGAGTCATTATAGATCTGTGTGAAATAGGATACATTTGTTGCTATATAGGTGTCAAAGTCGAAAAATATCATGATGCATATCCTTTTGTACTAACCCCATGCACATGCCCGCTACGCGTGCACTCGCTCTGCCGTGCGTACGCATATCCGCACTTTGCGTAACGGAGCTTCCACGGCCATGCGCCTTGGCGCGTGGTGTGCGCATTTACGGTAGGGTTTGTGAGCATGTAGCGTGCGACTCGATCGTAGCATATTTAACCCAAATAGTGCATTTTGTAGTTAATATTCCCCTAGACCATGTCAGCGAGTATGATTAGTTTAAACTGTTCCTGGACAGAGAGATTCCTCTTTGCATGATAGGAAGGGTCAGATAAAGGTTGAAAGGTGGTGTCTAGTATCCAGCTGTAGGGTATTTTAAGGGTAATATTCCTATGTTTGTTAGGAAAGAATCGCATGTTCCTGCGCATAGTTATGTGCAGAAGTAGAAAATAGATATAAAATTGTATTTAAAATATATTACGAATGGGGAGGGGACGAGAATGGAATTCAGTCACACATTAATTTCCCACAGACTGAGATACAATGGCCTTATTTACACTAAGCTTTGAGATTCTATGAAGTGGGCATACACCTTTGTTTATGAATAGGGCCAGGTTTCTCTCCAGAATAATGAGTGATGAGTTGCATTGTCTCAACTGAAAGAAAGAGACAAACAAGAGTGAACAATGCCCAGGAGCAGAATATGTTTGGAAGATCAGAAACAATAGCTTTCCACAACAAAACCAGACAAATAGGAATTTAGAATACTAACAAGTCCTAGTCCAAAATCCATGGAGATAGAGGTATTCATTTATATATATTATATATATATATATATATATTTATATATGTATATGTATATATATAAGTGAATAAATATATAATTCCTAACAAATTGTAATAGCAGGAGTGTGTGTGTGTGTATGTATATATATATATATATATATACTTGCAAAACTCCCGGCACTCGTCTGGAACTGAGTGTAATGCTGCGGTGCCTTCCCAGGGGAACAAATCCTCCATAGAATATGTGGAATGAAGGCGGCACTCAGACAGGCTTAATTAGTAGTGAAGAAAAGTCAGCTTTATTCGACCGACATGTTTCGGGGCTCAACCCCTTCCTCAGGGCCTCAATAACCCTAGCTGAACTACAGATGGTACATATATACACCAACATTAACAAACAATCAGTGAACCTTAATGTGACTCACCTGCTCAGCGGCGCCATCCTGTCCGTCCGGACGCTCAGCAGTGTTCCCTCGTCGCGCTTTCATGACGTCATGAACCCGAGGCTGGAGTCCGTCACCATGGCAACTCACAAGCCTCCTCGTTATCGGTCAGGGGTGTGCGCCGGGTCCCACACTGCCGGCCCGTGACGTCATCCGGCGTCGCGTCGCAGGGCAGTTACTAAGCAACCTAAAACACAATAAAGAAAAAAGCAACAACACAATATTGGTTACTATGGGTTGTACACCTGTACTCGAATAAAGCTGACTTTTCTTCACTACTAATTAAGCCTGTCTGAGTGCCGCCTTCATTCCACATATTATATATATATATATATATATATATATATATATATATATACAGGTTGAGTATCCCATATCCAAATATTCCGAAATACGTAATATTCCGAAATACGGACTTTTTTGAGTGAGAGTGAGATAGTGAAACCTTTGTTTTTTGATGGCTCAATGTACACAAACTTTGTTTAATACACAAAGTTATTAAAAATATTGTATTAAATGACCTTCAGGCTTTGTGTATAAGGTGTATATGAAACATAAATGAATTGTGTGAATGTACACACACTTTGTTTAATGCACAAAGTTATAAAAAATATTGGCTAAAATTACCTTCAGGCTGTGTGTAAAAGGTGTATATGTAACATAAATGCATTCTGTGCTTAGCTTTAGGTCCCGTCACCATGATATCTCATTATGGTATGCAATTATTCCAAAATACGGAAAAATCCCATATCCAAAATACCTCTGGTCCCAAGCATTTTGGATAAGGGAGACTCAACCTGTATATATGAATATGTGGATATATGAATATCTTGAAGATTGAAATAGATAGTAATATCATGTGTGGGTTCATATTGTTCAGAGTCACGTGAACATTAATCTGGTGGGAATAAGAACATTGTTAAAACTTACCTCATTAAGATATTAATAATACCAGATTTATGTTTAATGTGATGGGTTTAAACTGATTATGGGGCGGGAACTCCACATCCCAAGTCCTAGCCATCGCCCTCTTCTTGAACTAACCAATGGTCCCAAGTGCAGGACATGTCCCACCCCCTAACCAATGGAAGAAGAGCACACAGTGTCTATTGTATTATGTCTTGAGCTAGTGAATAAATAGAGCTTGCAGCAGGCTTGGTCAGACAAGACTCTGAAGGCTTTCTCCCTGATAGCTGAGGACTGGATTCCAGGTTGCGCTGGCGAAACATTCTCACGTATGTATATTTCTCTGTAGCCATTGTTCGCCATTGTTCGTTTTATTCTCTGTTATTATGTTAGATTTCTATGTTAGTTTGTAGTATATGATTTGTACTGTTTTTCCCCTTTTACTCTGAATAATCCACGGCAGTGTTAGAGCTGCTGCGGTTATAACCAAACCCGGTGTTGTGTTTTCACTTTCCTGCAAAGGGCTCTCTTAGCGTCTTAATTGCTCAAACAGCATACACATTGTTAAGGGTTTTAAACGTTACATCATTACAGTACTTGGTTATTAAGGTTTATAGTATAAGCATATTCTTACTGTGGTTTTAATAATAAGGTTTAAAGGTTATCGACTGTGTGTGCGCTCGCTGTGTGTTTTCCGTACACTCAGCGCAGCGCGTGTACACCAAGTGCGTACCACGTACGGTACTCTGTACGCAAATAGCGTGCAAAGTGCGTAGCATGTGCACGTTGTCTAGCGGCCATAGCGGCTCAACGGTAATAGTGTATAGCTTTATGTTTAAAGATAATATTTGACATTATCAATTGGGGGCAATCGTCCGGTTCTCCTTATATCCGCAGCCTAGCAGGACAAGGCAGACTTTTATCTATCAGCAAAGGGCGGGAAGGTAGTATCCCCTGTTAGCCGTTTTGTGGTCGGGGATACATTAGTGCTGATTAGATAAGCGTCTGCTCCGCTTGGTTTGTAGGGATGCTGGTGGGATCCGAATCTGAAAGGTAAGAACGTAAAGATATTATTTTTTTATTTTTAAATCTGTTAAATTTCTGTGTGGTGCCAACTGCGCACGCAACACACGTAACACAAGCATACACCTGTACTCTGCATATCTGATCATATTGTTGCAAAACAAGGTAAAATAACTTAAGGGGCTCGCATGATGTGTGATTTCTTAGTGACAAAGGAAGCCGCATGGTTTGTCCTCCATTTTGGACTAACCACATGGCCTGTCCACCATTTTGTGTAACCCTTATGGATGTGGAAGGGGGAGGAGCAGCGGCCATTTTGGGAAGGTCATTTTTTTCTAAATGGCTGATTTTCACTGCCCAAATAATCAGCCGTCCTTGGTCAAAAATAAATCACCATTTATGAGTTACCAATGCATTTATTTAACCCATGCCATAGTCAATTACAAATAGATTCAGATGGGCTTAATAAAAGTTAATAGTAAGATGAATACGTCATGTAAGAACCACATACAGATATAAACAAAGTTTTTTCTTTACCTCTAGGATTCAGTTAAACTCTGCTTGTTGTAAGATAGCCATTGAAATGCAAATTAACCTGTGTGGCTGCTTTTTCCTGGCAGTGAAAAACCACCTTCACAGACAGTCAAAAGCACATTCATATGCAAATTAGAAGCACTTAATGAGTAAATGTCTCAGGAGACCAGTGAATGGTACATAGATATAATATTATAATTATGTGTGTGTGTTTATATCAATGTATGTTCTGCAAGATAGCTATCCAATATGAATCATACTATTAGAAGCATTGATTACTAGATTCATTTAGACCTGTATTTTGTGTATTTTGCATATCTACCCGCTTGTTCGCCATTAGCATTGATCACGTGCTGAGAAAATTTGTTGCTATTTTAGTTAAAAGTAAAGAGTAATATTTAAGGGAGTAATTGTAAAACACACACGCAGCCTGACCCAGTTATAAAGGTTTATACAGGAGATACTGTGTGGTGTTAGTAAGCGATTATAGTTGAATATCGTTTACATTTATAGAAACGTGTTATTTGTGTTACTGCGGGCGTATCCGGCCTTTGTACACGTGTCTCGGACAGCGTACGGGACTGCGTACGCAACGCAAAGGCCTACACACGTGGCGTGTTTACGCAACGTGCGTACAGATACGCCCACTAAATACAAATCACACGATAGCATTGTTTTAGTTTAGGCGATACGGTAGACATGCGATAATAGCGCAAATTTGTTCAGTTTCCAAAATTTTAGTTTAAAAGATCCTTCTTTTATTGCATCACCTCTGGGATTAGCCTGTTTCACCTGAATGAAAGTAATTTTCTGTACAGAAAAATCAAAGTGTATATGAGTGAACGAGCGTGTGTATGCAAATAAAGGTTTTGTGAACCCGGGATCTGGGATCCCAGAGGACATCAGGTGAGTGGACACTTGGTGGCGTGGGAGTGGCTTTCTCTCGTTAACATTGTATAAGGTATAAAGGAGCAATTAGTATTACAGCAGACCAAAAGGTCAGCGAAGTCAGAAATCCGCTTACCAGGCCTAGCGAAGTTCTGAAAACCCTGGCCTGAGAAAGGTCAGAGGTAGAGAGCGCAGCCCCGGGGGTTTGCGTAGTACCCATATAGGCCCGTTTTGAGAATACGCTCCGGCTGAGGTTTCGCAGCCTAAACAATCGATTCCGCTGGTCGTTCGGCGGATAAGTAATAGTTACTTATACGCAGTGCGACTGTACCGCACGTTACTGTGTGTATTAGTTAGTTCACCTTGATACCCACTCAATTTGCGGGATCATAGATGCTATTTGTACGCGTAACGTGATTTGTGTAACAGTTTTTTTTTTATTTTAAGGGAGTTTCGCTGTTCACTCAGGAAATCTCCAACAACTGATATTTACTGGGAGGGGTAGCATACTCCCACACGCTCTCAGTAAATAACGGTTACACAGGGGCCCGAGGTTGGGTACGACCAGCACTGCGGACAGTGTGTAGGTGTATTGGCCGACGTGGGCGAAAGTGAGTGAGAGCACTTGTTGGACTTTCACCGTTGCCTCACCTCTGAGAACTTGGTTTTTGTAGGAATTCGCTGAGAAGGCAATACCTGCAAATAATGGGGGCCAGTTGCTCAGGTAAGGGACGATCAACCAGGGTTCAGGTTGATATTATTCCGCGGCCCAAAGGGTCGGCGAGGTACATAATGTGTGAGAAATATGGATCACACGCAGAGGTCTTGTGCAATGAGTGGGAACGTATGACTGTGAACGATAGGGAACCGTTCCCTAGGGTAGGCAGTTTTAATCCTGAGGTGTTGCAAAATTTAAGGAGAAGGATATGTCTGATAAAATCCAAGACACAAAGGATTAGACATTATGATTATTTACAGTTGTGGCAACAGGAAGGTGATATACAACAGGGATTAGCTCAAGCAGCTGGTTCCAACCCTAGCAGGAAACTGATAGCAACTGCACAACCACCGTACATTACAGGAGAGAAAATGGCTACAGAGAATGACATACTGATATATGATAAGAGTGCACTTAATAAATGTATTAATGACAATAAGAGTAAACGTAATAAATGTATTAATGACGATAAGAGTAAAACTGATAAATGTATAAATTCTAACCCGTGCAAGTTGCACCCCATGTTAAACTTCCCTCAGGATTACAAGCAAGAAAGTGAGCCCAGCACGATGTCGGCACTTTCTCCAGCAGCCACCATACAAAACACCCAGGTGGGCACGGCCCAATCGGTAAGGGCAGTAGTAAAGCCCCCTAACGGAGGGTCAGGTGAGGTTGTGTCCACAGGTAAGTACGGTATTGTACATTATGCACAGACAATTGCACCTCACATTGTAGAGTGAGGAAAATATGCATCATCAGGGCCGTAACTAGGGGGGGGCTAGGGGGGCAGGCGACCTGGGCGCGGAAAGAGAGAGGGCGCTGTCGCGGGGGTTGAAGACGCGCCGGGGTTGAAGACGCGCTGCTCCTGCTCCTCTGCGCCGGGTTGCTCCGGAGATCTGTTTCCCGCCGGAAATACGTGTGTGGAGCCTGGAGGCGGTAACCGGGGCATGCAGGATGGCGCAGGGTTGAAGAGGCGCCGTCCCCGCACCGCTGCGCCGGGACGGTCAGGAGAGCTGCTAACCGGAGACACATGCCTATGCCACACACATGCAAGCCTCTGCCTGTGACACTTCAGAAACTGAGAGGAGTCTGGAAAGGTAGGGACAGGCGGTCAGCTATACAGTATATGTACAATATGTGTGTGCTGTGTACTGTAACCCAGTGTGTATGTGTGTGTTAGAGCAGGGAGCAGTGCAATGTAACCTTGTGTGTGTGTTGGAGCAGTGAGCAGTGCAGTGTAACCCTGTGTGTGTGTGTGTGTGTGTGTGTGTGTGTGTGTGTGTGTGTGTGTGTGTGTGTGTGTGCGTGTTGGAGCAGTGAGCAGTGCAGTGTAACCTTGTGTGTGTATGTGTTGGAGCAGTGCAGTGTAACCCTGTGTGTATGTGTGTTGGAGCAGTGCAGTGTAACCTTAAGTGTGTGTTGGAGCAGTGAGCAGTGCAGTGTAACCCTGTGTGTATGTGTGTTGGAGCAGTGCAGTGTAACCTTGAGTGTGTGTTGGAGCAGTGAGCAGTGCAGTGTAACCCTTTGTGTATGTGTGTTGGAGCAGTGCAGTGTAAACCGTGTGTGTGTGTGTGTGTGTGTGTGTGTGTGTGTGTGTGTGTGTGTGTGTGTACTGGAGCATTGTAGAGTATCCTAGTGTGTGTTTGCTGGAGCAGTGCAGTGTAACCCTGTGTGTGTTGGAGCAGTGAGCAGTGCAGTGTAACCCTTTGTGTATGTGTGTTGGAGCAGTGCAGTGTAAACCGTGTGTGTGTGTGTACTGGAGCATTGTAGAGTATCCTAGTGTGTATCTGCTGGAGCAATGCAGTGTAACCCTGTGCGTGGGTGTGTGCTGGAGCATTGCAGGGTAAGTGTGTGTGTGTGTGTGTGTGTGTGTGTGTGTGTGTGTGTACTGGAGCAGTTCAGTATAACCCGATGTGTGTGCTGGAGCAGTGCAGTGTAACCAGGTGTTGTGTGTGTATGCTGGAGTACCCGGGGTGGGTACTTCACTTGTATGTATAGGAGGGGTGTATTTAATCACAGTATATTGGGGTATGTGTATATACAGGGGCATGTACACAGTATATGTTTAATGTGGAGGTATGTGTATATTCAGGGGCCGTACTGTGTTTATTGATTGTGTGTACATGTACAGGAGGATGTATTTCTGTATATTGGGAAGGGGGGCGCGCCAAATGACTGCCTTGCCCCGGGTGACAGATACCCTAGTTTCGGCCCTGGCATCATAGGGAGGTAGCGGTGTCCGTATTAATGGAAGGTTTAAAAGAAACGTTGAGAACCAGAGTACAAACCACTCAACCTAACTGGAGAGGTATCTCGGTGGCTGCATTAAGAGAGTCCGCTGTTAAGCATGATCGGAACATCAGTAAACACAAGGAGTCACAGGGGGGTAAGCTGATGACAATAAGTATAAAAGTCCTGACAACGAAGCCACATCAGCCTAAACCCCAGACCCCTGTTGGTAAGTCGTATGTGGTAAAATGTTATAACTGCCAGAGGGAAGGACATTATGCACGGAGTTGCAGATTTAGAGACCCACATAAGGTATATCGACCCCCTAGACCTGAACATGACACACTGTATGACGCACGTAATTGTAATCAGGGATCATATAGGAAAAGTTTTGGGCCGCACCTGTAATTTGCAGCCAGTGAAGTTGATTATTAGCCTAGGTAGTAAACCTGAGGTCACAGTTGATGTAATTGGTAGGTCATTTCTTGTAGACACAGGGGCGGCCAGGTAAACTCTGTGATTTATCTTCAAATGTTTCCTCTTCATCTCTGACGTTCACCAGCAGAACTACAGCTCAAACGTCACATGTCTACTTGGTCTTTTCAGAGGTCTGCCCAACCCCAGTATATCTTACCAGCATCATTGTGCCTGGCCATGCACAGAGGGTGGAGAGTGGAAATACTGGTGGGGGAGACTGTGCAGAGATACCGATAGACATGTTGGTGTGACAGCCTGATGGTGAACAGAAATCTGACAATTTTTCTATTATTCTCTCTCTTTTTGTTTTTTCATGTTCTAAGGATGGTATGTCACACAACAGTTAAACAAATGGTAATGCAAGATTTATGCTCCTTACAGAAAGGTCGCTGATTCAGAAAGAATATCGTATCACTGGAGTGTCCGTTTTGGGAAGACTGAGAGGCAGCACTGTTGAGACGGCATCTGAGCAAGAAGAACAACAAGACTAGAAGCGGTTATCGCACCAGTTTTCTTTCCCTTCTAATTATTTTCTTTACCTCCCATTACCACTTTTTCTTTCTCCTCCTGCAAGATGGACTTACCCCAAGAGACTGCGTTCCGGGTTTTCCTGTTGACCCTGTTGTTGACCAGAGCAGTCTATTTCGGTGAGAGTACCAGAGAGGTCGAGAAGGGATCTGGAATGGGTTCTGATGACAAGGATGGATTCGTAGAATTCCAAGAGCAACACAATCACCGAGCAAAGGCGAGTATCAGAAAACGATCTGGTAGTCATGACACTAGGAGACATTGTGAAGGATTGTTAGCTGAAGAGAATTATATCTGTAGGAATTGTGAAAACATAGTTGAGGACGGGTGCATCCAGAGATGTCAGTCCAGCCTTAATATCAACATGGACCATCATCCATTGAGTGACTATCACTCATTAGTGGGTAAGGTTTTAAACCAAACGGAATGCTGGGTGTGCTCACAAGTACCTCAAGGTCAGAGCAAGTCAGGACTAGTGCCATACTCTTTAACAATAGATGAGGTACTTGAATTAAGAGGTGGGAGACCGGTGGACAAGAAATTTAATATTTCTAGGCCTCCTAGTTTGAAGCTCCACCAATATCATGTGGATAGGTCCTTAATATGTTTTAACATTTCCAATCCCCGAAAGCCGGGAAATTGGGAAGTGACATGGAACAACCAAACCATGGCATTTTCACACAGAGCCGATAGAATGCCCGTAGACTCAGAGCTTATACGCCAAATAGCCAACGGTGGGAGATATTTTCAGTATAGGTATACTCTAGGAAGTAGGACCATGCGGGTTGGAGAAGTATCACCAGGATACTGTGCGCATATCATACAGCCTGATACGTGTACTGAACAGATGAGAGAGTTAGGGATAGGATTTTTCACCTGGAAGGTTTGTAATATGGTGATGTCATACTCTGTCCCATATGTCCTCCCCGATGATGCATATTTCATATGTGGGAGGAAGGCATATAAGTGGGTTGCCCCAAACTCAGAGGGATTGTGTTACATTGGAAGAGTGTTGCCAGAAGTAATGACCATTACCCATAATAAGATGAAAGGCATTCACCGCAATGCTCAAGCTCCTTACACTCACACTCACTACGAACACATTGTTAAGAGACACCTTATAGATAGGACAGAGCACGCAGCCTCTGATTTGATCCACGAATCCACCGGGATTCAATTCCTACTCGCGCTAGATATCACCCATACCACCAGAGGAGTTATAAATTTTAGGTATATTAATGCGCTAGCGAACCTGATAGACAATATCACCGAGATGTATGATGACACCTTCAGGTATACTGGGAGGGAATTGCAAGCTTACAAAACGGAACTGATCCAGCACAGGATGGTTCTCAATTACATCACAGCGGTGACAGGCGGGTATTGTGTCACCCTAGCAACTCAGTATGGTGTGAAGTGCTGTACATATATCACAAACAGCACTGATGACCCAACCGAGGTCATAGATCAAAAGATGGACGATATCTTGCAATTGAAGTGGGAGTTCCGAAGGAGACACAACCTTACCCTTACTGCCGTGAGTAATGAACATTACCGGCTGGGTGTCATGGTTGAACCCACGCAATTGGTTCTCAGGTTTAGGAGAATGGGCTCAAAATGTTATCGTGAATGTAGGGAAATTTCTCTTGTGTATCCTGGGAGTTGTCATAATAATTGTTTTGATATTTAGATGTGTTCGGATTTTAATGCATTGCAAGCGCAGTACCAAATTGATGAGTTTGAGGAGCGAGGGCATTGTTACAACAACTGGTTTAATTTATGACCCATCAATCGAGACAATGTTGTGATAAGACGTGATTCCACGGTCCGTTTCTTTCACCCGTTTCTCCTTTGTTTTTCTCCAAGGTAAAAAGACATCCACTCGGAAGAAGATTTTGATGCACATTTCTACAGACCGTTGATGAACATTTCCACAGACCTTTGATGAACTTTTTCACAGACTTTGCGAGACACTTTAGAGACTTTAACTTTCTATGGACACTTGAAAAACTTTGCTTACCACTTACAGCAAAGATACAGCAATCCGGACAAGACTTCAACAGACGCCCAAGGACAATCACACACATTACCATACGAATGTATTTATAACACATGTTTCTTATCTTCATCACTACGATCTTCAGGTAGTGACACACATAGACGACAGGTGATATAGGTACATATATTAGCACTCACATATTTTCCCCCTCCATGTATCATCAACTAATGTGCACCCCATTTGTTGGAACTAAAAGCCGAAAAGAGCTCGGTAGAGTTTGTTAGCCCACTTACAGACCCTTAATATGGGATAAGAAGGATTCAATGTATACTTCGCAATACCTCGAAGCTTATCTAGAACATGCACGGCACGATGATACATGACCCCTCAGACATGAATTTCATACATAAATGCTTTTACTATCCCACTAGGTCATGCATTTCCCACCTTCTCCTCTCCTCCCTACACCCAATCATTTATAGGTATTTCACGGTATTATATATTTTTCTGCTTAATTGTTTAGTGGCAGTTATTGTTGACTGCCAAAGGGTGGACTGTCAAAGTCGCAAAATATCATGATGCATATCCTTTTGTACTAACCCCATGCACATGCCCGCTACGCGTGCACTCGCTCTGCCGTGCGTACGCATATCTGCACTTTGCGTAACGGAGCTTCCACGGCCATGCGCCTTGGCGCGTGGTGTGCGCATTTACGGTAGGGTTTGTGAGCGTGTAGCGTGCGACTCGATCGTAGCATATTTAACCCAAATAGTGCATTTTGTAGTTAATATTCCCCTAGACCATGTCAGTGAGTATGATTAGTTTAAACTGTTCCTGGACAGAGAGATTCCTCTTTGCATGATAGGAAGGGTCAGATAAAGGTTGAAAGGTGGTGTCTAGTATCCAGCTGTAGGGTATTTTAAGGGTAATATTCCTATGTTAGTTAGGAAAGAATCGCATGTTCCTGCGCATAGTTATGTGCAGAAGTAGAAAATAGATATAAAATTGTATTTAAAATATATTACGAATGGGGAGGGGACGAGAATGGAATTCAGTCACACATTAATTTCCCACAGACTGAGATACAATGGCCTTATTTACACTAAGCTTTGAGATTCTATGAAGAGGGCATACACCTTTGTTTATGAATAGGGCCAGGTTTATCTCCAGAATAATGAGTGCTGAGTTGCCATTGTCTCAACTGAAAGAAAGAGACAAACAAGAGTGAACAATGCCCAGGAGCAGAATATGTTTGGAAGATCAGAAACAATAGTTTTCCACAACAAAACCAGACAAATAGGAATTTAGAATACTAACAAGTCCTAGTCCAAAATCCATGGAGATAGAGGTATTCATTTATATATATTATATATATATATATGTGCATATATAGAAGTGAATAAATATATAATTCCTAACAAATTGTAATAGCAGGAGTGTGTGTGTGTGTGTGTGTGTGTGTGTGTGTGTGTATATATATATATATGAATATGTGGATATATGAATATCTTGAAGATTGAAATAGATAGTAATATCATGTGTGGGTTCATATTGTTCAGAGTCACGTGAACATTAATCTGGTGGGAATAAGAACATTGTTAAAACTTACCTCATTAAGATATTAATAATACCAGATTTATGTTTAATGTGATGGGTTTAAACTGAATATGGGGCGGGAACTCCACATCCCAAGTCCTAGCCATCACCCACTTCTTGAACTAACCAATGGTCCCCGGTGCAGGACATGTCCCACCCCCTAACCAATGGAAGAAGAGCACACAGTGTCTATTGTATTATGTCTTGAGCTAGTGAATAAATAGAGCTTGCAGCAGGCTTGGTCAGACAAGACTCTGAAGGCTTTCTCCCTGATAGCTGAGGACTGGATTCCAGGTTGCGCTGGCGAAACATTCTCACGTATGTATATTTCTCTGTAGCCATTGTTCGCCATTGTTCGTTTTATTCTCTGTTATTATGTTAGATTTCTATGTTAGTTTGTAGTGTATGATTTGTACTGTTTTTCCCCTTTTACTCTGAATAATCCACGGCAGTGTTAGAGCTGCTGCGGTTATAACCAAACCCGGTGTTGTGTTTTCACTTTCCTGCAAAGGGCTCTCTTAGCGTCTTAATCGCTCAAACAGCATACACATTGTTAAGGATTTTAAATGTTACATCATTACAGTACTTGGTTATTAAGGTTTATAGTATATGCATATTCTTACTGTGGTTTTAATAATAATGTTTAAAGGTTATCGACTGTGTGTGCGCTCGCTGTGTGTATTCCGTACACTCAGCGCAGTGCGTGTACGCCAAGTGCGTACCACGTACGGTACTCTGTACGCAAATAGCGTGCAAAGTGCGTAGCACGTGCACGTTGTCTAGCGGCCATAGCGGCTCAATGGTCATAGTGTATAGCTTTATGTTTAAAGATAATATTTGACATTATCATAGGTAAATTTGAAATAACAGTATTTTAAGGAAGTAAGTGTAAAGACACAAACGCAGGTCTGCATAAAAGTTTATACAGAACAAGTTGTGTCTAGTGGGCAATAGTAATTAGTATTGTTCACATTTATAGAGCTGTGTGATTTGTTTTATTGCAGACGCAGGGTTTTGTACACGTGTCTCGGACAAAGTAAAGGACTGCGCACGCAGCGTAACAGACATGCACGGTCGCGTGTTTACGCAAAGTGCGTAAGAATGCGGGTGCTAAGTACAAATTACACAATAGTGTTGTTTAGTTCAAAGGTGGGATAGTAGACATTTAATACAATAGCACAAAACTACCCGGTTTCTAAAGCAGATTAGTATAAAACTTTTGTTTAAACTGTATTGCCTCTGGGGTAAAGCTGCCTATCTGAATAAATTGAAATTTTCTGTACAGAAATACCAAAGTGTATTTGAGTGAGCGAACGTAGGAGTGAGTGGATTTGAACCCCGGAAATCGGGTCCCGTGGTACACCAAGTAAGTGGAGGCTTGGTGGCGTGAGGCAGCTGACTCACGTTAATATAGATTGAAATACGCAAATCGTGAGGAGATTTGCAGAGGAGCGTAACAGGGGATTGTGCATTGTGTAGTATTGAAGTAAAAAGGTTTTTTGTTACGCTCTGAGCTGAGGGTCGCAGTTTGTACATCGACCCGTAGTTGTACGGCAGAAAGGTAACAAGTACCTATACGCTGTGCGATTGGACCGCGCGTTTTTGGGTGCGATATATAGCTCAACTTGATACCCCTTTTACGAGCTTTTTGCGTAGAATCGCGGTATCATTAGCGCTGTATAGAGCATACGAAAGCGTGATTTGTGTATAAGCATATAGGGAGTGTTCGCTGGTCTCTCTCAGGAAAATCTCCAGCGGCAGATATTTACTGGAAAAGGTAAGTCACTCCTAACACTTCCAGTAAATAGAAACCAATAGGGCCTCACTGGGTACGCGGTGTTCACTATTGGAGTGAGTCGTGGTACTCAGCGGAGAAGGAGTGAGTGAAAGCGCTAGGTGTCTTTCACCGTCTATCTGCGGTGTGCATTGGGGATTGCGTTTATTGGCAAAAAGTCCGCGATGGGATCCAATTGCACAAACAGTGGGCGTTTGGTAGCTAGGGTTCAGGCTCAAGAAGAGTTGGGACCAAGAAGGTTAGACTCGGGACGAGAAGGTCAGAATTGCGACCGAGAGGGCCAGCAAGGTTTATTATGTGTGAAAAGTATGGTTCACACACGGAGGCTTTTTGCAATGAATGGTTATGCATGACTTACAAAGATAGGGTACCATTCCCTAGGGTGGGCAGCTTTGAACCAGAGGTATTGCAGAACTTAAGGATAAGGATATGTCTGATAAAATCCAGAAAACAAAGGGTCAGACAAACAAAGTGTTTAAACCTGTGGCAGCAAGAGGGGTTGGTGAGTTTGATCCTAAGTTATTGCAGGTGGTATGTCTAACCAAAGTCATATAAGACAAGAATGGAAATATAAGAACTGTTTGAACTTGTAGCAACAATAAACAAGTAGGAAGAGAAAAAATAGAATGCAAGTACACCGCCATATGTAGATGTGGAAGCAGTTACGGCCAGCATACAAACTATAGAAAATAATAAAAATATGAAAAATATGACTGTAACCTATATATGTACTAATGAATGTTGAAGTTTTATTTAGGAGGAGAAGGTGACCTGATTGTATTCAGCCATTTCTCATGTACCCAGAGGAGTATCCAACCGGTAAAAGAAGAGCAGTAGCCTGTGGGGGAAGTAGCTGAGACCAGTGGAATAGGTAAGTATGGTATCATTCATGTACATATATAGTAAAACCCAAAAATAAAACAAAAAAAAAATCAAGAAAGTAACGTCAGAAATGGAGAAAAACTTGTCCGCACATTAGTATTTGCCAGTAGGAAAGCGGACAGAGACAAGGTAACCCCTGGGTATTTCTTTCAGTTACCATATAAGAAGTATTCATTCCTAGTAATGCCCCTAGTAAAGATGAGCTCGGAAATGTTTGTTGGACCATGTACAGACCCTTAATACGGGATGAGAAGGATTGAATGTATACTTCGCATGACCTAGAAGCTTGTTAAACTTTTTTTTGTTTTTGTCTCTTGCAGTAATAGAAAACTCTCCATCTGGATAAGACCACTGGTAAACACTAATTCGGCAAATGGGAGGTGGCTGTCTCTGTGCAAATGGACGGGCTCAATAAGGCATTGAGTGTCAGGGTGCAGACTTCTTTGCAAAATTGGAAAGGTCACAGTAGCTAATCTTAGATAGTGTGCTATTGAACATCACAAGAATAGTGCTAGGCGCAGAGAACAACAGGTGGAGAGGTTGAGGATGGTAAGTATACTGGCACATACAGGAAAGACCCATCAGTCCAAACCCCAGATCCCTAATGGTCAATAATATGTTACACTTGTAGGAAGGAAGGGCATTTTGCCAGAGATTGTAGGAGTAGTAGGACACATAGTCAATATAGATCCCCTAGACAGAAAACACAAGCCACATTATTAAACACATAGACGGGACCAAGGGACATATAGTAAGAAATCATAAGCCATATAGAAAACACAGATTTGGCTAATGGGAAGAACAAAATAAATGCAACATTACCCTTTGACAAAACTTGCTGGGGTTAAGATGGGGCCTCTAAACTTTTGCTTTTTTTCCCTAGCAGAAATGGCCCCTGATTACCTTAATTTTGTTAGATATGATATACATATACTCCCGCTCAGGAAGTACAAAGTATGTTAGACACCCACGAAGACTAATGTCGCATTCTACTGTTCTAGATGCATGTCCATCACAGGTAGAGGAAATTATCTCACAGATACCGGGTTCCCTATGAACTTAGGATGGACAGGACACTGGATTGATGGCTGGGATAGTCCAAATAGCGATATGATAAACACAGAATTTTTTTAAGGGGAGTAGACCAAGTAGAGAATCACTTCCCCGTAGTGCCCAATCCAGTTGTCAAATTTTTATAAAATCTTCTTCACCTCTACAAACTCATCTGTCACCAACCTCTATTCTGTTTCTCTACAGTTTTCCTCTTCATCTTTTGCGTTCACACAGGGTGGTACGATACATGGACCCAAGTACAGTTCAAACTCCACATGCCTAGGTCCTTCAGAGTTCTGCCCGAACCCAGTATATCTCAACAGCATGATAACACCAGTATTACTGCAGTGTGCCTTGTCATGCACAAAGGGTGGAGAATGGGAATACTGGTGAAGGGAAATTTTGTATAGACACTGATATGCTTGTTGGTGAATGGCAAACCTGACATTTTCTTTTTCATTTTCTTCTTCCTTCTCTCCTCTAGAGATGTTTTTTTTTCTTTTTGTGTTATGCTCATGGTACTCTACATTGCAAACACACGATAGTTAAATTAAAATGAAAAATTTATGTTCCCTACAGGAAAAGGCAGTCTGGAGGACAAAGGGGTATGGCCAGGAGTCCTCAGGACTGTGGACAGGTGGACACGGTAAGCCAGTAGCCCCCAGAGCATACCTTCCAAGTCCTGCTGAGGTGGCACACGGTCTGACTCATCTAGGCAAAGAGGGTAGGTGCAGGCTGATGAGAGCCTAATTGTGTGTGCCAGGATTCTATTCTCATGCAGGTAAGAGAGCAATGACCTGTCTTGCTTGCTTGATGAAGAATATTGGTAAAGCAATACCAACAGAGCCATCCCATATCCCTCCTGCAGACGGATCTTTTCAGGAAATACAAATCGACTTCGTACAGTTAACACCTTTTAGGAATTATTGTTATGTATTGGTGTGCACTGATGTTTTCTCAAACTGGGTAGAGGCATTTCCTGCCGCCACGGATGCTGCTGTGTTTACCGCAAAGAAAAATTGCGCAGAAATTTGTGTGTAGATAATGGTACCCCTAGAAGTCGGAGCAAAGCTTGAAATTGTACTATTGTGATCATAGATACGGAACCACTCCCAGATCTTCACTCAACGAATCACCCTCTTTGAAATTTGTTTTTGTTTTGGTATTTGTGTCTTTTTTGGGTTGTTTTTGGAAGACAACCTCATGTCATGATTGATCCGCACAATGATCAGAAATACACCAATGAGGTGACAGTACAGTACCTTATTGAGATGAGCCAGCATTTGAGAACTTGATAAAAGAACTTGAAACTGTTGATTGCTGGTATGCCAAATACTAACTGTCTTGATTGTGAACCAAGAGACTGTGTGATTGTTCTTACGCTCAGGTTGCCTAATAGACAGGTGGGAAGGACCATACCAAGTTTTGTTGACAGCACTAAAGGTCGCCGAAAGAGAGATTTGGGTCCACGATTCCCATTGCAGGAAAGTCGGTAGTCTGGAAGGAACTCGTAAATGGAGTGAGATGGCAAAAGTATCACCAGAGACTCTGTTCCGTGAAGACTGAGAGGCGGCACTGTTGAACACTACCTGAGCGTACTAAAGGATTGCAGAAAGACCAGTCATTGTAATTGATTTGTTATGAACAAGAGTTGTTTTGTTCTATTTCTCTTCTCTCTTTCCCGCTGACAAACTTTTTTTTTCAGGATATTCTATTTTTGCGAAGTTTTTTTATGAGGAGTCGAGTGTGGGACTGGAACTGGTTCTGGAGGAAGGAATGATTTCCTTATAGGATCCCAGGATTAGCCGATCAGTTTGTTAAAGTCAGAGAAAAATCAAAGGTCTAGTAGTTATGGAGTTCGGAGGTAATCAGGAACAATCAGACAATGGCTATTCACACATTGCAGATAAAGAGCTCATTAATATATGTGGAAGAAAGGTTTATGAGTGGCTCTCCCCGAACTCCGAAGGTTTATGTTATTTAGGAAGGACACTACTTATAACCCTTGTTCAATGATTAAACAGACCTAGCATACGTTCCAGAAATGGAAACAATGTTCAGAAAATGATAGGAATATGTAGATCATGAAAATTTTATATGTCACTGTCACGATTTGTTTGTGTCTTCTTCATCTACCCAGCAGAACCTCAATCAAATCCAAACATCAGTGTACAAAGACGTATGTACGTGTATGTGTGAAATATTCGTCGCAAATCAGACATTATAGGCCAAAGCACTGTCCCAGCATACTCTATAGGTTGAATGTTGTCCCACACCCAACCAGTGCGCCTGTGACCGCCGAGTGCATATAGAGGATGTCTCGTCCTCCTCCATGACTTCCCCAAATATAGTCAAGTGTCTGATTTGCGAAATGCATACATACTTGTGTCTAGGTCACGATTATTGTATGAAATATTTTTTTTTCTTATGTTAATAATTGATGCCAGTTATTGTTTGCTGCCAAAGGGTGGACTGTCGAAGTAAAAAATATTGCATAAAAAGAACATACAAACTCTACACATTATAAGTCGCTATACCTGCAAATACGCACAGCGAGCACAGCAATATATGGTAACACACGCATTTACACGGACATGCCACAGAGATGGATTTGACACTTATTTCATACAGTACATAACTATAATAATATCAAGCGCCAGACATCATAATGATTTAAAATTATATATAATGAAGTAATGTCATGTATGTGTATTATTTGAACGAAGCAAGATAGACCTGTCATATTTACTATTAAAGCAACCAGATTAATGTGTAGATTCATTTGATACTTTTTATTAAGTTGTGGGACATTGCAACAAGGAATTATGATTAAATGTATGTAAGCTAAAATCACTTTTATTAGAACACTAGATATTCCAAACAGGTAGTGGACAGGAAGCTCCGGCCAGCCCTTTGGACGTCCCCAAGGCTGAACCTGTTTAGCATATACAAAGAGACTAGTGACTCATCATGAATGAGTAGGTTCCCTCCCCAACTAGATAACACATTGCTGATCACACAGGAGTCAGTTGCTGTTTGAGACGATGATGGAGTTATTGCCAGATCAGTTCCTGTTTTGGTCTCAGCGTAAGATGGAGTCCCAGCATGATTTTAGAGAGAGAGAGAGAGAGAGAGAGAGACATAAGCATTGAGGGAATGGTGTTGTATTGCTGGCCTGTAACTGTAACTGTATGTAACTGTATGTTTTAACTGCTTACTGTGTGAGTTGTAACCATGTAACTATAGGTATACTGTACATTGTAATATATTGAAGCCATATCCTTTTGATAACAAATATGTACATCAATGAGCTTTGGAATTCAGATAATGTGTGGGTGTATTGTTTTCTCTTATGGGATGCAGTGTTTTGCGATGTACATCGCACATTCATGGCAAATGGTAATAAGATGTGCAGGCGTTTACAATATATATTAGAGCGGCCATTTTAAATATTTGTGAGAAAGCAATTTGGCATTTACAGTTAATATAAAGAAATTACTTATGACACAGAATATGTGTCATAAGTATTTTCTTTGTATTATTTTAATTATTAAAGACAGGGGAGGCACTGCCTCCCCTGACTGCACGTCCCTGTCTCCTGGATCACATGGCCGCATCTTCGGGAGGAGGTAAGAGTGTCCCCCAGGTGGGACCCGCATAAATCGCGATCCGGTGCGCTCTCTGGAGATGGATCGTGTGCGCTGGCATGGACACTGTGGCCGTACACGGACCCCACTAGACCACCAGGGCAAGGGGCACAGCTTGTCTTTCTAATAATCCGTTAGGATCCGCAGTACCTGGTGGTGAAGTCCTGCAGAGGGGATAAGGCTCTGACCTGTAGCCCCTCCCCCCAGCCCCACGCGCCATTTACTGCAAATGTTCCCGACCTGGAGGTGCATCTCTCTCTCCCTCACTCCCTGTCAGCGTTTTAGCGCCATTGCACAGAGCTGCGCTGATCCTGGGACTGCTGGGTGATGTCTCCTCTGTAAAGCCGCCTGCCTCATCAGCGCTGTGCATTTACAGGACACTTAAGTATTCTACATGTCGTTTAGACAGTGTTAGTTAAGAACAAGTGCATTACTAAAGGGATATTTAGTACAAGTACCCTGCGATATACATCCAGTATTTACTGTGCATTGTTATATCTGTATACATACATAGCTTTACTTAGTAGTCCAGTTACTTAGTATTGCTAGTCCAGTGCAGGTTTATTGTTGTTGTTGTTGTAATAATTTTTTGCATTGTACATGTGACTGTGTGTGCCAATAGCTGCTGTGTGGTTCCTATTCCGTGTATCTCACACATATTGCTATCCCTATATTCTGTACCCTGAAGGGGGCTAAGTGCATCAGGGTTCTCATATAATATAGTGTTTCACAGGATATACTACTTTGGTATTTTTCTCTGTGTGTTTCAGTCACCATATACCTCTTAAATTCTCTGTATGTGCTCTGCTTTGCAGTCACACTATACAGGTTTTTTTTGTCAGGTACTTTGCTGGTTATATTGTACTATTACGCCCTAAGGTTACGCTTCCAAATAATGTCTGCTAAACAGGGCGGTAGATCCATGGCTGATCCTGCGTCATGCAGTGCTGACGCAACAGATTGCTCGGAGGAAAACATTGCAGCTGAGGGTTCAGGTACCGGGGGTTCTATACTAGAGATGAGCGGGTTCGGTTCCTCTGAATCCGAACCCGCCCGAACTTCATGTTTTTTTTCACGGGTCCGAGCGACTCGGATCTTCCCGCCTTGCTCGGTTAACCCGAGCGCGCCCGAACGTCATCATCCCGCTGTCGGATTCTCGCGAGGCTCGGATTCTATTGCGAGACTCGGATTCTATATAAGGAGCCGCGCGTCGCCGCCATTTTCACACGTGCATTGAGAGTCATAGGGAGAGGACGTGGCTGGCGTCCTCTCCGTTTAGAGAAGAGAGAGACACAGTAGAGACGAGAGAGACACAGTAGTAGTAATTTTGGGGAGCATTATTAGGAGGAGTACTACTATACTACTTGCTGAAGTGATATAGATTAGATAGTGTGACTGTAAGTGTATTGTATTATCTGACTTGTGGGGGAGACACTGACAGTGGGGAGCAGTTAGAGTCTGAGAGCAGGACTCAGGAGTACATATAACGTACAATGCACACTTTTGCTGCCAGAGTCAGTGCCACACTGCCATTGTTGTGACCACACTGACCACCAGTATAATAATATATTTTGTGATTGTCTGCTTAGGACTCGGAGTACTAGTTGCAAGTTGCAACGTGAGTGACCTGACCACCAGTTTAATAATCAATCACCACCAGTTTAATATATATATAATTGTATATAATATATATATATATATATAATATTGTATACCACCTACCCGTGGTTTTTTTTTTTTTCATTCTTCTTTATACATACTACTATAGTAGCTTACTGTAGCAGTCTGCGGTGCTGCTGACCTGACAGTGTCCAGCAGGTCCGTCATCAGTCATTACATAATAAATATATATAGTACCTGTCCGGCTGCAGTACTAGTGATATTATATTGATTTCATCTCATTATCAATAATTTATCATCCAGTCTAGACTCTATATTAGCAGCAGACACAGTACGTTAGTCCACGGCTGTAGCTACCTCTGTGTCGGCACTCGGCAGTCCATCCATAATTGTATACCACCTACCCGTGGTTTTTTTTTTTTCTTTCTTCTTTGTACATACTACTATAGTATAGTAGCTTACTGTAGCAGTCTGCGGTGCTGCTGAGCTGACAGTGTCCAGCAGGTCCGTCATCAGTCATCATTACCTAATAAATATATTATCTACCTGTCCGGCTGCAGTACTAGTGATATTATATATACATACATATATATATTGATTTCATATCATTATCATCCAGTCTATATTAGCAGCAGACACAGTACGGTAGTCCACGGCTGTAGCTACCTCTGTGTCGGCACTCGGCAGTCCATCCATAATTGTATACCACCTACCTGTGGTTTTTTTTTTTCTTTCTTCTTTGTACATACTACTATAGTATAGTAGCTTACTGTAGCAGTCTGCGGTGCTGCTGAGCTGACAGTGTCCAGCAGGTCCGTCATCAGTCATCATTACCTAATAAATATATTATCTACCTGTCCGGCTGCAGTACTTGTGATATTATATATACATACATATATATATTGATTTCATATCATTATCATCCAGTCTATATTAGCAGCAGACACAGTACGGTAGTCCACGGCTGTAGCTACCTCTGTGTCGGCACTCGGCAGTCCATCCATAATTGTATACCACCTACCCGTGGTTTTTTTTTTTTCTTTCTTCTTTGTACATACTACTATAGTATAGTAGCTTACTGTAGCAGTCTGCGGTGCTGCTGAGCTGACAGTGTCCAGCAGGTCCGTCATCAGTCATCATTACCTAATAAATATATTATCTACCTGTCCGGCTGCAGTACTAGTGATATTATATATACATACATATATATATTGATTTCATATCATTATCATCCAGTCTATATTAGCAGCAGACACAGTACGGTAGTCCACGGCTGTAGCTACCTCTGTGTCGGCACTCGGCAGTCCATCCATAAGTATACTAGTATCCATCCATCTCCATTGTTTACCTGAGGTGCCTTTTAGTTGTGCCTATTAAAATATGGAGAACAAAAATGTTGAGGTTCCAAAATTAGGGAAAGATCAAGATCCACTTCCACCTCGTGCTGAAGCTGCTGCCACTAGTCATGGCCGAGACGATGAAATGCCAGCAACGTCGTCTGCCAAGGCCGATGCCCAATGTCATAGTACAGAGCATGTAGAATCCAAAACACCAAATATCAGTAAAAAAAGGACTCCAAAATCTAAAATAAAATTGTCGGAGGAGAAGCGTAAACTTGCCAATATGCCATTTACCACACGGAGTGGCAAGGAACGGCTGAGGCCCTGGCCTATGTTCATGGCTAGTGGTTCAGCTTCACATGAGGATGGAAGCACTCAGCCTCTTGCTAGAAAAATGAAAAGACTCAAGCTAGCAAAAGCACCGCAAAGAACTGCGTTCTTCGAAATCACAAATCCACAAGGAGAGTCCAATTGTGTCGGTTGCGATGCCTGACCTTCCCAACACTGGACGTGAAGAGCATGCGCCTTCCACCATTTGCACGCCCCCTGCAAGTGCTGGAAGGAGCACCCGCAGTCCAGTTCCTGATAGTCAGATTGAAGATGTCAGTGTTGAAGTACACCAGGATGAGGAGGATATGGGTGTTGCTGGCGCTGGGGAGGAAATTGACCAGGAGGATTCTGATGGTGAGGTGGTTTGTTTAAGTCAGGCACCCGGGGAGACACCTGTTGTCCATGGGAGGAATATGGCCACTGACATGCCTGGTGAAAATACCAAAAAAATCAGCTCTTCGGTGTGGAAGTATTTCAACAGAAATGCGGACAACAGGTGTCAAGCCGTGTGTTGCCTTTGTCAAGCTGTAATAAGTAGGGGTAAGGACGTTAACCACCTCGGAACATCCTCCCTTATACGTCACCTGCAGCGCATTCATAATAAGTCAGTGACAAGTTCAAAAACTTTGGGTGACAGTGGAAGCAGTCCACTGACCAGTAAATCCCTTCCTCTTGTAACCAAGCTCACGCAAACCACCCCACCAACTCCCTCAGTGTCAATTTCCTCCTTCCCCAGGAATGCCAATAGTCCTGCAGGCCATGTCACTGGCAATTCTGACGATTCCTCTCCTGCCTGGGATTCCTCCGATGCATCCTTGCGTGTAACGCCTACTGCTGCTGGCGCTGCTGTTGTTGCTGCTGGGAGTCGATGGTCATCCCAGAGGGGAAGTCGTAAGACCACTTTTACTACTTCCACCAAGCAAATGACTGTCCAACAGTCCTTTGCGAGGAAGATGAAATATCACAGCAGTCATCCTACTGCAAAGCGGATAACTGAGGCCTTGGCATCCTGGGTGGTGAGAAACGTGGTTCCGGTATCCATCATTACTGCAGAGCCAACTAGAGACTTGTTGGAGGTACTGTGTCCCCGGTACCAAATACCATCTAGGTTCCATTTCTCTAGGCAGGCGATACCGAAAATGTACACAGACCTCAGAAAAAGAGTCACCAGTGTCCTAAAAAATGCAGCTGTACCCAATGTCCACTTAACCACGGACATGTGGACAAGTGGAGCAGGGCAGGGTCAGGACTATATGACTGTGACAGCCCACTGGGTAGATGTATGGACTCCCGCCGCAAGAACAGCAGCGGCGGCACCAGTAGCAGCATCTCGCAAACGCCAACTCTTTCCTAGGCAGGCTACGCTTTGTATCACCGGTTTCCAGAATACGCACACAGCTGAAAACCTCTTACGGCAACTGAGGAAGATCATCGCGGAATGGCTTACCCCAATTGGACTCTCCTGTGGATTTGTGGCATCGGACAACGCCAGCAATATTGTGTGTGCATTAAATATGGGCAAATTCCAGCACGTCCCATGTTTTGCACATACCTTGAATTTGGTGGTGCAGAATTATTTAAAAAACGACAGGGGCGTGCAAGAGATGCTGTCGTGGCCAGAAGAATTGCGGGACACTTTCGGCGTACAGGCACCACGTACAGAAGACTGGAGCACCACCAAAAACTACTGAACCTGCCCTGCCATCATCTGAAGCAAGAAGTGGTAACGAGGTGGAATTCAACCCTCTATATGCTTCAGAGGTTGGAGGAGCAGCAAAAGGCCATTCAAGCCTATACAATTGAGCACGATATAGGAGGTGGAATGCACCTGTCTCAAGCGCAGTGGAGAATGATTTCAACGTTGTGCAAGGTTCTGATGCCCTTTGAACTTGCCACACGTGAAGTCAGTTCAGACACTGCCAGCCTGAGTCAGGCCATTCCCCTCGTCAGGCTTTTGCAGAAGAAGCTGGAGACATTGAAGGAGGAGCTAACACGGAGCGATTCCGCTAGGCATGTGGGACTTGTGGATGGAGCCCTTAATTCGCTTAACAAGGATTCACGGGTGGTCAATCTGTTGAAATCAGAGCACTACATTTTGGCCACCGTGCTCGATCCTAGATTTAAAGCCTACCTTGGATCTCTCTTTCCGGCAGACACAAGTCTGCTGGGGTTGAAAGACCTGCTGGTGAGAAAATTGTCAAGTCAAGCGGAACGCGACCTGTCAACATCTCCTCCTTCACATTCTCCCGCAACTGGGGGTGCGAGGAAAAGGCTCAGAATTCCGAGCCCACCCGCTGGCGGTGATGCAGGGCAGTCTGGAGCGACTGCTGATGCTGACATCTGTCCCGGACTGAAGGACCTGACAACGATTACGGACATGTCGTCTACTGTCACTGCATATGATTCTCTCAACATTGAAAGAATGGTGGAGGATTATATGAGTGACCGCATCCAAGTAGGCACGTCACACAGTCCGTACTTATACTGGCAGGAAAAAGAGGCAATTTGGAGGCCCTTGCACAAACTGGCTTTATTCTACCTAAGTTGCCCTCCCACAAGTGTGTACTCCGAAAGAGTGTTTAGTGCCGCCGCTCACCTTGTCAGCAATCGGCGTACGAGGTTACATCCAGAAAATGTGGAGAAGATGATGTTCATTAAAATGAATTATAATCAATTCCTCCGTGGAGACATTGACCAGCAGCAATTGCCTCCACAAAGTACACAGGGAGCTGAGATGGTGGATTCCAGTGGGGACGAATTGATAATCTGTGAGGAGGGGGATGTACACGGTGATATATCGGAGGATGATGATGAGGTGGACATCTTGCCTCTGTAGAGCCAGTTTGTGCAAGGAGAGATTAATTGCTTCTTTTTTGGTGGGGGTCCAAACCAACCCGTCATTTCAGTCACAGTCGTGTGGCAGACCCTGTCACTGAAATGATGGGTTGGTTAAAGTGTGCATGTCCTGTTTATACAACATAAGGGTGGGTGGGAGGGCCCAAGGACAATTCCATCTTGCACCTCTTTTTTCTTTAATTTTTCTTTGCGTCATGTGCTGTTTGGGGAGGGTTTTTTGGAAGGGCCATCCTGCGTGACACTGCAGTGCCACTCCTAGATGGGCCCGGTGTTTGTGTCGGCCACTAGGGTCGCTTATCTTACTCACACAGCTACCTCATTGCGCCTCTTTTTTTCTTTGCGTCATGTGCTGTTTGGGGAGGGTTTTTTGGAAGGGCCATCCTGCGTGACACTGCAGTGCCACTCCTAGATGGGCCCGGTGTTTGTGTCGGCCACTAGGGTCGCTTATCTTACTCACACAGCTACCTCATTGCGCCTCTTTTTTTCTTTGCGTCATGTGCTGTTTGGGGAGGGTTTTTTGGAAGGGACATCCTGCGTGACACTGCAGTGCCACTCCTAGATGGGCCCGGTGTTTGTGTCGGCCACTAGGGTCGCTTATCTTACTCAAACAGCTACCTCATTGCGCCTCTTTTTTTCTTTGCGTCATGTGCGGTTTGGGGAGGGTTTTTTGGAAGGGACATCCTGCGTGACACTGCAGTGCCACTCCTAGATGGGCCCGGTGTTTGTGTCGGCCACTAGGGTCGCTTATCTTACTCACACAGCTACCTCATTGCGCCTCTTTTTTTCTTTGCGTCATGTGCTGTTTGGGGAGGGTTTTTTGGAAGGGACATCCTGCGTGACACTGCAGTGCCACTCCTAGATGGGCCCAGTGTTTGTGTCGGCCACTAGGGTCGCTTAGCTTACTCACACAGCTACCTCATTGCGCCTCTTTTTTTCTTTGCGTCATGTGCTGTTTGGGGAGGGTTTTTTGGAAGGGCCATCCTGCGTGACACTGCAGTGCCACTCCTAGATGGGCCCGGTGTTTGTGTCGGCCACTAGGGTCGCTTATCTTACTCACACAGCTACCTCATTGCGCCTCTTTTTTTCTTTGCGTCATGTGCTGTTTGGGGAGGGTTTTTTGGAAGGGACATCCTGCGTGACACTGCAGTGCCACTCCTAGATGGGCCCGGTGTTTGTGTCGGCCACTAGGGTCGCTTATCTTACTCACACAGCTACCTCATTGCGCCTCTTTTTTTCTTTGCGTCATGTGCTGTTTGGGGAGGGTTTTTTGGAAGGGCCATCCTGCGTGACACTGCAGTGCCACTCCTAGATGGGCCCGGTGTTTGTGTCGGCCACTAGGGTCGCTTATCTTACTCACACAGCTACCTCATTGCGCCTCTTTTTTTCTTTGCGTCATGTGCTGTTTGGGGAGGGTTTTTTGGAAGGGACATCCTGCGTGACACTGCAGTGCCACTCCTAGATGGGCCCGGTGTTTGTGTCGGCCACTAGGGTCGCTTATCTTACTCACACAGCTACCTCATTGCGCCTCTTTTTTTCTTTGCGTCATGTGCTGTTTGGGGAGGGTTTTTTGGAAGGGACATCCTGCGTGACACTGCAGTGCCACTCCTAGATGGGCCCGGTGTTTGTGTCGGCCACTAGGGTCGCTTAGCTTAGTCATCCAGCGACCTAGGTGCAAATTTTAGGACTAAAAATAATATTGTGAGGTGTGAGGTATTCAGAATAGACTGAAAATTAGTGTAAATTATGGTTTTTGAGGTTAATAATACTTTGGGATCAAAATGACCCCCAAATTCTATGATTTAAGCTGTTTTTTAGTGTTTTTTAAAAAAACACCCGAATCCAAAACACACCCGAATCCGACAAAAAAAATTTGGTGAGGTTTTGCCAAAAGGCGGTCGAACCCAAAACACGGCCGCGGAACCGAACCCAAAACCAAAACACAAAACCCGAAAAATTTCAAGTGCACATCTCTATTCTATACCCCTCAGTCAGTCTGCATCACCGGTGGCACACCAAGACCCACCTTGGGCTGCTTTTTCTAATTTACTGACTACGCTAGTAACTAGACTTGCGCCCCCTGTGGGACCTCCGGTGCCTTTACAGCCACATATTGTCCCTGCGGTTAATCCACCATAGGCAGATAATCTGTCCACTCAGTTACAGCAATTAAATCAGTCTTTGGCTAAACATAAACCTACCCGCCTAGGACCAACGGGTCCTCTAAGCGGGCCATTACTTCCTCACAATCCACACACGTTTCGGATACTTCATCCGATGAAGATGTCGTATCTACTGACCCCACAGACACTGATGCAGATGCTTCTGATGAGGAATCTATTACCCAGGTGGATGTTCCTGACCTCTTGGAGGTTATCAGATTCATTCTTCAAATTGATGATGACGCAGAACCTCCAGATACCTCTAAGAAACCTGATAAGTTCAAGCGTCAGAAGGTTACTAAATTAGTTTTACCTCATTCTGACCATTTGGTTGACATACGTCAGGAATCCTGGGAGTATTCAGTAAAGAAATTCTCTCTGTCTAAGAAGATGCTAGCTCGTTATCCCTTCGCTGTGGAGCTAAGTAAAAATTGGGAAACACCGCCTCCGGTGGACTCACATGTCGCGCGTCTGGTGGTGTCATCTGCTCTGCCGGTTACTACCGTCACCTCTCTGAAGGAACCGACGGATAAGCGTGTGGAGGGTTGCTTGAAGTCTATTTACACTCTTGCAGGTGCTGTACATAGACCCACTATTGCGGCTTCTTGGGCTGCAAAAGCTATTGAAGCCTGGGTTCAAGAAGTTGAAGCGGAGCTACCGTCTGATTTTCCTGATAATGCTAAACAGTGTCTGTCATAAATTATTACAGCCTCTTATTACATTCAGGAGGCGGCATCTGATGCCGGTGTCCTCAGGGGCAAATGCAGGATTTGTAAAGGTGGGTTTCAATCAGACAAATTTCCCCACGACTTCCTCAGAAGCAACGTCAAATCACACAATGAGATTTTAGGACTTTATATGGGATAAGTTTAATTTTCCGGCTGTCGGGATCCCGGCGGTCAGAATTCCGACTCCGGAATCCTGACAACCAACAATGCCACCAGCCGGAATCCCGGCGCAACAGGGCTATTCCACTCGTGGATGCCCACAGAGTGGTGAGCGCAGCAAGCCCACAAGGGGACTCTTAGCGCTCGCCCCGCTACGGCATTTGGGAGGACGGGATGCCGCTGTCAGGATCCTGACAGCCGGCAACCCATCCGCCGGTAATAAATACCAAACCCCTTTCTACCCCTCGTTTGCTATATGCTATGATTTAGACTTCAGGTGCTATTAATATATTTGTATCTCAGGGAGTAATTCAGGTCTGAACTGCGCAAGTGTATGCACCGCAATGCGCAGGCTCGTCAGACGACTGCACCGGGCATTGGTGCATAGCGTCAGGATGGTGCGAAAAAAGCGATCGCATGGGCGATCACAAGGAGATTGACAGGAAGAAGGCGTATGTTGGTGGCAACTGACCGTTTTCTGGGAGTGTCAGGGAAAACACAGGCGTGTCCGAGTGTTTGCAGGGCGGGTGTCTGACGTCAAATCGGGCCCGAACAGGCTGAAGGGATCGCAGCGGCTGAGTAAGTCCTGGGCTACTCAGAGATTGCACAAGATCAGTTTGTCCCGCTCTACTACACATGGGATCGCACACTTGCACAGCGAAAATACACTCCCCTATAGGCGGCGACTATATGAACGCAGGACTGCAAAAAAACACTTGCGAGCGATCAGGTCTGAATTACCCATCAATCAAGTAGCCTACAGTAGTTTTATATATACATCATTTTTATATTATTATTTACTCTTTATATTTAAATAATGTATTCAATTAATTAAGTTCCCATTTTTTTTTCCTGGTGCTATTATCCTTGTTAATTTGGCTTGAAAAAGACATGTATATATGTATATATGTACACTGCTCAAAAAAATAAAGGGAACACTAAAATAACACATCCTAGATCTGAATGAATGAAATATTCTTATTAAATACTTTGTTCTTTACATAGTTGAATGTGCTGACAACAAAAATCACACAAAAATTATCAATGGAAATCAAATTTATTAACCCATGGAGGTCTGGATTTGAAGTCACACTCAAAATTAAAGTGGAAAAACACACTACAGACTGATCCAACTTTGATGTAATGTCCTTAAAACAAGTCAAAAGGAGGCTCAGTAGTGTCTGTGGCCTCCACGTGGCTGTATGACCTCCCTACAACCCACACAAGTGGTTCAGGTAGTGCAGCTCATCCAGGATGGCACATCAATGCGAGTTGTGGCAAGAAGGTTTGCTGTGTCTGTCAGCGTAGTGTCCAGAGCATGGAGGCGCTACCAGGAGACAGGCCAGTACATCAGGAGACATGGAGGAGGCCGTAGGAGGGCAACAACCCAGCAGCAGGACCGCTACCTCCGCCTTTGTGCAAGGAGGAACAGGAGGAGCACTGCCAGAGCCCTGCAAAATGACCTCCAGCAAGCCACAAATGTGCATGTGTCTATTCAAACGATCAGAAACAGACTCCATGAGGGTGGTATGAGGGCCCGACGTCCACAGGTGGGGGTTGTGCATACAGCCCAATACCGTGCAGGACGTTTGGCATTTGCCAGAGAACACCAAGATTGGCAAATTCGCCACTGGCGCCATGTGCTCTTCACAGATGAAAGCAGGTTCTCACTGAGCACATGTGACAGACGTGACAGAGTCTGGAGACGCCAAGAAGAACGTTCTGCTGCCTGCAACATCCTCCAGCATGACCGGTTTGGCAGTGGGTCAGTAATGGTGTGGGGTGGCATTTCTTTGGGGGGCCGCACAGCCCTCCATGTGCTCACCAGAGGTAGCCTGACTGCCATTAGGTACCGAGATGAGATCCTCAGACCCCTTGTGAGACCATATGCTGGTGCGGTTGGCCATGGGTTCCTCCTACTGCAAGACAATGCTAGACCTCATGTGGCTGGAGTGTGTCAGCAGTTCCTGCAAGACAAAGGCATTGATGCTATGGACTGGCCCGTCCGTTCCCCAGACCTGAATCCAATTGAGCACATCTGGGACATCATGTCTCGCTCCATCCACCAACGCCACGTTGCACCACTGACTGTCCAGGAGTTGGCGGATGCTTTAGTCCAGGTCTGGGAGGAGATCCCTCAGGAGACTATCCGCCACCTCATCAGGAGCATGCCCAGGTGTTGTAGGGAGGTCATACAGGCACGTGGAGGCCACACACACTACTGAGCCTCATTTTGACTTGTTTTAAGGACATTACATCAAAGTTGGATCAGCCTGTAGTGTGTTTTTCCACTTTAATTTTGAGTGTGACTCCAAATCCAGACCTCCATGGGTTAATAAATTTGATTTCCATTGATAATTTTTGTGTGATTTTGTTGTCAGCACATTCAACTATGTAAAGAACAAAGTATTTAATAAGAATATTTCATTCATTCAGATCTAGGATGTGTTATTTTAGTGTTCCCTTTATTTTTTTGAGCAGTGTATATTACCTGGTGTTATACCTGGTGTTACACTGTATATATATTACCTGGTGTTATACCTGGTGTTACACTGTATATATATTACCTGTTGTTACACTGTATATATATTACCTGGTGTTATACCTGGTGTTACACTGTATATATATTACCTGGTGTTACACTGTATACATATTACCTGGTGTTATACCTGGTGTTACACTGTATATATATTACCTGGTGTTATACCTGGTGTTACACTGTATATATAGTACCTGGTGTTACACTGTATATATATTACCTGGTGTTACACTGTATATATATTACCTGGTGTTACACTGTATACATCAGGCATGTCCAAACTGCGGCCCTCCAGCTGTTGTGAAACTACACATCCCAGCATGCCCTGACACAGCTTTAGCATTCTCTGACAGCAAAACTGTGTCAGGGCATGCTGGGATATGTAGTTTCACAACAGCTGGAGGGCCGCAGTTTGGACATGCATGGTATACATATTACCTGGTGTTACACTGTATATATATTACCTGGTGTTACACTGTATATATATTACCTGGTGTTACACTGTATACATATTACCTGGTGTTACACTGTATATATATTACCTGGTGTTACACTGTATACATATTACCTGGTGTTACACTGTATATATATTACCTGGTGTTACACTGTATACATATTACCTGGTGTTACACTGTATACGTATTACCTAGTGTTACACTGTATATATATTACCTGGTGTTACACTGTATACATATTACCTGGTGTTACACTGTATATATATTACCTGGTGTTACACTGTATATATATTACCTGGTGTTGTATACACTGTATACATATTACCTGGTGTTATACCTGGTGTTACACTGTATACATATTACCTGGTGTTACACTGTATATATTGTAACACTGTAGGGGTGCAAGGTGCCTTTTCCTGGGGAATATGGCAGCACGCAGCAGTTGAGGAACAACACAAGTCCAGTTTCTGGTACAACTGACCCCGGCCAGTTTTATTGAAACAGAAAATAAAACAAACCCCAAAATAAAAATACCTTGCCTGTCCGGCACTAACTAAACATAAGATGTTCCTAACTGTCACTAAACAAAACACAGAGTTCTTCAGTACATACTGTATAACTTACTTGCATCAGAAAGCGTGTCTCTCACACACAGTCTGCAGCCTTCCCAGGCAGTCTGCCCATACTAATCAGGTTAGAAGCACTATATCACTCTTACACAGCTGAAACCCTGATTAGCCCTCTGTGAGGCCAAAGACCCGAACTGGGCCCAATGTCTAGAACTCGCCTTATCTCTCTCTCAGAGCCTTTACCCAGCTTTTACAGCAAACTGAAAAGGTTCAGACAAAACAAAAAGCATTTTTCCTAGAAGTTAACATTTTCTAAAACATGTAAGACAAGAACCTGGGACAAATATACCTGCCCTCAAACACTATCCCAGTGTTCTTGTCACATATCCCCCTCCCCTGTTTCGACCTAGGGGCCGGAACACTTGTAGCCCCCAAACAGAAGATGCGAGACAATGCATCTGCGTTGGCCAATTGTGTTCCCGGTCTATGTTCGACAGTAAACTTAAAGTCCTGCAACGCTAGAAACCATCTAGTTACACGAGCATTCTTGCCTCTATTTACATACATCCATTTTAAAGGGGCATGGTCTGTCACTAGTCTGAATTGTCTACCCAAGAGGTAATATCTCAAGGTATCTAGTGCCCACTTAATGGCCAAAGCCTCCTTTTCCACAATGGCATACCTTTTTTCATGCTCATTGAGTTTCCTACTCAAATAAATGATAGGGTGTTCGTCCCCATCTCTGGTTTGGGACAGCACAGCACCTATCCCTACCTCTGAGGCATCTGTCTGTACCACAAATTCTTTTGAAAAATCTGGTGTTATCAACACCGGTTGTGAACACAAAGCCACTTTTAATGCTTGGAACGCCTTTTCTGCATCAGGGTTCCATTTCACCACATTTGACTGCTTCCCTTTGGTAAGGTCTGACAACGGCACCGCTGTGGTCGCAAAATTAGGAATAAACCGTCTATAGTACCCAGTAATTCCCAAAAAAGCCCTTACCTGTTTTTTATTCACTGGACGAGGCCAGTTTTGAATAGCATCAACTTTATTCAATTGGGGCCTAATCAGACCTCTGCCTATGGTGAAGCCCAAGTATTTGACCTCCTCCATTGCGAGGCAGCACTTCTTTGGGTTAGCAGTTAACCCTGCCTCTCTGATTGAGTCCAGTACTGCTTGTACTTTAACCAAATGTGACCCCCAGTCTGTACTGTGAATTACCACATCATCCAAATAGGCAGCTGCATATTTTCTATGGGGCCTCAAAATTTTATCCATCGCCCGTTGAAAGGTTGCTGGAGCCCCATGCAACCCAAAGGGTAACATCTTATACTGGTACAGCCCCTCCGGAACCGAAAAGGCTGTTTTTTCTTTGGCGCTATCAGATAAAGGTATTTGCCAGTAACCTTTGGTCAGGTCCAATGTGGTGAGAAACCTGGCTGTTCCCAGCCTTTCTACAAGCTCATCCACACGGGGCATGGGGTATGCGTCAAACTTGGACACCTCATTTAACTTACGAAAGTCATTACAGAAGCGTATGCTACCGTCGGGCTTCGGGATGAGCACTATGGGACTGGACCACTCACTGTTAGACTCCTCTATGACTCCAAGTTCTAACATGGTTTTAACTTACTTAGAAATAGCTTCTCGCTGAGCTTCAGGAATCCTATATGGCTTTAAATGAACCCTGACCCCTGGTTCTGTGACAATGTCATGTTTTATTATGGTCGTTCGGCCAGGCAGCTCTGAAAATACCTCCCTATTTTGGATGAGAAATTCTTTAACCTGATTGTTCTGATCAGCTGATAATGTCTCTGACACCTTCACTGCGGGAAGCAACCGGGGTGAAGACACCGAAGGGCAAGGCTCCGCTGACAGAGACAACCTATCTTTCCAGGGTTTGATTAAGTTAACATGGTAGATCTGTTCGGGTTTTCTCTTTCCCGGCTGGTATACTTTGTAATTAACCTCATTCACTTTTTCCCTAATCTCAAATGGACCCTGCCATTTAGCTAGGAATTTGCTTTCCACAGTGGGTACCAAAACAAGAACTCTATCTCCAGGAGCAAATTCCCGTATCTTGGCACTCCGGTTATAGACCCTCTGTTGAGCACTTTGGGCCTGTTCCATGTGCTCTCTGACAACAGGTACCACGGCTGCAATCCTATCCTGCATTTGTGTTACATGCTCAATAACGCTTCTATAAGGAGTGGGCTGTCCTTCCCACGTCTCTTTGGCAACATCCAACAGCCCTCTGGGGTGTCTACCATACAACAAATCAAATGGAGAAAACCCCGTAGAGGACTGAGGAACTTCTCTGATGGCCATTAACAAGTAGGGCAACAAACAATCCCAGTTTTTCCCATCTCTCTCAACAACCTTTTTTAACATACTTTTTAATGTTTTATTAAACCTTTCCACCAACCCGTCAGTTTGGGGATGGTAGATGGACGTCCTGAGGTGAGTGACCTTAAATAACTTGCATAATTCTTTCATGATCCTTGACATAAATGGAGTACCTTGGTCAGTCAAAATTTCTTTTGGTATTCCCACTCTACTAAATACCTGCACCAGCTCCCTAGCTATCGCCTTGGTTGTGATAGTGCGTAAAGGGACAGCCTCAGGATATCGAGTGGCATAGTCCATAATTACCAGGATATACTGATGGCCCCGAGCAGACTTTAACAAGGGCCCCACGAGATCCATGGCTATTCTGTCAAACGGGACGTCTATAATAGGCATGGGAACTAGTGGGCTCCTGAAATGGGGTCTAGGGGCATGATACTGGCATTCAGGACAGGAAGAACAATATTCAGACACTTCTTTATAAACCCCTGGCCAAAAGAACCTTTGTAAAACTCTTTCAGTGGTTTTTTCTGCCCCTAAATGTCCTGCGGTAACGTGACTATGAGCTAAATCTAGTACCGTTCTCCGATAAGGCTGGGGAACTACCAGCTGTTCCACCACATCCTCACCCCTTTTGACAATGTGGTACAAGAGCTCATTACAGATGGCCATGTGGGGATACGTAACCCTGTCACCTGGTACCACAGGTTCCCCATTAACAATCTTAACATTCTCTCTAGCCTTTATTAAGGTAGGATCCTTTAACTGTTCAGACGCAAACAGATCCTTCTTTACCTCCAGGTCAGGCACGCTTTCAGTTCTAACTACTATGTCTCTGTTCCCGGCAAGAGGGTCCTCACTGGACTCCCCATCTGTCACTTCCCCAGCCAAACTAGCAAAAGGCAAAGGGCCAGAAAGTTCCGAAGACCCACGTACATCCAAAAAATCACCGGTATTATCAACTGGCTTTTTACTTCTCACATCTGTTGATAACCGTGATTCCCACAGTTTCCAAAAATGAGGAAAATCCCTCCCTATTATGGCCTCATGCACCAAGGTAGGGACCAGTCCCACTTTAACCATTGCTGACCCACAACAAGTTTCTATATTCACCTCAGCAGTGGCATAATATTGGGTATCCCCATGTATGCAAGTTACCCCAATAGGTATTTGCTGGACCTTTAAGGGGTTCACTAACCCAGCTTTCACGAGGGTAACTAAACTTCCTGAATCTAGCAAGGCCTCTACCCGGTTACCTTCTAAGAACACATCACACATTTGTTTTTCCAGCTCAGGTGAAGGTACCACAGTACAGGCTAACCTAGCAAAGAAAGACATTCTGCGACATTCAAAGGCAGCATCACATTGCATGGGTTCTTGCGTGACTGGGCAATTGGCAATAACATGACCTGGCATACCACACCTAAAACATTTAACCACACGATTATCAACCCATCTGGGCAGCATAGACCGTTCTAGCCCCATTGGCCTGTTTCCAGGGCCAGTGTTTACAGTCTCTCCAGCCTTGCGTTCTCTTAACCGCCCAGCAACGTTTTCCCACGGAACAGTCTTACCAGTCTTTACTGAAGGGCGCTGTCGAGGATCTATGGGTTGCTGGGTGGTCATCAGTAGTTCCTCTGCTGCCAAATACCTCTCTACCATGTCCACTAATTGGTCAGCAGTACCCGGGTTTCCATGGCTCACCCACTTGCGCAGGACCATGGGCAAAGATCTCAAGTAGCGGTCCATGACGACTCTTTCCACCATCTGGGGACCAGTTAATGTCTCTGGCTGCAGCCATTTTTTTGTTAGCTGAATAAGGTCGTGCATCTGGGAGCGCGGAGGCTTCTCCATGGCGTACAGCCAACGGTGCACCCGTTGTGCTCGTACTGACAGCGTGACTCCCAGGTGGGTCAGGATCTCAGTCTTTAGTTTATCATAGTCCCGAGCCTCAGCAGGGCTTAAATCAAAGTAAGCTTTTTGGGGCTCACCTGACAGGAAAGGTGCCAGCAGACTGGCCCACTGTGCTTTCGGCCAGTTCTCACGCTCGGCAGTCCTTTCAAACGTCGTCAGATAGGCCTCCACATCATCAGCCTCTGTCATTTTCTGCAGGAAGTGACTGGCTCGTATAGAACTAGAGCTGGTTGGAGCACTGACGGCCACATCTCCAACCCGAGCTGCAAGTCTCTGCACCACTTCTGCTAAGGCCTCTCTATCCTGACGCTGTAGTCTCCAATTTTCCTCCATTGCCACCTGCTGCTGTCGGTTGGCCTCCTGCTGAGCCGCTGTAGCTTGCAGCAAGGCTTTAAGCAGATCCTCCATGTCAACAGTTTTTTCAGGCGGCTTTGCAGCTGCTTTCACCCAGGACATATATCAAACCCTCAGGGGTGAGTCTCAGTAACTTCACACTGGGCTGTATCTGCATAAACCACCGTTTTCTGCAGGCCTCACAAAGCTGCTGCTTTGTCAGGTCCGGGTGTTTTTGTGAATCCGTTAACCTGGAACCAACCACAGGTGTAGGTGCTGGGGTATGAAGAAAACAGGGAGGACGAAGGAAGTTCCGTTTCATATATTTATTAAAGTAACAATTCAGTAAGGAGTTAAATGACTAGTTGTTAATCATCATTATACTGAAGTATTGCAGGAATGACAGAAATAATATGCAAGAGAAAACTCAGAAATAAATAAAAGAAATGTTCATGGAAACATATGCAAAAACAAGCTGAAGAATAAATGTTGAATTGTCCAAATATAAACAGGCTTTGATGCTGAACTGCAGATTGTGTTTAACTGGTTAATGCAGACATGGAGAATTGACTGTAAGAATTTGCAATGGAGTTTTAAGAGTTAACTGAGAGACTGTGAAGAATTATCCTTGTAATGACAACATAGAAAATAAAAGTACTGAATTGGGTTACTTGCAGGTTCCGGAGATCACTGTGAAACTGTAGTAGATGGCAAGGTGATGAATGGGTTAAATGCAGAGTTGAACAAACGAACAGCTGAGGGAATTGGAATCCTCCAGACTTTGTATGATAGGCAGACAGACAAGGTAACCTCATGCAGGACACTGGGAATCCAAGTATTTCCAATAGGTATGCAATTGACTGATAGCACAATGGAGAGCCGGTAGATCTTTGGCAGTGAAGGCTGCAAACGGACCTCTGGGAACGGAGGCGATATCTGGACCACGGGAATCACACAGGAATGCACGGAGAGAGTTCAGAGCTAGAGCACAGCTTTGATACAACAAAGCACTGGCCCAGAGTGACATAATCCCAGCCTACTTAAAGGCAGCACAAGCACGGGATTGGCTTACACCTGCCCACAGGTGTTTTCACAAGTGCTCAGTATTAGCTATTTGGTCTCCAACATGGCCACCTCCTATACAGCAGACACACCGCAGTGCCTTAGGCCATTTGGTCCCCGCACTCACAGTTCCCAGACTCTGCATTACCTGTGCCATTGATCACGCCGTGTCCCCACACGGGCGCACAGCACCGCGAGCAACCGCACTGGCAACGGATGAACCCCAGAACCCGCAAAGGTGAGAGACCGGTTCGTGACAGTACCCCCTCTTCTACGGGTGGTCTCCGAACACCTTTGAACCTTGTCAGGATTTTTGGAGAAGTATTTCTGTACCAGTCTTGGAGCATGAACATCTTCAGAGAAAACCCAGGATCTCTCCTCCGGACCGTAACCCTTCCAGTCGACCAGAAACTGTAAACGTCCATATCGGGAACGTGAGTCCACAATCTCTTTAACTTCAAATTCCTCATTCTGCAAAGAGTGAACTTTAGGAGATTTGGACTGGGTAGTACGGAACTTATTGAGAATCAAAGGCTTCAGTAAAGATGTATGAAAGGCGTTAGGAATTCTCAAAGACGGTGGCAGCTTGACTTTGTATGACACAGGGTTGAGTACCTTTACAATGGGAAATGGACCAATAAACCTGGGAGCAAATTTCTTAGAAGGAACTTTGAACTTGAGATTGCGCGTAGAAATCCAAACTTGGTCTCCCACTTTGTAATTCGGTACAGCTTTACGTTTTCTATCTGCAAAAGATTTATAACGAGCGGAAGTTTTGACCAAGGACTTACGTACACAACTCCAGATGCTAGATAGACGTTGAAGCTCTTGATCTGCCGCTGGGACCTCTAGGGCTGGCAATGGATGAAACTCTGGCACACGAGGATGAAAGCCGAAGTTAATATAAAAGGGCGTAGATTCTGAAGATGAATGGAAGAGATTATTATGAGCAAATTCTGCCAATGGAAGGTAGTCAACCCAGTCATCCTGTGAGGACGATATATATAGCCGGAGAAATGTTTCAAGGTCTTGGTTGACTCTCTCAGTCTGTCCATCTGTCTGAGGATGATATGCAGAAGAAAAGTTCAACTTGACATTTAAAGATGAACAAAGCGACCTCCAAAACTTGGCCACAAACTGTGTTCCCCGATCAGAGATAATTTCTCGAGGAAGGCCATGCAACTTGAAGATTTCAGAGATGAACAATCTGGCTAGTAAAGGGGCTGATGGTAACCCAGTTAATGAAATGAAATGTGCCATTTTCGAAAATCGATCCACTATCACCCAAATGGTATTTCGCCCTTTTGATGGAGGTAGATCGGTCACGAAATCCATTGAGATATGAGTCCATGGTTGTTTGGGTATGGATAGTGGATGTAGTAGACCTGGTGGAGAACTTCTTGGACTCTTATGTTGGGCACATTTAGGACATGCTGCTATAAACTCTTGGACATCGGCTTTGAGACGTGGCCACCAATAAGACTGTTGAATAAATTTGAGAGTCTTTAGAACCCCAGGATGACCCATGAAGGAAGAGGAGTGAGCCCAGGTAAGCAGCCGTTTTCGAAGACTTGTGGCGACAAAGGTCTTGCCAGGCGGAGGAACTGGAGAGGTTCGAGTCATTAAAAAGGACGTAGGATTCACAATGGCTTGATTCGTGGTAGCATCGTTTAATTCAGAAGAAGCAAAGGACCGGGAAAGGGCATCTGCCTTTTTGTTCTGAGACCCTGGACGATAGGCGAGTTTGAAATCAAATCGTGAGAAGAAAAGCGCCCATCGAGCTTGTCGTGGATTCAAACACTGAGCTGACTGCAGATACAGAAGATTCTTATGATCAGTATAAACTGTAATGCGATGTTGAGCTCCTTCTAGAAGGTATCTCCACTCCTCAAATGCCAACTTGATGGCAAGTAACTCTTGCTCACCGATTGCATAATTACGTTCTGCCGGGAGGAACTTACGGGAGAAATATCCACAGGGATGGACCTTTTTATCTTCAAAGACTTGTGACAACACAGCTCCTACTGCTTCTGTAGATGCATCCACCTCTAGTAGAAAGGGACGATTCAAATCAGGCTGTCGAAGAATGGGGGCTGACACAAAGGCTTGCTTTAAATCAGAGAAGGCTTTGATTGCTTCAGAAGACCAGTTCGTAGGATTTGCTCCCTTGCGAGTTAGGGCTGTGATGGGAGCAGCTAACGTAGAATTATTCTTGATGAATCTCCTATAGAAATTCGCAAAGCCAAGAAATCGCTGAATCCCCTTGAGAGTTGAAGGAGTGGACCAATCTCGGATAGCTTGTACCTTACCTGGATCCATACATAGCTCTGATCCAGAAATGATGTAACCAAGGAACGGTATGGAAGATACTTCAAAAGTGCACTTCTCTAACTTACAATAAAGTTGATTTTTCCTCAGACGTGTCAGAACCTCTTTAACTTGGTGACGGTGAGACTTTAGATCCTTAGAGAATATTAGGATATCATCCAGGTACACTACTAGACACTTGTAGAGAAGATCACGAAAAAGTTCATTCACATAGCTTTGAAAAACTGCAGGTGCATTACAAAGACCAAAGGGCATTACGAGGTATTCGTAATGCCCATCCCGGGTATTAAAAGCAGTCTTCCACTCGTCCCCTGCACGGATGCGGATTAAATTGTAGGCCCCTCGGAGATCCAGTTTTGTAAACACAGTAGCTCCCTTTACCCGGTCAAATAATTCTGGAATTAAGGGTAATGGATACTTGTTTTTCACAGTGATCTCATTGAGTCCACGGTAATCTATGCATGGTCGTAACCCACCGTCCTTCTTTTTAACGAAAAAGAATCCGGCTCCTGCAGGTGAAGAAGATGGTCTGATAAATCCTTTGATTAGATTTTCCTGTATATAGTCAGACATAGCTTGCGTCTCTGGGATGGATAGCGGATAAATTCGTCCCCTAGGAGGGGTTTTGCCTGGAACCAGGACGATTGGGCAGTCCCATTCGCGGTGAGGAGGTAGAGAGTCTGCTGCTTGTTTACTGAAAACATCTGCAAAAGATTGATACACCGGAGGTAGGTCGGGAAGGCTAATTGACCGGAGAGGTACAATGGAGGCTAAACAGTCCTTGGTACAAGATTTACCCCACGAAAGGACTTCCATGGTTTGCCAATCGAGTTGAGGATTATGTTTCTGCAGCCAAGGTAAACCAAGTATCACATCTTGAGAGGCTTTGGGAATCACGTAGAAGGAGAGGTATTCGGAATGGAGCACACCAACTTTCATCTTGAGACATACGGTTCGATGAGTAATTATACCATCTGGAATTCGACTTCCATCCACTGCTGTAACGGCAACTGCTGCTTCCAGAGGCATGGTTTGAACTTTAGACCGCATGACAAAGGCTGAGGAGATGAAGTTCTCGGCTGCCCCGGAATCTAGGAAAGCTGAAACTTTCACTGTAGAACTTGGAACTTCTAATTGAATAGACAAGGTCGGCTCTTTCCCAGAACATGGTTCTAAAGTAACTCCTAGCTTAAGCTCCCTTGAATAAGCTAGGAGCGAGAGTTTTCCAGGCCGGAGTTTGCAGGATTTAACTAAATGTTCGGAGGACCCACAGTACATGCAGAGGTTACCCTGTCGACGATGAAGTCGTTCCTCCTCTGTGAGGCGAGAGCGCCTAATCTGCATAGGTTCTTCTGTTGTTACCGGCGACTGTGATGAAGAATCTTGTCGAGGCCTAGGATGATAACGTGGACTAGATCGCTCTGTCCTGGATTTCTCTAAAGATCGCTCCCTGTAGCGTAGGTTAAGTTTGTTACAGAGAGAAATCAATTCATCCAGTGTAGTAGGCACATCCCGGATGGTTAAATCATCCTTGATTTTCTCTGAAAGTCCATTCCAAAACGCGGCGATCAGGGCCTCCTCATTCCAATTTAACTCTGAAGACAGCGTACGAAACTGAATAATATATTGACTGACAGGACGTAAACCTTGACGCAGACGGAGAATCTCTAAAGATGCTGAGGTGGTTCTGCCTGGTTCGTCAAAGATTCTCCGGAAGGATGATACGAACTCCTTGTAATTAGAGAGGATAGGATCACCTCTTTCCCATAATGGAGATGCCCACTCCAGAGCCTGACCGGAGAGGAGGGCAATAATATATGCGACCTTAGAACGAGCTGATGGGAAACTGGCGGACAACAGTTCAAACTGGATCTCGCATTGATTCAGGAATCCTCTGCAAAGTTTTGGAGTTCCGTCAAACTTACTTGGAGAGGGTAACTGCAAACAGGACGTAGGTAGCGTCTCAGGAGAAGCTGTAGTGGTAACTGGGACAACTGGAGTTGAAATCTGGACTAGAGGCGTTTTAATAGCTGTATGAAGAATCTCTAAACGGTCTGCCATAGTTTGCATAAACTGCACTATTTGTGTCTGTATAGACTCCTGGTTTTCCAGACGGGAAAGGATATCTGATGTAGCACCGCCTCCTGCGAATTGGTCACTTGACGGATCCATGTGGCCAGTGCTTACTGTCAGGTCCGGGTGTTTTTGTGAATCCGTTAACCTGGAACCAACCACAGGTGTAGGTGCTGGGGTATGAAGAAAACAGGGAGGACGAAGGAAGTTCCGTTTCATATATTTATTAAAGTAACAATTCAGTAAGGAGTTAAATGACTAGTTGTTAATCATCATTATACTGAAGTATTGCAGGAATGACAGAAATAATATGCAAGAGAAAACTCAGAAATAAATAAAAGAAATGTTCATGGAAACATATGCAAAAACAAGCTGAAGAATAAATGTTGAATTGTCCAAATATAAACAGGCTTTGATGCTGAACTGCAGATTGTGTTTAACTGGTTAATGCAGACATGGAGAATTGACTGTAAGAATTTGCAATGGAGTTTTAAGAGTTAACTGAGAGACTGTGAAGAATTATCCTTGTAATGACAACATAGAAAATAAAAGTACTGAATTGGGTTACTTGCGGGTTCCGGAGATCACTGTGAAACTGTAGTAGATGGCAAGGTGATGAATGGGTTAAATGCAGAGTTGAACAAACGAACAGCTGAGGGAATTGGAATCCTCCAGACTTTGTATGATAGGCAGACAGACAAGGTAACCTCATGCAGGACACTGGGAATCCAAGTATTTCCAATAGGTATGCAATTGACTGATAGCACAATGGAGAGCCGGTAGATCTTTGGCAGTGAAGGCTGCAAACGGACCTCTGGGAACGGAGGCGATATCTGGACCACGGGAATCACACAGGAATGCACGGAGAGAGTTCAGAGCTAGAGCACAGCTTTGATACAACAAAGCACTGGCCCAGAGTGACATAATCCCAGCCTACTTAAAGGCAGCACAAGCACGGGATTGGCTTACACCTGCCCACAGGTGTTTTCACAAGTGCTCAGTATTAGCTATTTGGTCTCCAACATGGCCACCTCCTATACAGCAGACACACCGCAGTGCCTTAGGCCATTTGGTCCCCGCACTCACAGTTCCCAGACTCTGCATTACCTGTGCCATTGATCACGCCGTGTCCCCACACGGGCGCACAGCACCGCGAGCAACCGCACTGGCAACGGATGAACCCCAGAACCCGCAAAGGTGAGAGACCGGTTCGTGACATGCTTTCACTTATGCGCAGAACGGCCTGCTCGCATTCTCCACCAAGTTGTAACACTGTAGGGGTGCAAGGTGCCTTTTCCTGGGGAATATGGCAGCACGCAGCAGCTGAGGAACAACACAAGTCCAGTTTCTGGTACAACTGACCCCGGCCAGTTTTATTGAAACAGAAAATAAAACAAACCCCAAAATAAAAATACCTTGCCTGTCCGGCACTAACTAAACATAAGATGTTCCTAACTGTCACTAAACAAAACACAGAGTTCTTCAGTACATACTGTATAACTTACTTGCATCAGAAAGCGTGTCTCTCACACACAGTCTGCAGCCTTCCCAGGCAGTCTGCCCATACTAATCAGGTTAGAAGCACTATATCACTCTTACACAGCTGAAACCCTGATTAGCCCTCTGTGAGGCCAAAGACCCGAACTGGGCCCAATGTCTAGAACTCGCCTTATCTCTCTCTCAGAGCCTTTACCCAGCTTTTACAGCAAACTGAAAAGGTTCAGACAAAACAAAAAGCATTTTTCCTAGAAGTTAACATTTTCTAAAACATGTAAGACAAGAACCTGGGACAAATATACCTGCCCTCAAACACTATCCCAGTGTTCTTGTCACAATATATTACCTGGTGTTGTATACACTGTATACATATTACCTGGTGTTATACCTGGTGTTACACTGTATACATATTACCTGGTGTTACACTGTATATATATCACCTGGTGTTACACTGTATCCATATTACCTGGTGTTACACTGTATACATATTACCTGGTGTTACACTGTATATATATCACCTGGTGTTTCACTGTATACATATTACCTGGTGTTACACTGTATACATATTACCTGGTGTTACACTGTATATATATCACCTGGTGTTACACTGTATATATATTACCTGGTGTTACATTGTATATATATTACCTGGTGTTACACTGTATATATATTACCTGGTGTTACACTGTATATATATTACCTGGTGTTGTATACACTGTATACATATTACCTGGTGTTATACCTGGTGTTACACTGTATACATATTACCTGGTGTTACACTGTATATATATTACCTGGTGTTACATTGTATATATATTACCTGGTGTTACACTGTATACATATTACCTGGTGTTACACTGTATATATATCACCTGGTGTTACACTGTATACATATTACCTGGTGTTACACTGTATATATATCACCTGGTGTTTCACTGTATACATATTACCTGGTGTTACACTGTATACATATTACCTGGTGTTACACTGTATATATATCACCTGGTGTTACACTGTATACATATTACCTGGTGTTACACTGTATTACGCTGTTGATAAGAACAGCTGTGCCTGAGGCAATGTGATTCTACATCGGAGAGACCAGTCCAGACATGAACTAATTAGAACCTGGGAAATTCATCTTCCTTGTTCCTTCAAAGGATCATTAAGATTAGTTGCTTTAATTAAATCCACCCACACGAGCTGTGATTATATAAATCTCACGCGCAAGAGTCTAATGCTTTCCAAATGCCTCATGTCAGCAATCCTTTGTTATATCTGCAGGAACCTTTTTTTTATTGATACATGTATTACATAATAGGGATATACAAGGTGTGAAATGCAGAATACATGTATAGAAGCACGAGTACGGTTACAGTGATACAGCTATAGTCATATTCAGGTTTGTATACAGTAAAAGCAGAATACATGTATAGAAGCACAAGTACGGTTACAGTGATACAGATATAGTCATATTCAGGTTTGTATACAGTAAAAGCAGAATACATGTATAGAAGCACGAGTACGGTTACAGTGATACAGATATAGTCATATTCAGGTTTGTATACAGTAAAAGCAGAATACATGTATAGAAGCACGAGTACGGTTACAGTGATACAGCTATAGTCATATTAAGGTTTGTATACAGTAAAAGCAGAATACATGTATAGAAGCACGAGTACGGTTACAGTGATACAGCTATAGTCATATTCAGGTTTGTATACAGTAAAAGCAGAATACATGTATAGAAGCACGAGTACGGTTACAGTGATACAGCTATAGTCATATTCAGGTTTGTATACAGTAAAAGCAGAATACATGTATAGAAACACGAGTAACCTTCTGCCCTCTGGATAAAATACCAGAGATCCCATTCACTGGTTAGTGGAAGGTAAGTTACCAAATTATCCAAGGCAAATTTCCTAACTTGCAACCAGAGTATACGAAGGAAGGGACAGCTCCAAAAGTAATGAAACAGATCCGCTGGTGGGTGTGACAGCGAGGACAGGAATGGGATGAGGACATGTCTGCCATACATTGTCTATTAGGTGAAAAATAGGCTTTGTGAAAGTCGTCGTACCATGCTGGAACTCAGAGTTTCCCAAGATTGGCAGAAACATATGTGTGGACCACAGCAGCGGTTTATCACGCAGTTGTTGCGGAGTCTCACAGACGTGCCGATGGAGGCTGTTAGTGGAATAGGAGTCGTGTTTGTGGAGCCAATCTCATAGGTTTTGCAGTATGGCCACATGGTTATAGTGTAGGACGTGTGGGAAGTTGATGTCTCCATTGGATGTGGTTGTGATTTCACTAGACTAATGGACGTTTACCTTGACAGATTAAAGGGTCTATTCATGAAGCAGTGAAAACATTGGAGAAGTGAGCCTGTGGAGAAGATGCCCATGGCAACCAATCAGGTGCTCCGTACAACTGTACAGTATGCAAATTATAAATGTTACTTCAATACTGATTGGTTGCCATGGGCAACTTCTCCACTGGCTCACTTCTCCAAACTTCTCACTGCTTCATAAATAGATTCCTAATTTTCTAAATTAAAAGTTAAGTAGCTGGACATCCCTGTTGGTTAGTAGAAGTGGTAAGGACTGTGCTAAGTATTAGAACCCTGGGAATATCACTATTTTGATTAGGCTAGCCCTACCCGAATGGGACAAGAATAGATGGCTCCAACCCTCCAGCTCCGCAGAAATGTTGGAGGTAGCTTAAAGCGATATAACTCGGAGGGCTGCTTAGGGAGGTATAATCAATATGGTTTTTGCCTAGGTCAATGGGAGGTGGTTGCCCAAAATTGGTTTATTTATTTGTGGGTGTAATAAAGACCTGTGCATTTGGATATGTTAATTGTCAATCCACCAAACTCTAGTAATTGGTCCAGAATAAAGTCCAGAATTTCTTTGGAATTGGCAATGTACATCTTTAGCAATACCCAAGAGTTTGATTTCCGTATTGCCAATGGAGATACCTTTGAAGAGGGACCAAGATTGGAGACTCTGGAACAAAGGGTAAATGGGGAGATTGACCAAAGTTGTGAGAAAGGCGTCCCTGGTGACTACCTCTGTGCATTGGTATAGGGTCCACCCTAACGCCATTAACCAACAACATCATAGTTGGCTGAAAATAAAAATAGTGAAATAATCAAATAAATGTAAGTTCAAACACACGCCTTTCTAAAATTGAAAACAGGTAAGGCCAAGCGACAGTATCAAATGCTCTGTGAGTATCTGATCCCAGTTACATCTCCCATAGTCCTTCCCCTGGGCTACTGCTACCACCGCTGCAATGGACATGGGTGCAGTGTCTACCTGGAACGAAGCCCATTTTGCAGGAACCTTTTGATATTAGTAGGGACTGTGTAGCCTGTCTGTTGCTGGACACCGTTCACCCGGTTGTGATACATGGTCCAATCTTGCTTCCTGCAGTGTCTTTCATGGTATAATATTGCAAATTGGTTAGGTGCTTGCTTAGTTGGCGCTCCTTAATAAAATGAAAATAGGTGCACGAGGAGGTGAAAACACACAGTGTGATACAACCCTTATAATTTTGATATCTTAGCTCCTTTGGCTCTCAACTAATCGATGAGGTCAAGTAGATTCTTCCAATGACAACAACTCCCAGTCCAAATGGAGCAACATAGGAGAGAAAACATTTCACATACAGTAGTGTAATCTTATTTAATAGAGTTAAAAAGCCCAATAAACCAGAAGTGCCATATGGCCAGTGTTGCCCTGGTGGGCGGGACTGCCGCTTCCGGATCACTACTTCACCGCTCCAGGCAGCCTTAGGACTCTCAGAGTGGCCAAAGGACCCACCAGCTGGTGCTGCAGGAGTGAAACTGGCCAGATCCACAGGCGTGTGTGGGGCCCTTTATCCTTTTAGGTCCATATACATTTTCCAGTCTAGCCACCCTGTAGTTACGCCACTGCCCAATGGGTCATATGAACACATATGACATTGATATAAATGTTTCCAACATTTAAGTCTGAATCGTGGAGGGTATATACAAAAACACGTGGGTTATGCTGTCATTCATTTATCTATTCCCGACATCAGATGACTGTGACCGGAGAGACTAACCAGCCACACGTGTAATGGCGGCCATGGCACTGAAGGGGTTAACCCTCGTGCCCGGCGCCATGTTGCGGACAATAGGCGCTTGGCGTCACTGTTAAATGTACTTACGGCGCTGTTTAAAAATATGTTTAATGATGTGTCTTAACATGTCATATGTAGTGCTCTGTGCACAATTGCAGGAATGCATGTTTAAATGTATTTATATTTAAGATGTGGTCACCTGTATATTTAAAGGAAAAATGCACTTACTATAGATGTCTGAATAATCATCTCCTGTCAGTAGGAAGTGGCATGCTAATGGCCCTGTCCTAGCAGAGAGGTTTGAATGACAATACCTTTTGATGTGTAAGTTCCTTAGAGAGAGATGTTACTGACGGGGGATCTCCTTATCCCATATGTAAAGTAGTTCTGGGCTTGGAACCTGTTTCATGTAATGATTTAATTGATATACGAACCCTGAATGGCAGATGCAGGAAGGAAGACTGTTTGTTTGTATTGTAGCCTTTCCTGTTGTAATCTCAAACACTGGGTTTGCCTGGAGATGTTAATGAGACAGAAACATTTGTATTTTGAAGCTATGTGATAAATTTATCAATAGTGAATGTTAATCTGATACCAAACGTTGTCTGGGTGACAGGAAGGAGGATATTGTTTTATTGCACTTATCTCCTTTTGAAATGTAATTTATTTACTTGTATTTTCTAATATATCCTGATTGGATAGAAAGGGCTCAGGGAGGACATGACCCCCTGTTGTACTGTGTGGAAATTTGACATAAAAAGGAGGCCTGCGTGCCTCCAGAGTGTATTGTACCATCTTCATTCTGCTGGAACATCTTGCTGTATGCTCTTGCCCCTAGCAATAGGGATGAGTCTTTTTTAAGGCTATTATTGAGCAAATAAACATCTGCCTCAAGAAGATTGCTTCATCTTGTGACCTACAGGGTTATGCCAAACATAGCCCCGTCCTCCGGCTGTCCAGGGAAGCACCTAACGTCTCCAAGTTCCGCCTTCCGCCAGCTACCGGTAGAGCCCTAGCAAGTGGCTAGTGGGGATTCGTCAACACCACACAGGTGTGGTAAGGCAGTGCGTCGGCACATACAGAGCAGAACCGTGGTTCCAAATGCCACGGCAGGTTAGGAGTTTGGTGGTGGCAGCATAAACCCGCCCACAGCGCAGTGGGTGGAGTCAGTAACAGGCGGTTACTGACGGTAAGCGGGAATTCCCTATGTGGCCAGGTCCCGTGTGACCTAACCTTCCATTCTGTGCACAGGAGATGGGACGCGAAAGCGGTGAGTGCTTTCGTACGGGACCGTCCTGTCACAATGACCAACAATAAAAATGCAATAGTACTGACTGAGATTTCATCACGGAAAAGCTGCTTTTACCTGGAGATCCAATGACCGCGGCTGCCACCGCCGCGGTACAAAACAATGCAGCACTTGTTACATTTTATCACAGTGTTGTGAAACATGTAACAGATGGTTCAGGGCTTATTATGTTAGTGAGTGGAGTAACCACGGCAACTAATTACACAATTGTTTAAATTTTCAATGAAAGTTGGCGGCTGCTGAGGGCGACACACCTGTGTTACACTTCAGGAGCAAGTGCTGCACACCTTCCCAAATTACTGTTCCTATCAGCCGCAACTTCATTTCAACACCCGAAATATGCTCACAACACCCTTATCCGAAATACATAGTAAATCCCGGTGGTCGGGATACCAGAAGTCACATGACCAACCGTGGCATCCCGTCACTGAAGATTCTAACATCGGAGGGATATCTCTACTAGCCCCCTGCTCCCCCCCCTATGGCTAATGGCAGCTATGGCTAACCCTCTGGGAGTATCGGCTACAGCTAACTCTTGGGTGGTGGTGGCTAGAGCTAACCACCCCCCTTAGTGCCTAACCCCCCCCCCACTTGTGCCTAATTCTTCCCCCCCCCCGCCTTAACCCTAATCCCGAATCCAATACTCACCTTCAGGATGTCAGCTGTCGGTGATCTGCGCCAGTCTCCTGAGTGGTGTCGGCTGTCGGGATTCCAGCGTTGGTCCCCCTTATCCTATGTACAAGCTCCATATTGACGCCAAGTTACACCCGCTCAGCTGCCAGTGGAAGTGCAGCTGTGATGAGAGCATCTCTGAGGTACCTGGAGAACTTGGTGAAAACACCTGAAAGATAAAACAATATATCTTGTATTGAAAAGATACACAGGGGTATATATAAAGAAATAAACTAATGTTGTCTGAAGGTGCAACAGTACATGTTGGGCTGATTAGGTGGCGCAGTTGCAGCCATGATGGCATCTTTTTGTGTAGCCCAGTGGTTCTCAAACTGTGTGCCATGGCACCCTGGGGTGCCTCGGGACACTTGCAGGGGTGCCATGGGTTGTTGGTCCAGGACCAATTAAAATTATTTATGGTCAATGTAAGAGTAAAACCAGTGCTGGCGCCTGTCACTCATAAACTATATGGACAAACAGAAGAAAATCTGATCCCTCACCACACAATGAAACCTAAGGATGACATATAAACACAATGGGGGTCATTCCGAGTTGTTCGCTCGTTGACGATTTTCGCTACGCTGCGAATAGGTGGAAAATGCGCATGCGCATGGTTCGCAGAGTGCATGCGCTTAGTTATTTTACTAAGAACTTAGTAATAGATTTACTCACGAGCGAACAACGTTTTTTCCACGCTGAAGTGTTCGTAGTGTGATTGACAGGAAGTGGGTGTTTCTGGGCAGAAACTGGCCGTTTTTCTGAGTGTGCGGAAAAACGCAGGCGTGTCAGGCAAAAACGCGGGAGTGTCTGGAGAAACGGGGGAGTGGTTCGCCGAACGCTGGGCGTGTGTGTGACGTCAAACCAGGAACTAAACGGCCTGAGCTGATCGCTATTTGTGAGTAGGTCTGGAGCTACTCAGAAACTGCTCAGAAATTTCTATTCGCTATTTTGCGAATCTTTCGTTCGCTATTCTGCTAAGCTAAGATACACTCCAAGAGGGCGGCGGCCTAGCGTGTGCAATGCTGCTAAAAGCAGCTAGCGAGCGAACAACTCGGAATGAGGGCCAATATACTTAATTTAATATTTCTTTCAAAATTTCTCAATAAAAAACTTTTGGCCTAGGGGTGCCGTGACAAACATTCTGATACTCCAGAGCACCGTGATTCAAAAAAGTTTGAGAACCCCTGGTGTAGCCACTACGGCTTCCTCATGTTAATGACGCAGCCGATGGTCTTCTTACAGAGACGCCCACCGGCTACACTAGGAAGTGTGTTTGTGGGGCTGTTGTTATGGTGACTCCGCTTGATATGTACATACTATCTTTTCACACTGTCTATTAGAAGAGTCAAACGTTTACAATGGCGTAGGGCTTGTCTAAGGCGGGCAACTGACAAGGGCGGTAAGACCACAAGCACAGAGGCCCCACAGCTTGCGGCATCTTTCCTGGGTTCCAACTGTAGTGATGTGCACCGGACATTTTTCGGGTTTTGTGTTTTGGTTTTGGATTCGGTTCCGCGGCCGTGTTTTGGATTCAGACGCGTTTTGGCAAAACCTAACTGAAAATTTTTTGTCGGATTCGGGTGTGTTTTGGATTCGGGTGTTTTTTACAAAAAACCCTCAAAAACAGCTTAAATCATAGAATTTGGGGGTCATTTTGATCCCACAGTATTATTAACCTCAATAACCACAATTTCCACTCATTTCCAGTCTATTCTGAACACCTCACACTATTATTTTTAGTCCTAAAATTTGCACCGAGGTCGCTGGATGGCAAGCTAAGCGACACAAGTGGCCGACACAAACACCTGGCCCATCTAGGAGTGGCACTGCAGTGTCACGCAGGATGGCCCTTCCAAAAAACACCCCCCAAACAGCACATGACGCAAAGAAAAAAAGAGGCGCAATGAGGTAGCTGTGTGACTAAGTTAAGCGACCCAAGTGGCCGACACAAACACCTGGCCCATCTAGGAATGGCACTGCAGTGTCAGACAGGATGGCACTTCAAAAAAATAGTCCCCAAACAGCACATGATGCAAAGAAAAATTAAAGAAAAAGAGAGGCGCAATGAGGTAGCTGTGTGACTAAGCTAAGCGACCCAAGTGGCCGACACAAACACCTGGCCCATCTAGGAGTGGCACTGCAGTGTCAGACAGGATGGCAGATTAAAAAAATTGTCCCCAAACAGCACATGATGCAAAGAAAAAAAGAGGCGCAATGAGGTAGCTGTGTGACTAAGATAAGCGACCCAAGTGGCCGACACAAACACCTGGCCCATCTAGGAGTGGCACTGCAGTGTCAGACAGGATGGCAGATTAAAAAATTTGTCCCCAAACAGCACATGATGCAAAGAAAAAAAGAGGCGCAATGAGGTAGCTGAGTGACTAAGCTAAGCGACCCAAGTGGCCGACACAAACACCTGGCCCATCTAGGAGTGGCACTGCAGTGTCAGACAGGATGGCACTTTAAAAAAAATTGTCCCCAAACAGCACATGATGCAAAGAAAAATTAAAGAAAAAAGAGGTGCAAGATGGAATTGTCCTTGGGCCCTCCCACCCACCCTTATGTTGTATAAACAGGACATGCACACTTTAACAAACCCATCATTTCAGCCACAGGGTCTGCCACACGACTGTGACTGAAATGATGGTTTGGGCCCCCACCAAAAAAGAAGCAATCAATCTCTCCTTGCACAAACTGGCTCTACAGAGGCAAGATGTCCACCTCCTCCTCATCCTCCGATTCCTCACCCCTTTCACTGTGTACATCCCCCTCCTCACAGATTATTAATTCGTCCCCACTGGAATCCACCATCCCTGTGTACTTTCTGGAGGCAATTCCACGGAGGAATTGATTCTAATTCATTTTGATGAACATCATCTTCTCCACATTTTGTGGAAGTAACCTCGTACGCCGATTGCTGACAAGGTGAGCGGCTGCACTAAACACTGTTTCGGAGTACACACTGGAGGGTGGGCAACTTAGGTAAAATAAAGCCAGTTTCTGCAAGGGCCTCCAAATTGCCTCTTTTTCCTGCCAGTATACGTACGGACTGTCTGACGTGCCTACTTGGATGCGGTCACATACTTTTAATGGTGACAGAATCATATGCAGTGACAGTAGACGACATGTCAGTAATCGTTGGCAGGTCCTTCAGTCCGGACCAGATGTCAGCACTCGCTCCAGACTGCCCTGCATCACCGCCAGTGGGTGGGCTCGGAATTCTTAGCCTTTTCCTCGCACCCCCAGTTGCGGGAGAATGTGAAAGAGGAGCTGTTGACGGGTCACGTTCCGCTTGACTTGACAATTTTCTCACCAGCAGGTCTTTGAACCTCTGCAGACTTGTGTCTGCCGGAAAGAGAGATTCAACGTAGGTTTTAAATCTAGGATCGAGCACGGTGGCCAAAATGTAGTGCTCTGATTTCAACAGATTGACCACCCGTGAATCCTGGTTAAGCGAATTAAGGGCTCCATCCACAAGTCCCACATGCCTAGCGGAATCGCTCTGTTTTAGCTCCTCGTTCAATGTCTCCAGCTTCTTCTGCAAAAGCCTGATGAGGGGAATGACCTGACTCAGGCTGGCAGTGTCTGAACTGACTTCACGTGTGGCAAGTTCAAAGGGTTGCAGAACCTTGCACAACGTTGAAATCATTCTCCACTGCGCTTGAGTCAGGTGCATTCCCCCTCCTTTGCCTATATCGTAGCCAGATGTATAGGCTTGAATGGCCTTTTGCTGCTCCTCCATCCTCTGAAGCATATAGAGCAGGGGTGGCCAACCAGTCAGAGACAAAGAGCCAAAAAAAAATGTGTTAGGTACGTCAAAGAGCCGACATCGAGCCAAAGGCGCACATGCAAAAATGGGGTGTGACCTTGTACCTTCTAGGCCACGCCCATGGTATAAAATACATTGAAAAAGCCAGATCCAACATAAAATACATTGAAAAAGCCACTTCCACATGAAATAATTGTAAAAGCCAGATCCACATAAAATATATTGAAAAATCCAGATTCACATAATACACTTCAGCTCCCCCATGTGTCACTCCAACCAGCACCCTCTTATCACTCCAACCAGCACCCTCCTGTCACTTCAGCCTGCACCCTCCTGTCACTTCAGCCAGCACCCTCCTGTCACTTCAGCCAGCACCCTCAAGTGTCACTTCAGCTGTGTCCTCTGTTTGCTGGTGGGTATCTCATCTCTAGTATCTGGATCCCTCAGATCTAAATCCCCGTAGTGCTGCTGCGTGTTTTTCTGGAGAGCAGTGGTTATCGGATCTGTTGTGGTCATGTGACTTTGTGTGTTAGGAGCCACATTTGAAGAAAGAAAGAGAAACATGTGGCTCAAGAGCCACAGGTTGGCCACCGCTGATATAGAGGGTTGAATTCCACCTCGTTACCACCTCTTGCTTCAGATGATGGCAGGGCAGGTTCAGGACTGTTTGCTGGTGCTCCAGTCTTCGGCATGCGGTGGCTGAATGCCGAAAGTGGCCCGCAATTCTTCGGGCCACCGACAGCATCTCTTGCACGCCCCTGTCGTTTTTTAAATAATTCTGGACCACCAAATTCAATGTATGTGCAAAACATGGGACGTGCTGGAATTTGCCCACACGTAATGCAGGCACAATATTGGTGGCGTTGTCCGATGTCACAAATCCCCAGGAGAGTCCAATTGGGGTAAGCCATTCTGCGATGATGTTCCTCAGTTTCCGTAAGAGGTTGTCAGCTGTGTGCCTCTTCTGGAAAGCGGTGATACAAAGTGTAGCCTGCCTAGGAACGAGTTGGCGTTTGCGAGATGCTGCTACTGGTGCCGCCACTGCTGTTCTTGCTGCGGGAGGCAATACATCTACCCGGTGGGCTGCCACACTCATATAGTTCTGAGTCTGCCCTGCTCCACTTGTCCTTGGTTAAGTGGACATTGGGTACAACTGCATTTTTTAGGACACTGGTGACTCTTTTTCTGAGGTCTGTGTACATTTTCGGTATCGCCTGCCCAGAGAAATGGAACCTAGATGGTATTTGGTACCGGGGAAACAGTACCTCAATCAAGTCTCTAGTTGCCTGTGAATTAACGGTGGATACCGGAAACACGTTTCTCACCACCCAGGCTGCCAAGGCCTGAGTTATCCGCTTTGCAGCAGGATGACTGCTGTGATATTTCATCTTCCTCGCAAAGGACTGTTGGACAGTCAATTGCTTACTGGAAGTAGTACAAGTGGTCTTCCGACTTCCCCTCTGGGATGACGATCGACTCCCAGCAGCAACAACAGCAGCGCCAGCAGCAGTAGGCGTTACACTCAAGGATGCATCGGAGGAATCCCAGGCAGGAGAGGACTCGTCAGACTTGACAGTGACATGGCCTGCAGGACTATTGGCTTTCCTGGGTAAGGAGGAAATTGACACTGAGGGAGTTGGTGGTGTGGTTTGCAGGAGCTTGGTTACAAGAGGAAGGGATTTAGTGGTCAGTGGACTGCTTCCGCTGTCACCTAAAGTTTTTGAACTTGTCAATGACTTCTGATGAATGTGCTCCAGGTGACGTATAATGGAGAATGTTCTGAGGTGGTTAACGTCCTTACCCCTACTTATTACAGCTTGACAAAGGCGACACACGGCTTGACACCTGTTGTCCGCATTTCTGTTGAAATAATTCCACACCGAAGAGGTGATTTTTTTTGTAATTTGACCAGGCATGTCAATGGCCATATTCGTCCCACGGACAACAGGTGTCTCCCCGGGTGCCTGACTTAAACAAACCACCTCACCATCAGAATCCTCCTTGTCAATTTCCTCCCCAGCGCCAACAACACCCATATCCTCATCCTGGTGTACTTCAACAGTGACATCTTCAATTTGACTATCAGGAACTGGACTGCGGGTGCTCCTTCCAGCAATTGCAGGGGACGTGCAAATGGTGGAAGGCGCAACCTCTTCCCGTCCAGTGTTGGGAAGGTCAGGCATCGCAACCGACACAATTGGACTCTCCTTGGGGATTTGTGATTTAGAAGAACGCACAGTTCTTTGCTGTGCTTTTGCCATCTTAACTCTTTTAAGTTTTCTAGCAGGAGGATGACTGCTTCCATCCTCAGGTGAAGCTGAACCACTAGCCTTGAACATAGGCCAGGGCCTCAGCCGTTCCTTGCCACTCCATGTCGTAAATGGCACATTGGCAAGTTTACGCTTCTCCTCAGACGATTTTGATTTAGATTTTTGGGTCATTTTACTGAGCTTTATTTTTTTGGATTTTACATGCTCTCTATTATGACATTGTGCATCGGCCTTGGCAGACAACGTTGATGGCATTTCATCGTCTCGGCCATGACTATTGGCAGCAGCTTCAGCACGAGGTGGAAGTGGATCTTGATCTTTCCCTATTTTACCCTCCACATTTTTGTTCTCCATTTTTTAATGTGTGGAATTATATGCCAGTAATAGATCAACGTATAATACTGGTGGTCACTGGTCAGCAAAACTCTGCACTGTAATCCTCCTATATAATATACTGGTGGTCCCCAGTCCCCACAATAAAGCAGTGTGAGCACAGATATATGCAGCACACTGAGCACAGATATGGAGCGTTTTTCAGGCAGAGGAGAGAACGTATAATACTGGTGGTCACTGGTCAGCAAAACTCTGCACTGTACTCCTCCTATATAATATACTGGTGGTCCCCAGTCCCCACAATAAAGCAGTGTGAGCACAGACATATGCAGCAAACTGAGCACAGATATGCAGCGTTTTTCAGGCAGAAGAGAGAACGTATAATACTGGTGGTCACTGGTCAGCAAAACTCTGCACTGTACTCCTCCTATATAATATACTGGTGGTCCCCAGTCCCCACAATAAAGCAGTGTGAGCACAGATATATGCAGCAAACTGAGCACAGATATGGAGCGTTTTTCAGGCAGAGGAGAGAACGTATAATACTGGTGGTCACTGGTCAGCAAAACTCGGCACTGTACTCCTCCTATATAATATACTGGTGGTCCCCAGTCCCCACAATAAAGCAGTGTGAGCACAGATATATGCAGCACACTGAGCACAGATATGGAGCGTTTTTCAGGCAGAGGAGAGAACGTATAATACTGGTGGTCACTGGTCAGCAAAACTCGGCACTGTACTCCTCATATATAATATACTGGTGGTCCACAGTCCCCACAATAAAGCAGTGTGAGCACAGATATATGCAGCACACTGAGCACAGATATGGAGCGTTTTTCAGGCAGAGGAGAGAACGTATAATACTGGTGGTCACTGGTCAGCAAAACTCTGCACTGTACTCCTTCTATATAATATACTGGTGGTCCCCAGTCCCCACAATAAAGCAGTGTGAGCAGAGATATATGCAGCACACTGAGCACAGATATGGAGCGTTTTTCAGGCAGAGGAGAGAACGTATAATACTGGTGGTCACTGGTCAGCAAAACTCTGCACTGTACTCCTCCTATATAATACTGGTGGTCCCCAGTCCCCACAATAAAGCAGTGTGAGCACAGATATATGCAGCACACTGAGCACAGATATGGAGCGTTTTTCAGGCAGAGGAGAGAACGTATAATACTGGTGGTCACTGGTCAGCAAAACTCTGCACTGTACTCCTCCTATATAATATACTGGTGGTCCCCAGTCCCCACAATAAAGCAGTGTGAGCACAGATATATGCAGCAAACTGAGCACAGATATGGAGCGTTTTTCAGGCAGAGGAGAGAACGTATAATACTGGTGGTCACTGGTCAGCAAAACTCTGCACTGTACTCCTCCTATATAATATACTGGTGGTCCCCTGTCCCCACAATAAAGCAGTGTGAGCACAGATATATTAAGCACACTGAGCACAGATATGGAGCGTTTTTCAGGCAGAGGAGAGAACGTATAATACTGGTGGTCACTGGTCAGCAAAACTCGGCACTGTACTCCTCATATATAATATACTGGTGGTCCACAGTCCCCACAATAAAGCAATGTGAGCACAGATATATGCAGCACACTGAGCACAGATATGCAGCGTTTTTCAGGCAGAAGAGAGAACGTATAATACTGGTGGTCACTGGTCAGCAAAACTCGGCACTGTACTCCTCCTATATAATATACTGGTGGTCCCCAGTCCCCACAATAAAGCAGTGTGAGCACAGATATATGCAGCACACTGAGCACAGATATGGAGCGTTTTTCAGGCAGAGGAGAGAACGTATAATACTGGTGGTCACTGGTCAGCAAAACTCGGCACTGTACTCCTCATATATAATATATTGGTGGTCCACAGTCCCCACAATAAAGCAGTGTGAGCACAGATATATGCAGCACACTGAGCACAGATATGGAGCGTTTTTCAGGCAGAGGAGAGAACGTATAATACTGGTGGTCACTGGTCAGCAAAACTCTGCACTGTACTCCTCCTATATAATATACTGGTGGTCCCCAGTCCCCACAATAAAGCAGTGTGAGCAGAGATATATGCAGCACACTGAGCACAGATATGGAGCGTTTTTCAGGCAGAGGAGAGAACGTATAATACTGGTGGTCACTGGTCAGCAAAACTCTGCACTGTACTCCTCCTATATAATACTGGTGGTCCCCAGTCCCCACAATAAAGCAGTGTGAGCACAGATATATGCAGCACACTGAGCACAGATATGGAGCGTTTTTCAGGCAGAGAACGTATAATACTGGTGGTCACTGGTCAGCAAAACTCTGCACTGTACTCCTCCTATATAATACTGCTGGTCCCCAGTCCCCACAATAAAGCAGTGTGAGCACAGATATATGCAGCACACTGAGCACAGATATGGAGCGTTTTTCAGGCAGAGAACATATAATACTGGTGGTCACTGGTCAGCAAAACTCTGCACTGTACTCCTCCTATATAATACTGCTGGTCCCCAGTCCCCACAATAAAGCAGTGTGAGCACAGATATATGCAGCACACTGAGCACAGATATGGAGCGTTTTTCAGGCAGAGAACGTATAATACTGGTGGTCACTGGTCAGCAAAACTCTGCACTGTACTCCTCCTATAATACTGCTGGTCCCCAGAATAAAGATATTTGCAGCCCCCTGAAACAAAGTGAGAGGACGCCAGCCACGTCCTCTCACTTTCATTTCCAATGCACGAGTGAAAAATGGCGGCGACGCGCGGCTCCTTATATAGAATCCGAATCTCGCGAGAATCCGACAGCGGGATGATGACGTTCGGGTGCGCTCGGGAGGATCCGAGTATGCCTCGGACCCGTGTAAAATGGGTGAAGTTCGGGGGGGTTCGGATTCCGAGGATCCGAACCCGCTCATCACTAGTTCCAAGTGTTCATAAGATGTTTCCCCATTGGGTGGCACAAAAGGGACCTCAGAAACAGTTTCTGTGGGACCCACAGACATCTAGTTATGCCTCCGGTACCTGACAAGGGCAGGGGTGTCCCAATATTTTATCCTGCAGTTGGTATATACAGTATGAGTCCATCATCATAGTTATACCAGACTGCAGTACAGTCACTGATGAAGAGCCAGTATATATACTGCATGTATAATATGTATTGTATCTCTGTGCCCTATGGCTCAGGCACTGTCTGCAGTGCAATCCACACCTCCCCATCTGACAACAGTGCCTCAGGAGAATCTGCCTAGCAGGGTGGGTCTGCTGAGAACACATAAATGCAGAATGCCATTCCCAGCCTCTGTCAGTCACAGAACAGAAGGTTGTTTCCTGACCTGGAACCGTAACACTCAGGACTATGTCAGCCCTGCAGACCACCATCCTCGTGGCTTGCATCCTGGTCATCACCGCACCACCTGGCCAAGGTAAAGGGGCAAAGCGAAGGCCACTACTAAACCCACACTGGATCCTTTCAGGGATCCCATTACAAGAAACCAAATGTGGTGGGGTTAGATCAAAAATAGTGGTATTAATAAGGTCACTTTGTATTGTTTATCATGTTCCTACTGTATGTAAACTGAAAACGCAAAAATACATTGAAAAAAAATTGATTAATATACAGTATTATATAATGTCATAATGAGAAATAGTGTTCTAAAAACTAATATTACTATGAGTGTCTTCCAGAATTGCCAGCAGCTTCTGTGAATATAGTGTTACACAGATCAGTGCTCAGAAGAGAAACTTTTATTATTTTTTTATTTCACCAAAATCAGTATTTTCTCCTTTACAAAAATAATCAGCAGCATTTGGTCATAAATCAGATATTATAGATATATGTCGGTGGTTATGGATCTGCCTGTGGTCATAGATCACTCTGTAGCTATAGATCTGACTGTAGCTATAGATATATGCCGATGGCATAGATCTGCCTGTGGTTATACAATAGATCTGCCGTCTCATCCCCCAGTGTCCGTTGCACAGCACATTACTAGTCACTGGTGCTGGCGGAGGAGGGGAGCAAGAGAGCAGCTCTGCGACTCACGGAGTAAGACACTTTCCCAGCAGCTGCAGCTGGCGGTAGAGTCTGAAAGCGGACAGAATTGTCCCTATACAGCAGCTGTGGCTGGGGGGGGGGTGGGGGCTGAGAGAGGGGGGCCCGGGGTTGCTTACCTTCTGTGCCCCCCCCTCAATCTGGCACTGCTTGCAGTGTGAGACGTTTGACGTAAGTGAGCCAGAATGTGTACAGTTGTTATTATTATACAAGGCTCTGAGAAATTGCTGTAACCCGTGGCAACACAACAGGATATGTATGTGGATGGGGGGAATTGGGAAGCACACAGTGTTGGATGTGAGCAGGGGAAAACTAATTAAACACTCACAGCCTCTCCCTAGTCACCATCTACAATTCACTGCCATCCCCGTCACCCTCTGCCATCCTCCTGTCATCCTCTGCCTCTCCCTTGTCACATAGTGCCATCTCAATCACCCACTGCCTCCCCCTGCCAACCTATGCCTCCCTGTCACCATCTGCCTCTTCCTAGTCACCCTCTGCCATTCCCTTCCCCCACTGCCTCCTCGTTACCCTATGCCTCCTTCTGAATCTCCCTAGTCACTATCTGCATCTCTCTGACATCCCCCTGTCACCCTCTGCCTCTCCCTTGTCACATAGTGCCATCTCAATCACCCACTGGCTCCCCCTGCCAACCTATACCTCCCTGTCACCATCTGCCTCTTCCTAGTCACCCTCTGCCATTCCCTTCCCCCACTGCCTCCTCGTTACCCTATGCCTCCTTCTGACTCTCCCTAGTCACTATCTGCCTCTCTCTGACATCCTCCTGTCACCCTCTGCCTCTCCCTTGTCACATATTGCCATCTCAATCACCCACTGCCTCCCCCTGCCAACCTATACCTCCCTCTGTCACCATCTGCCTCTTCCTAGTCACCCTCTGCCATTCCCTTCCCCCACTGCCTCCTTGTTACCCTATGCCTCCCTCTGACTCTCCCTAGTCACTATCTGCCTCTCTCTGACATCCCCCTGTCACCCTCTGCCTCTACCTTGTCACATATCGCCATCTCAATCACCCACTGCCTTTTGTTCTGTGGCTGTGCAGTGCTACTGTGTCAGCCATTCTACGGCAACTTGCTGGGGTCCTGTAATAATTCTTATTGTCTGATGGGGACCCAGAGCAAAATAGTTATAGAACCCCTGGAGTAGATGATAGACTAAGTAAGAGAAGGAAAAGCACATGAGGGGAGAGGGTCCTGCTCGTGTGAGCTTACATTCTACATATATTTGTAGGAATTATAAAATCTTCACCTCACAAGTAAATAAGAGAAAAGGTGATAATTGTCCATATCAAGGTTTGCAGGTGACATTCACATGGATGGGGACTGGGGGGGGAAGGCTACGGGGTGGAACGAAGACAGAAAAAATTATAAAGTAGTTATAAATGCTGCAATGGCTCAAATATCTATGTTGTGCCCCTTGTTATACTTATGGGGATCAATTATGCCTGGCTAAGAACTATTAATTAATTTCATGGATCTGTCTTTTCTTGAAATAAAGTTTTTCATCGATTACACGTAGCTACCCTGACCTGAGGGATTATTGGGGGTCATTCCGAGTTGTTCGCACGCAAGCTGCTTTTAGCAGCTTTGCACACGCTAAGCCGCCGCCTACTGGGAGTGAATCTTAGCTTATCAAATTTGCGAACGAAAGATTTGCAATATTGCGAAAATACTTCTCTGTGCAGTTTCTGAGTAGCTCGAGACTTACTTTGCCAGTGCGATCAGTTCAGTGCTTGTCGTTCCTGGTTTGACGTCACAAACACACCCAGCGTTCGCCCAGACACTCCTCCGTTTCTCCAGCCACTCCCGCGTTTTTCCCAGAAACGGTAGCGTTTTTTCACACACTCCCATAAAACGGCCAGTTTCCGCCCAGAAACACCCACTTCCTGTCAATCACATTACGATCACCAGAACGAAGAAAAAACCTCGTAATGCCGTGAGTAAAATTCCTAACTGCATAGCAAATTTACTTGGCGCAGTCGCACTGCGGACATTGCGCATGCGCATTAGCGACTAATCGCTCCGTTGCGACAAAAAAATAACGAGCGAACAACTCGGAATGACCCCAATTATGCGAGCACCATGGTGTGTATCTAAAGCTCCGTGAGCTGTAGGCAGCTGCCTAGGGTGCAGGGACCTGGGGGCGCCCCTGAGTCTGTCTGTCACAAAATGAAGGTTGGCATCACTGCTGAACTTAATTCAAGCGGTGACTGTTTAACCTCATAGATGCCACCTCCACATTTTCACCTGGGGGGCTGGAAAGTGGGTATTGGTGTGTGGGGTGGGCAGTAGGTTGAAGTTTTGCCTAGAGTATCGAGCGACTTTGCACTGCCCTGTCTGTAGAGTGGACACTAAATGCATTGTTCTTGCTCTCACAGGTATGCCGTTTCACCCTGTCCCTTGCTGCACCAAGCTGGCGAAACGCATCCCAAAGAACCTGCTGCAGCAGGTGACCAAGGTCCGCTTCCAGAAGAATGATGGGATATGCAGCCTAAAGGCTATTGTGTAAGTGTCCGCGCAGAAAGGCACAGGGCAAATTAGTGGGGTCAGCGCCAATGTACTGTCTGAGCTCCGAGAGCAGGTCCTAAATTACCACAACACCATAAAGCTGAGAGGTTATCCCATGTAACAGAGGGTCTGATTCAGAGACGGAGAAATTACATGCCGCTGCTGTGTGCATATATGCTACTGGTGCAGGAGGCGTCTTTTATTATAGATGCCTTCTGCGTTATACCTGCCAACTTCCCCTGTAATAGCAGCACTCTCCCTGACTCCCTGAAGACTCCAGCAATCTCCCTGACTCCCTGAATATCCCAAGCAATCTCCCTGACTCCCTGAAGACTCCAGCAATCTCCCTGACTCCCTGAATATTCCAGCAATCTCCCTGACTCCCTGAAGACTCCAGCAATCTCCCTGACTCCCTGAATATTCCAGCAATCTCCCTGACTCCCTGAAGACTGCAGCAATCTCCCTGACTCCCTGAATAGTCCAGCAATCTCCCTGACTCCCTGAAGACTCCAGCAATCTCCATGACTCCCTGAATATTCCAGCAATCTCCCTGACTCCCTGAAGACTCCAGCAATCTCCCTGACTCCCTGAATATCTCCAGCAATCTCCCTGACTCCCTGAAGACTCCAGCAATCTCCCTGACTCCCTGAAGACTCCAGCAATCTCCCTGACTCCCTGAATAGTTCAGCAATCTCCCTGACTCCCTGAAGACTCCAGCAATCTCCCTGACTCCCTGAATATTCCAGCAATCTCCCTGACTCCCTGAAGACTGCAGCAATCTCCCTGACTCCCTGAATAGTCCAGCAATCTCCCTGACTCCCTGAAGACTCCAGCAATCTCCATGACTCCCTGAATATTCCAGCAATCTCCCTGACTCCCTGAATAGTCCAGCAATCTCCCTGACTCCCTGAATATCTCCAGCAATCTCCCTGACTCCCTGGAGACTCCAGCAATCTCCCTGATTTCCTGAAGACTCCAGCAATCTCCCTGACTCCCTGAATAGTTCAGCAATCTCCCTGACTCCCTGAAGACTCCAGCCATCTCCCTGACTCCCTGAATAGTCCAGCAATCTCCCTGACTCCCTGAATATCTCCAGCAATCTCCCTGACTCCCTGGAGACTCCAGCAATCTCCCTGATTTCCTGAAGACTCCAGCAATCTCCCTGACTCCCTGAATAGTTCAGCAATCTCCCTGACTCCCTGAAGACTCCAGCAATCTCCCTGACTCCCTGAATAGTCCAGCAATCTCCCTGACTCCCTGAATATCTCCAGCAATCTCCCTGACTCCCTGGAGACTCCAGCAATCTCCCTGATTTCCTGAAGACTCCAGCAATCTCCCTGACTCCCTGAATAGTTCAGCAATCTCCCTGACTCCCTGAAGACTCCAGCCATCTCCCTGACTCCCTGAATAGTCCAGCAATCTCCCTGACTCCCTGAATATTCCAGCAATCTCCCTGACTCCCTGAATAGTCCAGCAATCTCCCTCACTCCCTGAAGACTCCAGCAATCTCCCTGACTCCCTGAATAGTCCATAAATCTCCCTGACTCCCTGAAGACTCCAGCAATCTCCCTGACTCCCTGAAGACTCCAGCAATCTCCCTGACTCCCTGAATATTCCAGCAATCTCCCTGACTCCCTGAATATTCCAGCAATCTCCCTGACTCCCTGAATAGTCCTGCAATCTCCCTGACTCCCTGAATATTCCAGCATTCTCCCTGAAGACTCCAGCAATCTCCCTGACTCCCTGAATATTCCAGCAATCTCCCTGACTCCCTGAATATTCCAGCAATCTCCCTGACTCCCTGAATAGTCCAGCAATCTCCCTCACTCCCTGAAGACTCCAGCAATCTCCCTGACTCCCTGAAAACTCCAGCAATCTCCCTGACTCCCTGAATATTCCAGCAATCTCCCTGACTCCCTGAATAGTCCTGCAATCTCCCTGACTCCCTGAATATTCCAGCATTCTCCCTGAAGACTCCAGCAATCTCCCTGACTCCCTGAATATTCCAGCAATCTCCCTGACTCCCTGAATAGTCCAGCAATCTCCCTCACTCCCTGAAGACTCCAGCAATCTCCCTGACTCCCTGAAGACTCCAGCAATCTCCCTGACTCCCTGAAGAGTCCAGCAATCTCCCGGACTCCCTGAATAGTCCATAAATCTCCCTGACTCCCTGAATAGTCCATAAATCTCCCTGGTTGCACATTACCACCATTATGTAGCTGTTATGTACTTGTAAGGAATCAGAGTTACATACATTGAAATGAGATAACAGTCAGTCTGTTGTCAGGGATTTGGATACATTTTTCTCATGAATATGCCGTGCTTATCTTTCAATTGGCTCTAGTTTTTGAGATATGTCTTTAATATTTATGAAAAATTAAATGAAACAATGTTAAAAAGATAATAACCAAAGACAAATTGATCAGGCGCCCAAGGTGCAAACACACTTGTGCAGCCACCTGGAAAAAAGAGCCACTTCACTTTCATGAACAATACAGAAAAACCACAAAATTCCCAGGTGCAATAGCGCTCTGTGTTGTTTCCACAGTCATATATAAAAAATAAAATTCTTAATGCCCGCATGGAGGTCACGTAATTCATAAGGCTCCCCTCCAATTGTTGTTCTCACGTCCAGGTAGTCTCATAGATGATTACAACGTATATAGAAGAAAAAAGAAAACGCAACAAAATAGTGTAATACGTTCTTTGCAGCAGAATGATAGGAGCTGTCAATCAAATATCCCCCAGCATATGCATACATCTCCGATGCGTACCCAACTCACAGTATATTGTGCGAGACTCCACATACGGTATAAAGGTATGAATTCCCACAGGTAAGGGTGAGTACCATACTCACTCGTGGTCAGACAGGTTCCCTCGGCGGGTCGAAACGCGTTGGTGAGTGCAGGCTATATATCTTTTATATATTTGTTGCAGGCAGTCCCTCTGCAGGCTGCAACAATAATCGGCCATCATGTGACGATCCCACCTTCCTTAATATCCTGGTGGAACCGTTCACCCTGTTCTTCACTTACAGTAAATCTCCTAGATTGGACGGAAAGTGATCTAAATGGCTGTACAAAAAATCTACTTTAATACTCATGTTGGCACCTAATTTGTCGAAACATTTTAGCATGTTGTGGACTAATTCCTGATAGTTTTCTCCCTTGTATATTCTAGAGTCCACCTTCCACAAATATGGATTCTAAAATAATATAGTAAGAAGAAACACAACAAACATAGTGTATTCCGATTAAATTGATTGATGTGTCTTTAATACTTCTTGGTCTCACTCACATATTGCAATTTGTTCAATTCACATATAGAAATCCAGAGATGTGATGATTCAACTTCATAGACATTCAGGAAACGTGAGCTCCATATAGCACATAAAAGAGAAAAAATATAGAAAAAATAGTGCAACCCTGTCTGTGTATATTCTTAAAAGGGATATTTATTAAAGAACTCACAAAACACAGACTTGACAATAACATGTAAAATGCTTGGACATCAGGGCAAAGGGAAAAACAGCCACCGGCAGCATGTATTATAGTCACCGCAAGTCCCGGTATTACTCGAGGTGTCCCCACGCCGTCGGAGCCGTCATCCAAAGTTCCAGTCAATCCAGCAACCAACAGAAATCCCCAGCTTGAGCGCTTTCGGATATGGTATCCTTCTTCGGAAGCTTGGGGGATAGATGCTATTACCTACTTTAAATAGTGTCCAAACCTTAATCAAATGGAAAACAGCTGTCCAATAAGGCCGCCCTCAGAGCCGGTCCGTGTTTCCAGAAAGTGACGTGTGCGTTTCAATAGGCGGAAGCAGGTCCTTATTGTGGAAGGTGACATGTGCGTTCCAATGAGCGTCACCGGAAGTGACGTTACGGGACCCAGCTCTTACACTATGCGTTCCATTCCATGTCATTTGTATACACTGATCGTTTTATAATGTGTTATTCCACTCTGAACTCCATCAGTCACCCAAAAGATATAAAACAGATACAGGAGAAATAACTATATCATAAAAATTTTTTAAAATATTTCATATACATATAAAAAATATTGCTTTTTTTTATAAAAATATTGCTTTTAAAAAACATTAATAAAAGAGACTTAGAGACTCATCATAAAAACCACTTGAGTTCAAAATCACTATTCAGTCCCAATGGGACTAAGGTTTTTAGTTTGTATATCCATTTCATTTCTGTTTTAGATAATAAAATATCAGTTTCTTTATTTCTAGGGGTAGAATTAATGGTCTGAATACCCCAAAAGGATTTAAAGTGACAAGGTTTACAGGCATGTGTCAATTTAAAGTGCTTAGAGACTGTGTGGGTATCCAAACCTTTTTTAACATTGCGGATATGTTCCGATAATCTTATTTTTAAGTTTCTGCTTGTCTTTCCGACATACACCAATCCGCAATCACACTCCAGAGCATAAATAACATTACTCGAGTTACATGTGATAAAATTCTTAATGGGATATGTATTACCCCCTACCGTGAACTCCTTTATTTTACTTGCACCTTTTGTGCATTTGCACATGGCGCATAGTCCACATCGGTAGAACCCTGTACTTCTAATACTAGTTCTCTTAGACACCTCAATTGAACTATGGACTAACTTGTCTTTAATGGATTTTGATTTTCTATAAATAAACCTTGGTTTTGGGGGTAATATTGGGCCCAAAACTGGATCTTTTGTAAGTACCATCCAGTGTTTTTTCATAATGAACTCTATTTCTCTGTATTGTGAATTAAAATTAGTAATAAAAGACCACTGAAAATCATTTTCTCTCGGTATTTTCTGATTAGTCCCTTGTATAAGATCTCTTCTATCAACAGTTTTTATCCTCTCTTGAGCTTTTATTAGACTGTCTTTGCTATAACCTTTCTCAATAAACCGATCACATAATTCACCCATTTGTGCCTCACAGATACTAGAGTCAGTGCAATTTCGTTTTACTCTTAGTAGTTGGCTGTATGGAATCCCGTCTAGCCAGTGATCGTGATGTTGGCTTGTTTTTTCAATAAAACCATTCGAATCAGTTGGTTTTCGGTATAGCTTCGTGTTTAGTGAGCCATTTGCTATGTATATACAAAGGTCCAGAAACATTATTTCCTGTTGGCTCATAGTAGTGGTTAATTTTATATTAAATGAATTTATACTAAGTCCTTCAATAAAAACATCCAACTCACTTAAAGACCCACTCCATATAAATAGCAGGTCATCTATGTAGCGACGCCAGAGCACCAGGCTCGTCCCGAGCCGCTCTCCATCCCAAACTGTCTCCTCCTCCCAGTAGGCCATGAAGAGGTTGGCATAGCTCGGGGCGAACCTGGTGCCCATAGCAGTCCCCACACGTTGGAGGTAATAGTTACCATTAAAAACAAAATAATTATTTCTCAAAATAAACTTGATACCTTCCAAAATAAAGGTCTTCAAATCGGAGGAATAATCAGAAAGTTCTAAGAAAAAAGAGACAGCTTCTATGCCTTTATCCTCCTCTATAATTGTATAGAGGGATGACACGTCTGAACTTACAAGGACATAGTTCTCCTCCCACTTTAAACTGTCCAAAATGGTTAAAAGTTGTCCCGTGTCTTTTAGGTAAGATTTCGTACATTTAACCAAAGGCTGTAAATAATAATCTATTAGCATGGAAAGATTGGAGGTAATACTATTCACCCCAGACACTATAGGTCTGCCTGGGGGACAAACCGGATTTTTATGTATCTTGGGTAAACAATAAATGGTAGGGATTGTAGGATGCTCGATATTAATAAAATCAAACTCATCCTTGGTTATAACACCCTTGGACAAGACTTCTGTTGTCCATTTTCGTAAAGACTCGCTGATTCTTAAAGTGGGGTCTGTCCTGATTTTTGAATAGGTGATTCCATCACCGAGCTGTCGTTCTAGCTCTGCTATATAATCCACCTTATCCATCAAGACTAGACCACCACCCTTATCTGCGGGTTTTATTATAATCATGTCATCACTTCTAAGAGATTTTAAAGCGGACCATTCTTTTTTGGTTAAGTTACATTTCTTACGTTTTTTTCTCAAAGTTTGTTCTACTTCATCCAACACGAGTTTGCTATAGCAGTCTATAAAACTACCTTTCGCAAACGTTGGATTAAATGTGGATTTTGGTTTGAATTTAGAGCCAGATGGAACTTCCATACTGCCCATTTCATCGTTATTCTTACCAACAAAGAATCTCCTCAAAGTAAGTTTGCGTACAAACTTCTGTAAGTCCACAAAAAAGTCAAAAGGCTCTAATTGACTAGTGGGTGCGAACTTTAATCCCCTAGTGAGTACTTTTGTCTCATCTATTGTAAGAACTCTCTTACTTAGATTAAAAATCTTAACCGTGTTAACCTTGGGAGTATTCATTTTCTCTCTAACAGGTTTATTCTTATTCTTTTTTAAACCTCCTCTCTTTCCCCTTTTTCTTCCTTTCTTAATTTTTTCGGAGCCTATGGGTTTTATTTTATCTAAGGTACCCTCCTCCTCCATGGTCCCCTGTCTAAAAAACGTGTTCTCTGTGATTTTATATCCCTTTGATCCCATCTGTCGTGTGTAGTATCAGCCTCCTGGTAAGAGTCATTCCTCTCCCTAGGATGAAAATTCTGTTCCCTTCTATCTCTCCCTCTGAAATCTGTTCTTCTATAGTTCTCTCTAAAATCATTTTGTGTATCTCTCCTCCATACTCTATTTGGATTATTAACCCTTTTTCCTCCTCTATATCTCACCTCTTGCCAATCATCTTGTCTCTCCGAAACAGGTTCCCTATAACTATTCCTTCTGTATCTGTTTGGTTTGGGGTTAGTTTTAGTTGATATATTGTTATCTTTACAATTATCATTTGGATTCTTATCCCTATAGTATTTTCTTTTCTTTCTTTCCTTGATCTCCCTTGTTTCTTTATTTAATTTTCGCACTATTTCTATTTCTACCTACAGGTCTTGAATAATGAAATATCTGGTTTAAGAACTACTCTAGACCCTTGTCTGGGTTTAGAAGATGTAAAGGAGGCAGAAATAGAAATAGTGCGAAAATTAAATAAAGAAACAAGGGAGATCAAGGAAAGAAAGAAAAGAAAATACTATAGGGATAAGAATCCAAATGATAATTGTAAAGATAACAATATATCAACTAAAACTAACCCCAAACCAAACAGATACAGAAGGAATAGTTATAGGGAACCTGTTTCGGAGAGACAAGATGATTGGCAAGAGGTGAGATATAGAGGAGGAAAAAGGGTTAATAATCCAAATAGAGTATGGAGGAGAGATACACAAAATGATTTTAGAGAGAACTATAGAAGAACAGATTTCAGAGGGAGAGATAGAAGGGAACAGAATTTTCATCCTAGGGAGAGGAATGACTCTTACCAGGAGGCTGATACTACACACGACAGATGGGATCAAAGGGATATAAAATCACAGAGAACACGTTTTTTAGACAGGGGACCATGGAGGAGGAGGGTACCTTAGATAAAATAAAACCCATAGGCTCCGAAAAAATTAAGAAAGGAAGAAAAAGGGGAAAGAGAGGAGGTTTAAAAAAGAATAAGAATAAACCTGTTAGAGAGAAAATGAATACTCCCAAGGTTAACACGGTTAAGATTTTTAATCTAAGTAAGAGAGTTCTTACAATAGATGAGACAAAAGTACTCACTAGGGGATTAAAGTTCGCACCCACTAGTCAATTAGAGCCTTTTGACTTTTTTGTGGACTTACAGAAGTTTGTACGCAAACTTACTTTGAGGAGATTCTTTGTTGGTAAGAATAACGATGAAATGGGCAGTATGGAAGTTCCATCTGGCTCTAAATTCAAACCAAAATCCACATTTAATCCAACGTTTGCGAAAGGTAGTTTTATAGACTGCTATAGCAAACTCGTGTTGGATGAAGTAGAACAAACTTTGAGAAAAAAACGTAAGAAATGTAACTTAACCAAAAAAGAATGGTCCGCTTTAAAATCTCTTAGAAGTGATGACATGATTATAATAAAACCCGCAGATAAGGGTGGTGGTCTAGTCTTGATGGATAAGGTGGATTATATAGCAGAGCTAGAACGACAGCTCGGTGATGGAATCACCTATTCAAAAATCAGGACAGACCCCACTTTAAGAATCAGCGAGTCTTTACGAAAATGGACAACAGAAGTCTTGTCCAAGGGTGTTATAACCAAGGATGAGTTTGATTTTATTAATATCGAGCATCCTACAATCCCTACCATTTATTGTTTACCCAAGATACATAAAAATCCGGTTTGTCCCCCAGGCAGACCTATAGTGTCTGGGGTGAATAGTATTACCTCCAATCTTTCCATGCTAATAGATTATTATTTACAGCCTTTGGTTAAATGTACGAAATCTTACCTAAAAGACACGGGACAACTTTTAACCATTTTGGACAGTTTAAAGTGGGAGGAGAACTATGTCCTTGTAAGTTCAGACGTGTCATCCCTCTATACAATTATAGAGGAGGATAAAGGCATAGAAGCTGTCTCTTTTTTCTTAGAACTTTCTGATTATTCCTCCGATTTGAAGACCTTTATTTTGGAAGGTATCAAGTTTATTTTGAGAAATAATTATTTTGTTTTTAATGGTAACTATTACCTCCAACGTGTGGGGACTGCTATGGGCACCAGGTTCGCCCCGAGCTATGCCAACCTCTTCATGGCCTACTGGGAGGAGGAGACAGTTTGGGATGGAGAGCGGCTCGGGACGAGCCTGGTGCTCTGGCGTCGCTACATAGATGACCTGCTATTTATATGGAGTGGGTCTTTAAGTGAGTTGGATGTTTTTATTGAAGGACTTAGTATAAATTCATTTAATATAAAATTAACCACTACTATGAGCCAACAGGAAATAATGTTTCTGGACCTTTGTATATACATTGCAAATGGCTCACTAAACACGAAGCTATACCGAAAACCAACTGATTCGAATGGTTTTATTGAAAAAACAAGCCAACATCACGATCACTGGCTAGACGGGATTCCATACAGCCAACTACTAAGAGTAAAACGAAATTGCACTGACTCTAGTATCTGTGAGGCACAAATGGGTGAATTATGTGATCGGTTTATTGAGAAAGGTTATAGCAAAGACAGTCTAATAAAAGCTCAAGAGAGGATAAAAACTGTTGATAGAAGAGATCTTATACAAGGGACTAATCAGAAAATACCGAGAGAAAATGATTTTCAGTGGTCTTTTATTACTAATTTTAATTCACAATACAGAGAAATAGAGTTCATTATGAAAAAACACTGGATGGTACTTACAAAAGATCCAGTTTTGGGCCCAATATTACCCCCAAAACCAAGGTTTATTTATAGAAAATCAAAATCCATTAAAGACAAGTTAGTCCATAGTTCAATTGAGGTGTCTAAGAGAACTAGTATTAGAAGTACAGGGTTCTACCGATGTGGACTATGCGCCATGTGCAAATGCACAAAAGGTGCAAGTAAAATAAAGGAGTTCACGGTAGGGGGTAATACATATCCCATTAAGAATTTTATCACATGTAACTCGAGTAATGTTATTTATGCTCTGGAGTGTGATTGCGGATTGGTGTATGTCGGAAAGACAAGCAGAAACTTAAAAATAAGATTATCGGAACATATCCGCAATGTTAAAAAAGGTTTGGATACCCACACAGTCTCTAAGCACTTTAAATTGACACATGCCTGTAAACCTTGTCACTTTAAATCCTTTTGGGGTATTCAGACCATTAATTCTACCCCTAGAAATAAAGAAACTGATATTTTATTATCTAAAACAGAAATGAAATGGATATACAAACTAAAAACCTTAGTCCCATTGGGACTGAATAGTGATTTTGAACTCAAGTGGTTTTTATGATGAGTCTCTAAGTCTCTTTTATTAATGTTTTTTAAAAGCAATATTTTTATAAAAAAAAGCAATATTTTTTATATGTATATGAAATATTTTAAAAAATTTTTATGATATAGTTATTTCTCCTGTATCTGTTTTATATCTTTTGGGTGACTGATGGAGTTCAGAGTGGAATAACACATTATAAAACGATCAGTGTATACAAATGACATGGAATGGAACGCATAGTGTAAGAGCTGGGTCCCGTAACGTCACTTCCGGTGACGCGTCTTCCGCTCATTGGAACGCACATGTCACCTTCCACAATAAGGACCTGCTTCCGCCTATTGAAACGCACACGTCACTTTCTGGAAACACGGACCGGCTCTGAGGGCGGCCTTATTGGACAGCTGTTTTCCATTTGATTAAGGTTTGGACACTATTTAAAGTAGGTAATAGCATCTATCCCCCAAGCTTCCGAAGAAGGATACCATATCCGAAAGCGCTCAAGCTGGGGATTTCTGTTGGTTGCTGGATTGACTGGAACTTTGGATGACGGCTCCGACGGCGTGGGGACACCTCGAGTAATACCGGGACTTGCGGTGACTATAATACATGCTGCCGGTGGCTGTTTTTCCCTTTGCCCTGATGTCCAAGCATTTTACATGTTATTGTCAAGTCTGTGTTTTGTGAGTTCTTTAATAAATATCCCTTTTAAGAATATACACAGACAGGGTTGCACTATTTTTTCTATATTTTTTCTCTTTTATGTGCTATATGGAGCTCACGTTTCCTGAATGTCTATGAAGTTGAATCATCACATCTGTGGATTTCTATATGTGAATTGAACAAATTGCAATATGTGAGTGAGACCAAGAAGTATTAAAGACACATCAATCAATTTAATCGGAATACACTATGTTTGTTGTGTTTCTTCTTACTATATTATTTTAGAATCCATATTTGTGGAAGGTGGACTCTAGAATATACATCTTGATCCTGTTGTAGGAACATTTTCGTGTAAGCACCTCTGTGTATCTTTAAGGGTGACAAGTTGCGCCATCTCTGCCTCACGTTTGTTGTTGGTGTATAGTTCTAAAGTGAAACCACGGTGGAGGTTTCTTTGTGTGGGACGAGAGGCTGAAACTTGTTTAGTAAAGCGCAAGAAAGATCTTCCCTTTTTTTTTTGTCAAGTTTTCTCCCTTGTGATTGAATGACAGACACATAACTCGGCCATGCTTCAGATTCCGTTTCAGTCAGCGATGAGGTCAAATTTGGATCCTTCACTAGTTCCCGAATCTGTGGGCTGTCAAAAATTCCTGCTTTTAATTTTTCAATACTAAGAGATGGAAATGTCTGACAAATATACGGGAACTGATTGCCTGACATCAAACCCAGTTTGATATGGAGAGGCGGCAGTATGATTTTTTTCCTGTCGATGAATGATGTTGGTTTCTCCTACAGTTATAACGTCTCTTGGAGGCCATACGGTTTGCACGACTATTCCATAGAGATGAGCGGGTTCGGTTTCTCTGAATCCGAACCCGCACGAACTTCATGTTTTTTTTCACGGGTCCGAGCGACTCGGATCTTCCCGCCTTGCTCGGTTAACCCGAGCGCGCCCGAACGTCATCATGACGCTGTCGGATTCTCGCAAGACTCCAATTCTATATAAGGAGCCGCGCGTCGCCGCCATTTTCACACGTGCATTGAGATTGATAGGGAGAGGACGTGGCTGGCGTCCTCTCCATTTAGATTAGAAGAGAGAGAGAGAGAGAGAGATTGACCTGATTTACTGGAGCTTAGGAGTACTGTAGAAGTGTAGAGAGTGCAGAGTTTACTAGTGACTGACCACAGTGACCACCAGACAGTGCAGTTTTATTTAATATATCCGTTCTCTGCCTGAAAAAAACGATACACACAGTGACTCAGTCACATACCATATCTGTGTGCACTGCTCAGCCCAGTGTGCTGCATCATCTATGTATATATATCTGACTGTGCTCAGCTCACACAGCTTATAATTGTGGGGGAGACTGGGGAGCACTGCAGTGCCAGTTAATAGTTATAGGTTATAGCAGGAGCCAGGAGTACATATTATATTAAAATTAAACAGTGCACACTTTTGCTGCAGGAGTGCCACTGCCAGTGTGACTGACCAGTGACCTGACCACACTGACCACCAGTATAGTTAGTAGTATACTATATTGTGTGATTGCCTGAAAAAGTTAAACACTCGTCGTGTGACTTCACTTGTGTGGTGTTTTTTTTTTTATTCTATAAAAAACTCATTCTGCTGACAGACAGTGTCCAGCAGGTCCGTCATTATATAATATATACCTGTCCGGCTGCAGTAGTGATATATATATATTTTTTATATCATTATTTATCATCCAGTCGCAGCAGACACAGTACGGTAGTTCACGGCTGTAGCTACCTCTGTGTCGGCACTCGGCAGTCCGTCCATAATTGTATACCACCTACCCGAGGTTTTTTTTTCTTTCTTCTTTATACATACATACTACTACATCTCTTTATCAACCAGTCTATATTAGCAGCAGACACAGTACGGTAGTTCACGGCTGTAGCTACCTCTGTGTCGGCACTCGGCAGTCCGTCCATAATTGTATACCACCTACCCGTGGTTTTATTTTCTTTCTTCTTTATACATACATACTACTACATCTCTTTATCAACCAGTCTATATTAGCAGCAGACACAGTACAGTACGGTAGTTCACGGCTGTAGCTACCTCTGTGTCGGCACTCGGCAGTCCGTCCATAATTGTATACCACCTACCCGTGTTTTTTTTTTCTTTCTTCTTTATACATACATACTACTACATCTCTTTATCAACCAGTCTATATTAGCAGCAGACACAGTACGGTAGTTCACGGCTGTAGCTACTCTGTGTCGGCACTCGGCAGTCCGTCCATAATTGTATACCACCTACCCGTGGTTTTTTTTTCTTTCTTCTTTATACATACATACTACTACATCTCTTTATCAACCAGTCTATATTAGCAGCAGACACAGTACAGTACGGTAGTTCACGGCTGTAGCTACCTCTGTGTCGGCACTCGGCAGTCCGTCCATAATTGTATACCACCTACCCGTGGTTTTTTTTTCTTTCTTCTTTATACATACATACTACTACATCTCTTTATCAACCAGTCTATATTAGCAGCAGACACAGTACAGTACGGTAGTTCACGGCTGTAGCTACCTCTGTGTCGGCACTCGGCAGTCCGTCCATAATTGTATACCACCTACCCGTGGTTTTTTTTTCTTTCTTCTTTATACATACATACTACTACATCTCTTTATCAACCAGTCTATATTAGCAGCAGACACAGTACGGTAGTCCACGGCTGTAGCTACCTCTGTGTCGGCACTCGGCAGTCCGTCCATAATTGTATACCACCTACCCGAGGTTTTTTTTTCTTTCTTCTTTATACATACATACTACTACATCTCTTTATCAACCAGTCTATATTAGCAGCAGACACAGTACAGTACGGTAGTTCACGGCTGTAGCTACCTCTGTGTCGGCACTCGGCAGTCCGTCCATAATTGTATACCACCTACCCGTGGTTTTTTTTTTTCTTTCTTCTTTATACATACATACTACTACATCTCTTTATCAACCAGTCTATATTAGCAGCAGACACAGTACAGTACGGTAGTTCACGGCTGTAGCTACCTCTGTGTCGGCACTCGGCAGTCCGTCCATAATTGTATACCACCCACCCGTGGTTTTTTTTTCTATCTTCTTTATACATACATACTACTACATCTCTTTATCAACCAGTCTATATTAGCAGCAGACACAGTACAGTACGGTAGTTCACGGCTGTAGCTACCTCTGTGTCGGCACTCGGCAGTCCGTCCATAATTGTATACTAGTATCCATCCATCTCCATTGTTTACCTGAGGTGCCTTTTAGTTGTGCCTATTAAAATATGGAGAACAAAAATGTTGAGGTTCCAAAATTAGGGAAAGATCAAGATCCACTTCCACCTCGTGCTGAAGCTGCTGCCACTAGTCATGGCCGAGACGATGAAATGCCAGCAACGTCGTCTGCCAAGGCCGATGCCCAATGTCATAGTACAGAGCATGTCAAATCCAAAACACCAAATATCAGTAAAAAAAGGACTCCAAAACCTAAAATAAAATTGTCGGAGGAGAAGCGTAAACTTGCCAATATGCCATTTACCACACGGAGTGGCAAGGAACGGCTGAGGCCCTGGCCTATGTTCATGGCTATTGGTTCAGCTTCACATGAGGATGGAGGCACTCAGCCTCTCGCTAGAAAAATGAAAAGACTCAAGCTGGCAAAAGCAGTAGCACCGCAAAGAACTGTGCGTTCTTCGAAATCCCAAATCCACAAGGAGAGTCCAATTGTGTCGGTTGCGATGCCTGACCTTCCCAACACTGGACGTGAAGAGCATGCGCCTTCCACCATTTGCACGCCCCCTGCAAGTGCTGGAAGGAGCACCCGCAGTCCAGTTCCTGATAGTCAGATTGAAGATGTCAGTGTTGAAGTACACCAGGATGAGGAGGATATGGGTGTTGCTGGCGCTGGGGAGGAAATTGACCAGGAGGATTCTGATGGTGAGGTGGTTTGTTTAAGTCAGGCACCCGGGGAGACACCTGTTGTCCGTGGGAGGAATATGGCCGTTGACATGCCTGGTGAAAATACCAAAAAAATCAGCTCTTCGGTGTTGAGGTATTTCAACAGAAATGCGGACAACAGGTGTCAAGCCGTGTGTTCCCTTTGTCAAGCTGTAATAAGTAGGGGTAAGGACGTTAACCACCTCGGAACATCCTCCCTTATACGTCACCTGCAGCGCATTCATAATAAGTCAGTGACAAGTTCAAAAACTTTGGGTGACAGCGGAAGCAGTCCACTGACCAGTAAATCCCTTCCTCTTGTAACCAAGCTCACGCAAACCACCCCACCAACTCCCTCAGTGTCAATTTCCTCCTTCCCCAGGAATGCCAATAGTCCTGCAGGCCATGTCACTGGCAATTCTGACGATTCCTCTCCTGCCTGGGATTCCTCCGATGCATCCTTGCGTGTAACGCCTACTGCTGCTGGCGCTGCTGTTGTTGCTGCTGGGAGTCGATGGTCATCCCAGAGGGGAAGTCGTAAGACCACTTTTACTACTTCCACCAAGCAATTGACTGTCCAACAGTCCTTTGCGAGGAAGATGAAATATCACAGCAGTCATCCTACTGCAAAGCGGATAACTGAGGCCTTGGCATCCTGGGTGGTGAGAACCGTGGTTCCGGTATCCATCATTACTGCAGAGCCAACTAGAGACTTGTTGGAGGTACTGTGTCCCCGGTACCAAATACCATCTAGGTTCCATTTCTCTAGGCAGGCGATACCGAAAATTTACACAGACCTCAGAAAAAGAGTCACCAGTGTCCTAAAAAATGCAGCTGTACCCAATGTCCACTTAACCACGGACATGTGGACAAGTGGAGCAGGGCAGGGTCAGGACTATATGACTGTGACAGCCCACTGGGTAGATGTATGGACTCCCGCCGCAAGAACAGCAGCGGCGGCACCAGTAGCAGCATCTCGCAAACGCCAACTCTTTCCTAGGCAGGCTACGCTTTGTATCACCGGTTTCCAGAATACGCACACAGCTGAAAACCTCTTACGGCAACTGAGGAAGATTATCGCGGAATGGCTTACCCCAATTGGACTCTCCTGTGGATTTGTGGCATCGGACAACGCCAGCAATATTGTGTGTGCATTAAATATGGGCAAATTCCAGCACGTCCCATGTTTTGCACATACCTTGAATTTGGTGGTGCAGAATTATTTAAAAAACGACAGGGGCGTGCAAGAGATGCTGTCGGTGGCCAGAAGAATTGCGGGACACTTTCGGCGTACAGGCACCACGTACAGAAGACTGGAGCACCACCAAAAACTACTGAACCTGCCCTGCCATCATCTGAAGCAAGAAGTGGTAACGAGGTGGAATTCAACCCTCTATATGCTTCAGAGGTTGGAGGAGCAGCAAAAGGCCATTCAAGCCTATACAATTGAGCACGATATAGGAGGTGGAATGCACCTGTCTCAAGCGCAGTGGAGAATGATTTCAACGTTGTGCAAGGTTCTGCTGCCCTTTGAACTTGCCACACGTGAAGTCAGTTCAGACACTGCCAGCCTGAGTCAGGTCATTCCCCTCATCAGGCTTTTGCAGAAGAAGCTGGAGACATTGAAGGAGGAGCTAACACGGAGCGATTCCGCTAGGCATGTGGGACTTGTGGATGGAGCCCTTAATTCGCTTAACAAGGATTCACGGGTGGTCAATCTGTTGAAATCAGAGCACTACATTTTGGCCACCGTGCTCGATCCTAGATTTAAAGCCTACCTTGGATCTCTCTTTCCGGCAGACACAAGTCTGCTGGGGTTGAAAGACCTGCTGGTGAGAAAATTGTCAAGTCAAGCGGAACGCGACCTGTCAACATCTCCTCCTTCACATTCTCCCGCAACTGGGGGTGCGAGGAAAAGGCTCAGAATTCCGAGCCCACCCGCTGGCGGTGATGCAGGGCAGTCTGGAGCGACTGCTGATGCTGACATCTGGTCCGGACTGAAGGACCTGACAACGATTACGGACATGTCGTCTACTGTCACTGCATATGATTCTCTCACCATTGAAAGAATGGTGGAGGATTATATGAGTGACCGCATCCAAGTAGGCACGTCACACAGTCCATACTTATACTGGCAGGAAAAAGAGGCAATTTGGAGGCCATTGCACAAACTGGCTTTATTCTACCTAAGTTGCCCTCCCACAAGTGTGTACTCCGAAAGAGTGTTTAGTGCCGCCGCTCACCTTGTCAGCAATCGGCGTACGAGGTTACATCCAGAAAATGTGGAGAAGATGATGTTCATTAAAATGAATTATAATCAATTCCTCCGCGGAGACATTGACCAGCAGCAATTGCCTCCACAAAGTACACAGGGAGCTGAGATGGTGGATTCCAGTGGGGACGAATTGATAATCTGTGAGGAGGGGGATGTACACGGTGATATATCGGAGGATGATGATGAGGTGGACATCTTGCCTCTGTAGAGCCAGTTTGTGCAAGGAGAGATTAATTGCTTCTTTTTTTGGGGGGGTCCAAACCAACCCGTCATATCAGTCACAGTCGTGTGGCAGACCCTGTCACTGAAATGATGGGTTGATTAAAGTGTGCATGTCCTGTTTTGTTTATACAACATAAGGGTGGGTGGGAGGGCCCAAGGACAATTCCATCTTGCACCTCTTTTTTCTTTTATTTTTCTTTGCGTCATGTGCTGTTTGGGGAGGGTTTTTTGGAAGGGACATCCTGCGTGACACTGCAGTGCCACTCCTAAATGGGCCCGGTGTTTGTGTCGGCCACTAGGGTCGCTTATCTTACTCACACAGTCAGCTACCTCATTGCGCCTCTTTTTTTCTTTGCGTCATGTGCTGTTTGGGGAGTGTTTTTTGGAAGGGCCATCCTGCGTGACACTGCAGTGCCACTCCTAGATGGGCCCGGTGTTTGTGTCGGCCACTAGGGTCGCTAATCTTACTCACACAGCTACCTCATTGCGCCTCTTTTTTTCTTTGCGTCATGTGCTGTTTGGGGAGTGTTTTTTGGAAGGGCCATCCTGCGTGACACTGCAGTGCCACTCCTAGATGGGCCCGGTGTTTGTGTCGGCCACTAGGGTCGCTAATCTTACTCACACAGCTACCTCATTGCGCCTCTTTTTTTCTTTGCGTCATGTGCTGTTTGGGGAGTGTTTTTTGGAAGGGCCATCCTGCGTGACACTGCAGTGCCACTCCTAGATGGGCCCGGTGTTTGTGTTGGCCACTAGGGTCGCTAATCTTACTCACACAGCTACCTCATTGCGCCTCTTTTTTTCTTTGCGTCCTGTGCTGTTTGGGGAGTGTTTTTTGGAAGGGCCATCCTGCGTGACACTGCAGTGCCACTCCTAAATGGGCCCGGTGTTTGTGTCGGCCACTAGGGTCGCTAATCTTACTCACACAGCTACCTCATTGCGCCTCTTATTTTCTTTGCGTCATGTGCTGTTTGGGGAGGGTTTTTTGGAAGGGACATCCTGCGTGACACTGCAGTGCCACTCCTAAATGGGCCCGGTGTTTGTGTCGGCCACTAGGGTCGCTAATCTTACTCACACAGCTACCTCATTGCGCCTCTTATTTTCTTTGCGTCATGTGCTGTTTGGGGAGGGTTTTTTGGAAGGGACATCCTGCGTGACACTGCAGTGACACTCCTAAATGGGCCCGGTGTTTGTGTCGGCCACTAGGGTCGCTAATCTTACTCACACAGCTACCTCATTGCGCCTCTTATTTTCTTTGCGTCATGTGCTGTTTGGGGAGGGTTTTTTGGAAGGGACATCCTGCGTGACACTGCAGTGACACTCCTAAATGGGCCCGGTGTTTGTGTCGGCCAGTAGGGTCGCTAATCTTACTCACACAGCTACCTCATTGCGCCTCTTTTTTTCTTTGCGTCATGTGCTGTTTGGGGAGGGTTTTTTGGAAGGGACATCCTGCGTGACACTGCAGTGCCACTCCTAGATGGGCCCGGTGTTTGTGTCGGCCACTAGGGTCGCTAATCTTACTCACACAGCTACCTCATTGCGCCTCTTATTTTCTTTGCGTCATGTGCTGTTTGGGGAGGGTTTTTTGGAAGGGACATCCTGCGTGACACTGCAGTGACACTCCTAAATGGGCCCGGTGTTTGTGTCGGCCACTAGGGTCGCTTATCTTACTCACACAGTCAGCTACCTCATTGCGCCTCTTTTTTTCTTTGCGTCATGTGCTGTTTGGGGAGGGTTTTTTGGAAGGGCCATCCTGCGTGACACTGCAGTGACACTCCTAGATGGTCCCGGTGTTTGTGTCGGCCACTAGGGTCGCTTATCTTACTCACACAGTCAGCTACCTCATTGCGCCTCTTTTTTTCTTTGCGTCATGTGCTGTTTGGGGAGGGTTTTTTGGAAGGGACATCCTGCGTGACACTGCAGTGCCACTCCTAGATGGGCCAGGTGTTTGTGTCGGCCACTAGGGTCGCTTAGCTTAGTCATCCAGCGACCTCGGTGCAAATTTTAGGACTAAAAATAATATTGTGAGGTGTGAGGTATTCAGAATAGACTGAAAATGAGTGGAAATTATGGTTTTTGAGGTTAATAATAATATGGGATCAAAATGACCCCCAAATTCTATGATTTAAGCTGTTTTTTAGGGTTTTTTGAAAAAAACACCCGAATCCAAAACACACCCGAATCCGACAAAAAAAATTCGGTGAGGTTTTGCCAAAACGCGGTCGAACCCAAAACACGGCAGCGGAACCGAACCCAAAACCAAAACACAAAACCCGAAAAATTTCAGGCGCTCATCTCTACTATTCCATGAGCGTATGTGACACGGGGTCTATTCATCATGAAAACATTGTGAACTGATCATTTTTAGTTTTCAATTCTCATCCTTTTCAGTCACAATTTTTCAGCGTTCATCATTCCTGCCTGATAAATGTATTGCTCCTTTTGCGGAGACAGTTTTCCGTAAAGTGATATATTTCTCCTCACTGCCGGGTCTGTATGGCTGCAGCCGCGGCCCCCCTACGTCCTCCTCGCCGGTACATTTTTGCCAATGGAGGCAACAGAGTTCTCCCTACCGCCCCCCCGGCACTTTCCCATAACTATGCAGCGGGGTCGGCACCTTACAGCTGCGACCGTCCCGAACCCCCTGCGGCATGTTTCCCCCGCCACCAGAACTCTTTCTGCTGCCACCCGCCGCCCTCGGCACTATAGTCCCGGGGCTTCCCGGCTGCAGAAATCGCTGTGTAGCCGCTGCTCCTCGCACCCACCTGCCGTCAGAACAGGCTCACGATTGCAACATTACTGATAAGCCACGCTCCCTTTACTGAGGCCACACCCCGATCGGGATGCAGGGTGTCAGGATTCCGCCATCTGCATTTCGGGTGATGTTGAAGTTCTGGAGCCAGCATTTTGGCCGGGTGTGGTATTCAAGTTTGACAGCTAAAAGATAGTCGGAGACTTCAGGTGGGCGGGCCATACAGCACGGCTGCTTTTTAGTTCAGGTCCCCCCAACAGGCATTGAAATCCTAAACCATCTGCCTGTCATACTCTAACAGCCTGTTTGGGGTCTCCCTGTGCGCCCCTTCATCTACAGAGTTTGGAGAGACCTTTATCATGCAGGAATTCTGGCCATTAACTGCGATGGTCTACATGACCGCTGACTAACTGTCTGGCGTGAAACTGTCCTGAGCTGTGCAGACTCTCCTGAAGAAGCCCCCCTCTGTGGACCTCACCTCCAACTCATACCGCACTTTCTGGCCCCAGGTGTGTTCTGACCTCACTGCTGCTAGCGGACCACCCTCTGTCTGCGAGACCACCCTGATGCCGGCAAGACCTTGTAACATTTATAATTTGCATATTATAAAATTATACAGAGCAGCTGATTGGTTGCCATGGATGACTTCTCCACTGGCTCACTTCTCCACTCTTTTCACTGCTTCATGAATAGACCCCAAAAGTGATTCTGGACAGACTGTGCACTGAACTCTGATTCCCACGGACAGTAGTTTGCCGAACCATATCTCTGTGGGACGAGCACGGTGATCTCTGTGAACTGTGAACTGCTAATACACCAGTGCATAGTATAGTCTCCGGATCCCCCTCCGGAACTTGTTCCCTATTGCCCATACTTTTAACTTAAGTTTCGGGGATCGTTTCCCCCCCTTCATCCTTTACTGCTCATTATGCAAGACTCAAGTGGGTGCTGCAATATTCCGTCTGCTTTGTACGATGACTCTAAAGTGCTAGTGGTGGATTGCTCAATAATTTATTCGCTATTGGGCACTTCGTCTCATTATACTGGTTACCATTACTGAGGTGGTGCAATTTCTCTGAACTACAACTCCATAGCTGGTAGAACCGTCTTACCAGCAGTGTAGGCACCTGGGCACAGCAATGCACTGGGCTTCCTACCCATCCTGCAGCGGTAGGGGTGGGGGGTGCAATCAGCGGCAGCTTTGATCTCCCGCAGGCGGTAGGGGGTGTTCTATCTTCTACTCAGCATGTAGGACCTGGAGCAGTCATTTCTGCTAATTACTCCTTTACTGCACAGATGGTGGGAGATGGGGCGGGAGGGAGAACACTAAACTGTAGAGGGGGCATTGGGCTGAATGAAGGGGCCCCGGTACATGACTTCCAGGGTGGTAGGGGTTGTTTAATACACAGGGGAGGGGTGGATAGTGTAGTGGGCTTAATATGCATCATTTTCCGGTGGGAGGGCTGATTGTTTTACTGCTGATATCTCCAGTTCCTGGAAATAGATTTCTTAGCTTTCAATGTGATAAAACACTAGAAAGTCCCTCCTTTCAGGAGGTACTTGGTTCACCTGTCAGGAGGTACTGGGGACACCTTTCAGGAGGTACTGGGGACACCTTTCAGGAGGTACTTGGTTCACCTGTCAGGAGGTACTGGGGACACCTGTCAGGAGATACTGTGGTCACCTGTCAGGAGGTACTGGGGTCACCTGTCAGGAGGTACTGGGGACACCTTTCAGGAGGTACTGGGGACACCTGTCAGGAGGTATTGGGAACACCTTTCAGGAGGTGCTGGGGACACCTTTCAGGAGGTGCTGGGGACACCTGTCAGGAGGTACTGGGGACACCTTCCAGGAGGTAATGGGGATACCTTTCAGGAAGTACTAGGGACACCTGTCAGGAGGTGCTGGGGACACCTTTCAGAAGGTATTGGGGATACCTGTCAGGAGGTACTGGGGACACCTTCCAGGAGGTACTGGGGACACCTGTCAGGAGGTATTGGGGACACCTGTCAGGAGATACTGGGGACTTGGGGATCAGAGTTCAGGAGACAGGGCAATCCACCAACAAATCTATAAAACTGCATACCAGGCGTGTGGAGCTGGAGCAGGGAGAAGCTGCTGGAAGGCTGATATCTCTGGTTCTGGGCATAGTAGAGACAAGCTGCCAGTGTACACGGAAAGGAGAGAGTCCCAGCTTTTGGAGTATAACCTCAGAAAAACTCTATGTCAGACAGAACCCGAGATATCTGGCTGGGAAGAACAATTAACAGGCTCGGATGGGGACCACTGCTTTGAAGTCGGATATCTCCGGTTCCCCAGAGCAGATTTTCAAATATCTGGTACCCCTGGAAAAAGAGGACCCTCAGCTATCAGCCAAGGGCCCTTATACTCCGGGGGCCCTTGGGCAACTACCCATTGAGCCCACATGAAAAGACGACCCTGATATCTGGTGGCCACTGCTAACAGTAACTGGCTGCTATTCTGATACCATTTGCATTTCTGATTCAGTGTTATATCAGAGGATATCTGGAACACTCTGCCGTGTGAACGGATAGTCACTCGCTTTACAGGGAACTACACTGTGTGAATATTATAGAACCAGTCACTATTTCATGTTGCTTCTGCATGGTGGAGGATGGTAGAAGGACCTACGTGTGCTCAGGCATTAATAACATAACATAGGCATTAATAGCGATGCACGGAACTTGTGATTATATGGCCACCTAGTAGTTATTTTTATATTGTCACCTGGAATTTACTCATCTAACACTAAATGCACTAACAATTAACCCCCAGGACAATGGTCATTGCCAAATATTTATAGACAGTCATCAGGTCAACATCATATGGTCAACATTCAAAAGTCCGACCATTGACAGTGGGACCTTTGACCCTGTCAGACTGTTGACTCTTTTAACTATCAACCGCCTCCCGAGTTCTATGACCGCATGAATTGTACCTCCTGAATGTGCCCCCCTGTGCCAATGATATCTGACCATCCTGATGGGTAGTACGGTTACTGTTATCTCTTCTACAGGCTACATGTGGAGGACCAGCAGAGATGTATGGACCCCAACAACAGGGCTCTCCAGGCGTGGGTGAAAAAGAACCAGCCCAACAAGCACCTGTGAAGCAACATGTACGTTCTATACGGTACAAGTGCCCTGATCCGCTTCTCCGCAGATTGCCACGCAAGTTATCAAATCGCAGCCACCATCCGCCCTAAGCAGAACACGGCTGGTTCTTCCCAGAGTGGAAACGATGGACTTCTTGGCAGGGTTCTGGAAGACAAACACTGAACCGAAACATTATTTGTAAACCGTCAACCTGCCTGATTTGTTGGATGGCCGGCGAGGCGCAGAGGGTGTGGCACAGAGAGTCGCATCATCGCGGACCAGACAGCACTCCTCAATGCTGTGATTAAATGGTGTCACCCGGATTGCCCACTTCGCTGGAGAACTGGAGGGGACCTGTGAGACTGATCTATTCTCTCGGGAGTCCGGGAGAGCTCCAAAATTTCTGAGTTTCCGGTACATTCCAGGAGAGAAAGACATTTGATTAATGCCCAGAGTTATCAAGCCTTGGAGAGTGATTAACTACACTGTGATAAGTAGAAACCAATCAGCTCCCAACTGTCATTCAAACACAGCCTGTAACATGACAGTTAGGAGCTGATTGACTGCTACTTTATCACCGTGCAATTTATCTCTCTCCAAGGCTTGATAAATCTGGGCCATTGACTGTTATTAGGCCAATTAATAGCTCTTTTATAGATAATTCAGGATTATGTCTTCCTCCTTATTCTGATCTATAATAACATATGTCCTACTGTACATTATATACATCAGGCAGCCTAGGTCTCTGCTGCTGAAATACTACTACCAGTCCCAGCAAGACATCAGAATGGCGGATATGACTGCACTGTATGATATATCTCATCACGGTGTCTATGCCGCCTTCTACCTGTTATACTGTATTACCTGTTACACGGATATATATATATATATATATATATATTTATTCTGTGTCATCATGTTGCATTACCTTCCTGATGTCATAAAATTGTATTCTCCACTGGTGTCCTGTGTCATTATACTGCTGCCTTTAGCGCAGAGTAATACTGTAACACACCAGGGTGACATAAATCATTGTAACGCTGTGTTTATTTTATGACTGAAATAGTTTTCTCTAACATCCTAGTGGATGCTGGGGACTCCGTCAGGACCATGGGGATTAGCGGCTCCGCAGGAGACAGGGCACAAAAATAAAGCTTTAGGATCAGGTGGTGTGCACTGGCTCCTCCCCCTATGACCCTCCTCCAAGCCTCAGTTAGGTTTTTGTGCCCGTCCGAGCAGGGTGCAATCTAGGTGGCTCTCCTAAAGAGCTGCTTAGAAAAAGTTTTTAGGTTTTTTATTTTACAGTGAGTCCTGCTGGCAACAGGCTCACTGCAACGAGGGACTTAGGGGAGAAGAAGTGAACTCACCTGCGTGCAGGATGGATTGGCTTCTTAGGCTACTGGACACCATTAGCTCCAGAGGGATCGAACACAGGCCCAGCCATGGAGTCCGGTCCCGGAGCCGCGCCGCCGACCCCCTTGCAGATGCCGAAAAGCGAAGAGGTCCAGAAACCGGCGGCAGAAGACTTTTCAGTCTTCATGAGGTAGCGCACAGCACTGCAGCTGTGCGCCATTGTTGTCACACACTTCACACCAGCGGTCACGGAGGGTGCAGGGCGCTGCAGGGGGCGCCCTGGGCAGCAATGAGAATACCTTGTTCTGGCTAAAAAATACATCACATATAGCCCTTGGGGCTATATGGATGTATTTAACCCCTGCCAGGTCTCACAAACTCCGGAGAAGAGCCCGCCGAAATAGGGGGCGGGGCCTATCTCCTCAGCACACAGCGCCATTTTCCTGCTCAGCTCCGCTGCGAGGAAGGCTCCCAGGACTCTCCCCTGCACTGCACTACAGAAACAGGGTAAAAAAGAGAGGGGGGGGGCACTTTTTTTGGCGTTTTTGATATATATTAAGCTGCTATAAGGGAGACAACACTTCTATAGGGTTGTTCCTATATATTTATAGCGCTTGGGTGTGTGCTGGCAAACTCTCCCTCTGTCTCCCCAAAGGGCTAGTGGGGTCCTGTCTTCGATAAGAGCATTCCCTGTGTCTCTGCTGTGTGTCGGTACGTGTGTGTCGACATGTATGAGGACGATGTTGGTGTGGAGGCGGAGCAATTGCCGGTAATGGTGATGTCACCCCCTAGGGAGTCGACACCGGAATGGATGGCTTTATTTATGGAATTACGTGATAATGTCAGCACATTACAAAAATCAGTTGACGACATGAGACGGCCGGGAAACCAGTTAGTACCTGTACAGGCGTCTCAGACACCGTCAGGGGCTGTAAAACGCCCTTTACCTCAGTCGGTCGACACAGACCCAGACACGGACACCGAATCTAGTGTCGACGGTGAAGAAACAAATGTATTTTCCAGTAGGGCCACACGTTATATGATCACGGCAATGAAGGAGGCTTTACATATCTCTGATACTGCATGTACCACAAAAAGGGGTATTATGTGGGGTCTGAAAAAACTACCTGTAGTTTTTCCTGAATCAGACGAATTGAATGAAGTGTGTGATGAAGCGTGGGTTAACCCCGATAGAAAACTGCTAATTTCAAAGAAGTTATTGGCATTATATCCTTTCCCGCCAGAGGTTAGGGCGCGCTGGGAAACACCCCCTAGGGTGGATAAGGCGCTCACACGCTTATCAAAACAAGTGGCGTTACCGTCTCCTGAAACGGCCGCCCTCAAGGATCCAGCAGATAGGAGGCTGGAAACTACCCTGAAAAGTATATACACTCATACTGGTGTTATACTGCGACCAGCCATCGCCTCTGCATGGATGTGCAGTGCTGGGGTGGTTTGGTCGGATTCCCTGACTGAAAATATTGATACCCTGGATAGGGATAGTATTTTACTGACTATAGAGCATTTAAAGGATGCATTTCTATATATGCGAGATGCACAGAGGGATATTTGCACTCTGGCATCGAGAGTAAGTGCGATGTCCATATCTGCCAGAAGAAGTTTATGGACGCGACAATGGTCAGGTGATGCGGATTCCAAACGGCATATGGAAGTATTGCCGTATAAGGGAGAGGAATTATTTGGGGTCGGTCTATCGGATTTGGTGGCCACGGCAACAGCCGGGAAATCCACCTTTTTACCTCAGGTCCCCTCCCAACAGAAAAAGACACCGTCTTTTCAGCCGCAGTCCTTTCGTTCCTATAGGAACAAGCGGGCGAAAGGACAGTCATATTTGCCCCGAGGCAAAGGAAAGGGTAAGAGAGTGCACCAAGCAGCTTCTTCCCAGGAGCAGAAGCCCTCCTCGGCTTCTGCAAAGCCCTCAGCATGACGTTGGGGCTTTACAAGCGGACTCAGAGGCGGTGGGGGGTCGACTCAAGAATTTCAGCGCACAGTGGGCTCACTCACAGGTGGACCCCTGGATCCTGCAGATAATATCTCAGGGTTACAGGTTGGAATTCGAGAAGTCTCCCCCTCGCCGGTTCCTAAAGTCTGCTCTGCCAACGTCTCCCTCCGACAGGGCGACGGTATTGGAAGCCATTCACAAGCTGTATTCTCAGCAGGTGATAGTCAAGGTACCCCTCCTACAACAGGGAAAGGGGTATTATTCCACACTATTTGTGGTACCGAAGCCGGACGGCTCGGTAAGACCTATTCTAAATCTGAAATCTTTGAACCTGTACATACAAAAATTCAAGTTCAAGATGGAGTCACTCAGAGCAGTGATAGCGAATCTGGAAGAAGGGGACTTTATGGTGTCCCTGGACATCAAGGATGCTTACCTGCATGTCCCAATTTGCCCTTCACATCAAGGGTACCTCAGGTTCGTGGTGCAAAACTGTCATTATCAGTTTCAGACGCTGCCGTTTGGATTGTCCACGGCACCTCGGGTCTTTACCAAGGTAATGGCCGAAATGATGTTTCTTCTACGAAGAAAAGGCGTATTAATTATCCCTTACTTGGACGATCTCCTGATAAGGGCAAGGTCCAGGGAACAGCTGGGGGACGTAGTAGCACTAACCTAAATAGTGCTGCAACAGCACGGGTGGATTCTGAATTTTCCAAAATCTCAATTGACCCCGACGACACGTCTGCTGTTCCTGGGAATGATTCTGGACACGGTTCAGAAAAAGGTGTTTCTTCCGGAGGAGAAAGCCAAGGAGTTATCCGAACTTGTCAGGAACCTCCTAAAACCAGGGAAAGTGTCTGTGCATCAATGCACAAGAGTCCTGGGAAAGATGGTGGCTTCTTACGAAGCGATTCCATTCGGCAGATTCCACGCACGAACTTTTCAGTGGGATCTGCTGGACAAATGGTCCGGATCACATCTGCAGATGCATCAGCGGATAACCTTATCGCCACGGACAAGGGTGTCTCTGCTGTGGTGGTTGCAGAGTGCTCATCTGTTAGAGGGCCGCAGATTCGGCATACAGGACTGGGTCCTGGTGACCACGGATGCCAGTCTGAGAGGCTGGGGAGCGGTCACACAGGGAAGAAACTTCCAGGGAGTATGGTCAAACCTGGAGATGTCTCTTCACATAAATATACTGGAGCTAAGAGCGATTTACAATGCTCTAAGCCTGGCAAAACCCCTGCTTCAGGGTCAGCCGGTGTTGATCCAGTCGGACAACATCACGGCAGTCGCCCACGTAAACAGACAGGGCGGCACAAGAAGCAGGAGAGCAATGGCAGAAGCTGCAAGGATTCTTCGCTGGGCGGAAGATCATGTGATAGCACTGTCAGCAGTGTTCATTCCGGGGGGTAAATTTACTAAGATTCGTATTTTCCCGTTTCAGGTCAAAGTTCAATCACGAATGACATCGAAAGTGTAAAACTGCAACCTTTTAGAATTGATTACGACTAATTTACTAAGCTGTCATATTCGGGTTTTTCTTTTGTTCCGATGTCGATGTCATTCGTGGGGTTTTTTTCTATTTTTACGGCAGTGATTAGCAAAACACTGCCGACTTTTTTACAATGAATCTCGGCCGGATCTGTGTGATCCGTGCTGGGGTTCATTTTTTTTGTTTTTTTTTAAATTAAACACTGTCAAATATTTAAAAAAAAATTGCGTGGGGTCCCCCCTCCTAAGCATAACCAGCCTCGGGCTCTTTGAGCCGATCCTGGTTGCCGAAATATGGGGAAAAAAATGACAGGGGTTCCCCCATATTTAAGCAACCAGCATCGGGCTCTGCGCCTGGTCCTGGTTCCAAAAATACGGGGGACAAAAAGAGTAGGGGTCCCCCGTATTTTTAAAACCAGCACCGGGCTCCACTAGCTGGACAGATAATGCCACAGCCGGGGGTCACTTTTATATAGTGCCCTGCGGCCGTGGCATCAAAAATCCAACTAGTCACCCCTGGCCGGGGTACCCTGGGGGAGTGGGGACCCCTTCAATCAAGGGGTCCCCCCCCCCCAGCCACCCAAGGGCCAGGGGTGAAGCCCGAGGCTGCCCCCCCCCCATCCAATGGGCTGCGGATGGGGGGGCTGATAGCCTTTGTTGTAAAAGAAAAGATATTGTTTTTAGTAGCAGTACTACAAGTCCCAGCAAGCCTCCCCCGCATGCTGGTACTTGGAGAACCACAAGTACCAGCATGCGGCGGAAAAACGGGCCCGCTGGTACCTGTAGTACTACTACTAAAAAAATACCCAAAAAAACACAAGACACACACACCGTGAAAGTATAATTTTATTACATACATACACACATACATACATACTTACCTTATGTTCCCACGCAGGTCGGTCCTCTTCTCCAGTAGAATCCAAGGGGTACCTGTTGAAGAAATTATACTCACGAGATCCAGGGGTCCAGGGTCCTCGGGGAATCCAGGTGTAATCCACGTACTTGAAAAAAATAACAAAACGGACACCCGAGCCACGCACTAAAAGGGGACCCATGTTTGCACATGGATCCCCTTTTCCCGACTGCCAGAAACCCACTCTGACTGATGTCTAAGTGGGTTTCTTCAGCCAATCAGGGCGTTTTTCCGCCGCATGCTGGTACTTGTGGTTCTCCAAGTACCAGCATGCGGGGGAGGCTTGCTGGGACTTGTAGTACTGCTACTAAAAACAATATCTTTTCTTTTACAACAAAGGCTATCAGCCCCCCCATCCGCAGCCCATTGGATGGGGGGGGACAGCCTCGGGCTTCACCCCTGGCCCTTGGGTGGCTGGGGGGGGGGGGGACCCCTTGATTGAAGGGGTCCCCACTCCCCCAGGGTACCCCGGCCAGGGGTGACTAGTTGGATTTTTGATGCCACGGCCGCAGGGCACTATATAAAAGTGACCCCCGGCTGTGGCATTATCTGTCCAGCTAGTAGAGCCCGGTGCTGGTTTTAAAAATACGGGGGACCCCTACTCTTTTTGTCCCCCGTATTTTTGGAACCAGGACCAGGCGCAGAGCCCGATGCTGGTTGCTTAAATATGGGGGAACCCCTGTCAATTTTTTCACCATATTTCTGCAACCAGGATCGGCTCAAAGAGCCCGAGGCTGGTTATGCTTAGGAGGGGGGACCCCACGCAATTTTTTTTGAAAAAATAAGCACTTTCCCACTGATATACATGCACGGATCTCATGGATCCGTGCATGCCTATCCAATCACGAATAAAAAAAAAAGGTCTGTTTTTTTTTAGCACTTTTTTACGAGTTGTAATTTTTCACGGCAGTGTTTGTTTTTTTTTTTGCTTTGCACTTCTTAGTAAATGACCGAGATTCATACTTAAACAGCCGCGTTTTGACCGATGGTGTATTCATTCGTGATTTTTTTCCTAGGACTTCAAAATATTACGAATGCCCTCATCACTGCCGTGATTATTGCTTAGTAAATTACCGAGATGACACTTTGATGAAAAAAACGGCATCTCGGTCAAAATCGGGAGCTTAGTAAATTTACCCCCGGGAGTGGACAACTGGGAAGCAGACTTCCTCAGCAGACACGATCTACACCCGGGAGAGTGGGGACTTCATCCAGAAGTCTTCCACATGATTGTGAACCGTTGGGAAAAACCAAAGGTGGACATGATGGCGTCTCGCCTCAACAAAAAACTGGACAGGTATTGCGCCAGGTCAAGAGACCCTCAGGCAATAGCTGTGGACGCTCTGGTAACGCCGTGGGTGTTCCAGTCAGTGTATGTGTTTCCTCCTCTGCCTCTCATACCAAAAGTACTGAGAATTATACGGCAAAGGGGAGTAAGAACGATACTCGTGGCTCCGGATTGGCCAAGACGAACTTGGTACCTGGAACTTCAGGAGATGCTCACGGAAGATCCGTGGCCTCTACCTCTAAGACGGGACCTGCTTCAACAGGGACCGTGTCTATTCCAAGACTTACCGCGGCTGCGTTTGACGGCATGGCGGTTGAACGCCGAATTCTAAGGGAAAAAGGCATTCCGGAAGAGGTCATTCCTACACTGGTAAAAGCCAGGAAGGAGGTGACTGCACAACATTATCACCGCATTTGGAGAAAATATGTTGCGTGGTGTGAGGCCAGGAAGGCCCCCACGGAGGAATTTCAACTGGGTCGATTCCTACATTTCCTGCAAACAGGAGTGTCTATGGGCCTCAAGTTGGGGTCCATTAAGGTTCAAATTTCGGCCCTGTCGATTTTCTTCCAGAAAGAATTGGCTTCAGTTCCTGAAGTCCAGACTTTTGTAAAAGGAGTACTACATATACAGCCCCCGGTTGTGCCCCCAGTGGCTCCGTGGGACCTTAATGTAGTTTTGGATTTTCTCAAATCCCATTGGTTTGAGCCACTCAAATCGACGGATTTGAAATATCTTACATGGAAAGTAACCATGCTACTGGCCCTGGCTTCAGCCAGGAGAGTGTCAGAATTGGCGGCTTTATCGTATAAAAGCCCATATCTGATTTTCCATTCGGACAGGGCAGAACTGCGGACGCGTCCTCATTTTCTGCCTAAGGTGGTGTCAGCGTTTCACCTGAACCAGCCTATTGTGGTGCCTGCGGCTACTAGCGATTTGGAGGATTCCAAGTTGCTGGACGTTGTCAGGGCATTGAAAATATATATTTCAAGGACGGCTGGAGTCAGAAAATCTGACTCGCTGTTTATACTGTATGCACCCAACAAGCTGGGTGCTCCTGCTTCTAAGCAGACGATTGCTCGTTGGATTTGTAGCACATTTCAACTTGCACATTCTGTGGCAGGCCTGCCACAGCCTAAATCTGTCAAGGCCCATTCCACAAGGAAGGTGGGCTCATCCTGGGCGGCTGCCCGAGGGGTCTCGGCATTACAACTCTGCCGAGCAGCTACGTGGTCGGGGGAGAACACGTTTGTAAAATTCTACAAATTTGATACCCTGGCTAAAGAGGACCTGGAGTTCTCTCACTCGGTGCTGCAGAGTCATCCGCACTCTCCCGCCCGTTTGGGAGCTTTGGTATAATCCCCATGGTCCTGACGGAGTCCCCAGCATCCACTAGGACGTCAGAGAAAATAAGATTTTACTTACCGATAAATCTATTTCTCGTAGTCCGTAGTGGATGCTGGGCGCCCATCCCAAGTGCGGATTGTCTGCAATACTTGTACATAGTTATTGTTACAAAAAAATTGGGTTATTATTGTTGTGAGCCGTCTGTTCAGAGGCTCCTCTGTTATCATGCTGTTAACTGGGTTCAGATCACAAGTTATATGGTGTGATTGGTGTGGCTGGTATGAGTCTTACCCGGGATTCCAAAACCTTCCTTATTGTGTACGCTCGTCCGGGCACAGTATCCTAACTGAGGCTTGGAGGAGGGTCATAGGGGGAGGAGCCAGTGCACACCACCTGATCCTAAAGCTTTATTTTTGTGCCCTGTCTCCTGCGGAGCCGCTAATCCCCATGGTCCTGACGGAGTCCCCAGCATCCACTACGGACTACGAGAAATAGATTTATCGGTAAGTAAAATCTTATTTTATTGCTGTTCCATGAATGGACATACAATAGACTCTGCGTTACACACATAGCAGAGCTCATTTACTAAGCACACAGGATTATTCGGAGTTGCACGCAAGCCTGCAGATGGATCTTGAGTTTATTAGCACTGCGCGAGCGCTGTAGCGGAGTATCCGCAATCCTGAGTAACTGCGGGTCAGTCAGAGTGGTAACCATCCCGGCTGCAGCTCCAGCTGGCGCAGTGTTGGTGTAACTGGGCGCCAGCCGCTGGCACGTTGGGTTAGTGTTCTGAAGATGCGTCATGGGCAGGTAGACAGAAGCGCGGGGTATTCAGACGGATCTTTGCACCAAGGAGGGCTGGATGCAAATCCGCAATGACGGCATGTGGACTGACGGAGTGGTGGCGTGGTGCAGATACAGGCAAGGATTCACATTTAGTTCCGAGCAAGCCATTTGCCTGGCACCCTGCAAGTTGTGCTTCCATTTACTTCTAGGTGTGCAGGTAGGTGGACCCGTGTGCAGCGTGCAACAGTTTCAACACCACTTTAAAACAGAGGTTCCCAAACGCACTCCTGAGGGCACCCCAACAGTCCAGGTTTTAAGTATATCCATGGCTCAGCAGAGATGGTTGCATCAAATTGACAGAAGTACTAATTAAGTCGCCTGTGGCCAAGCATGATATACTTAAAACCTGGACCGTTAGGCTGCCTTGAGGACCTCTGCCTTAATCTCTGGCCCCTTTGGAACCCACGACAGCTCCACCCCCTGGTATCAGTTGGGCAGTACGGATGGTGTAGTGGTTAGCATTACTGCCTCACAGCACTGAGGTCATGGGTTCAATTCCCACCATGGCCCCAACTGTGTGGAGTTTGTATATTCTCCCCGTACTTGTGTGGGTTTCCTCCGGGTACTCCGGTTTCCTCCAACAATCCAAAAAATAGGATTTTGGTACTTACCAGGTAAATCTTTTTCTTTGAATCCATAGGGGGCACTGGAGTACTCTTGGGATATGGACGGCCTCCATAGGAACAGGGCACTGAATATTTAAATTTAGAACACTCCACCCCTCCATATCCCAGAGTACCTCAGTGTTTTTTACTGAGCCGAACAGGAGCTATAGAGAGGTTGACAATGGAGTATTACATATAACATAACGGACAACAATGAAGTTGACACATAACGTTACTGACAACTAAACAGTTGACACCATAACCAGCACTTGATAATTTGAACTAGTCGGTGAGAGTGTGTTACCATAAGATCCCCTGAACTTACCACCAACCAGGTAAAACTGCTCTGGGTGGGCGTCCAGTGCCCCCTATGGATTCAAAGAAAAAGATTTACCTGGTAATACCAAAATCCTATTTTCTTTTTCATCCACTAGGGGTCACTGGAGTACTCTTGGGACGTACCAAAGCTTCCCCAGTGGGTGGGAGAGCTGTTTGGCACCTGTAACACTAGGCGGCCAAAGCTAAATGCTGATGCCGCAAACGTATCAAACTTGTAAAAGCGCACAAACGTGTGCACGGAAGACCATGTAGCCGCACGGCAAAGCTGCATCGTAGAAGCTCCACGACCAGCTGCCCATGAAGTTCCCACAGAACGTGTGGAATGAGCTGTTACTGATGTAGGCGGCTGTAAGGTAAGCCTGACGTATGGTCAGTTTTATCCATCTGGATAAGGTCTGCTTAGAAGCTGGCCAACCCATCTTGGCAGCATCATAGAGAACAAACAACGTATCCGTTTTACGAACTGTAGACGTTCAGGATACATAAATGCGTAATTTGCGTACCACATCTAGAGTTCCAGAATGTGCTGTCAACACAGGAACTACTATTGGTTGATTGATGTGAAAAGATGACACTACCTTTGGTAAGAAAGCGGGATTCGTCCGAAGTTCCGCTCTGTCATCATGAAACACCAAATACGGTGGCTTGCATGACAAGGCACTCAAATCTGAAACACGCCTTGCCGAAGCTAAGGCTAGAAGAAAAATTGTTTTCCAAGTGAGAAACTTTATATCCACTTGCTGTAAGGGTTCAAAATATGAAGACTGTAAGAAATCTAAAACCAGATTCAAGTCCCATGGCGCTGTAGGTGGAATGAATGGAGGCTGTACTCTGAGGACACCTTGCAGAAAAGTGTGTACCGACGGCAATAGAGCCAATCGTCTTTGAAAATAAATTGACAACGCAGATACCTGCACCTTTAGTGTAGATAAACGCAGTCTGTAGAAATAACAAAAGATGGGATAACTTGAAAGCTGATGTCGGAAACTTCCGAGCTTCGCACCAACCTATATAGGCACGCCAAATTCTGTAATAATGAGCTGCCGTAACTGGCTTCCTAGCACGTAACATGGTTGGTATAACCGATTCCGGAATGCCCTCTCTTCTTAAGAGGGCGGTCTCAACAGCCACCCCGTCAAACGCAGCCGCGCTAAATCGGGGTAAAGGAACGGACCCTGTTGTAACAAGTCCGGACGTAGAGGGAGCGGCCAAGGATCCTCTGCGAGTAGTCCGTGGAGATCCGAGAACCAAGCTCTTCGAGGCCAATGAGGAGCCACTAGTATGACTGTGACAGACTCTCTTTTGATCCGTTTTAGCACCAGAGGGAGCAGCGGAAACGGTGGAAACAGATACACTAGGCTGTACGGCCAAGCGATTGTGAGAGAGTCCACCGCCACTGCCTTTGGATCTCTCGTTCTGGACACATACTGGAGCGTTTGGTGATTGTGGCGAGACGCCATTAGGTCCACCTGAGGGTAACCCCACCGCTGAACCAACATGTGAAACACCTCTGGATTTAATGCCCATTCTCCTGGATGAAAATCCCGACGGCTGAGATAATCCGCCTCCCAGTTGTCCACTCCCGGAATAAACACTGCCGACAAGCGACAATATCACCTGGTGGTATTCTGCCCAATTGAGGATTCGAGCTACTTCCCGCATTGCGGCTTCTCGTTCCTCCTTGTTTGTTGATGTATGCGACTGCCGTCGCGTTATCTGACTGCACTTGGACAGTCTGAGAGCGAAGCATGTGTACTGCTTGTCGTAGTGCATTGTAAATTGCGCGGAGTTCCAGGACATTTATAGACAGCAATCTTTCGTGATCTGCCCAGAGACCCTGGAGCTGACAATTTTGAACTACAGCTCCCCAACCTCTGAGACTCGCGTCCGTCGTTAGAATTATCCAATTCCAGCCGCCGAACAGTTTCCCTGCGGTTAAATTGTGTACCTTGAGCCACCAGAGTAGAGACACCCTTGCCCTTGGTGACAACCTCACCCTGTGGTGAATCTGCAGATGCGAGCCCGACCACTGTGCGAGCACATCCAGTTGAAATGGACGTGAGTGAAATCTTCCGAACTGAAGCGCTTTGAAAGCCGCCACCATTGTTCCTAAGACTGTGCGTGGCTTGAGCACTAATTGTACCAGATGGCGAATAATCTGTACTTTCTGTTGTGGTAGGTGAATTCTTTGATTTACCGTATCGAGAATCATACCTAGGAATTGAAGGCATTGAGACGGAATGAGATGTGATTTCTTGAAGTTGACACTCCAGCCGTGGTGAACCAGTACATTGTACGTTAGCAGCGCATGTTGGAGAAGCATCTGTTGAGACGGGGCTTTGATGAGCAGATCGTCTAAATACGGAACTATTGTCACTCCCAGGGATCTGAGATGAGCTATCATCACAGACATCACTTTGGTGAATACCCGAGACGCTGACGAAAGGCCAAACGGTAGAGCCTGAAACTGATATATAATCCTGTATGAAAATCCTGTGTAATCATCCCTGCAGCCTAGCATACTGCTGTTGCTGCAGTTTATCCCCCCTCGTGCCGCTGATTGTACCCTCTGCTTGCAGCCTGTAATGCCCCCCCCCCCCCCTTGTATGCTCCGTTGCGGAGGCAGTATGCGGGGCGGGCAGCGTGTGAGGCCGCCAGCGGGAGCCGGGTAGCGTGACGCGCTGGAAACAGACAGCGGGGAGCGCGTCCTGAAGCACTCTGAGCAGCGGCGGTGGCCGGAGCAGCGGCGGCGGGCGGGCAGACTGTAGAGGGATCCCAGCGGCCATCAGCGTTAAAGAAAACAATGGGGGTAATTCCAAGTTGATCGCAGCAGGATTTTTGATAGCAATTGGGCAAAACCATGTGCACTGCAGGGGAGGCAGATATAACATGTGCAGAGAGAGTTAGTTTTGGGTGGGTTATTTTATTTCTGTGCAGGGTAAATACTGGATGCTTTATTTTTACACTGCAAATTAGATTGCAGATTGAACACACCCCACCTAAATCTAACTCTCTCTGCACATGTTAACTCTGCCTCCCCTGCAGTGCACATGGTTTTGCCCAATTGCTAACTAAATTCCTGCTGCGATCAACTTGGAATTACCCCCAATGTCCCCACACAGCGGGGCGGCAGCGTGAGCTGACCGCCCCGACCAACATACCTTGACTCCTGCTCCTATGGTGAGGCTCCGACGGGGCTTCTCTGTAAGCGCCGGCCAGCCTGTCTGCAGGATCTGTATGGCTGTGAGGGTGCTCTTTTATTGAGGACCGACACGCCACAGCTGCTAGTAGCAGCTTGCACTATCCCTGACCCTGCCTTATGGAAGGGGGAAAGGGATGTGTATGAAAAAAGAAAAATATTAACAAAAAAATAAAAATATTCAAAAGAATTGTGGACTAAGCCACAGAACCTGTTGCTACGTCGAGCACAGAAAAAACACTGAGGTACTCTGGGATATGGAGGGGTGGAGTGTTCTAAATTTAAATATTCAGTGCCCTGTTCCTACAGAGGCCGTCCATATCCCAAGAGTACTCCAGTGACCCCTAGTGGATGAAAAAGAAATATACTGGTAGGTTAATTGTATCCCAATGAAAAAATGAACCCTAGTGTGAATGTGTGAGTACATGTGATAATGAATATAGAGTGTAAGCTCCACTGGGGCAGGGACTGATGTGAATGGCCAAATATTCTCTGTAAAGCGCTGCAGAATATGTGTGCGCTATATAAATAACTGGTAATAATCAATAATAATCAGTGCTTTGGAAAATAAGGAACTACCACTGGAAACAATGAATATTTGTATCATTTCCACTAATATTTTATTCTTGTAATGATAGGACCAGTATGAGTCTGAATACAATCTCCAATACATAAATCCATACAATGATGTCACAAATCACGCAGTAACTAACAAACATCTAACTTACATATACAGATTTATACCATGTTCCAAGTGGACAGATACTGCCCATATGTAGCATTAAGCTTATATACAAGCGTCCCTACAAACAGAAATGAGGATTATTGATGGCGGGCAGACGGTTAATTCTCCCCCTCCCCCCCGGGTGTAACCGTTACACTCACCCTGGTATGGCGGCTGCAGCTTGCAGAAATGCTCTTGACGCTAAGTGTCGCTGACACAGGTACGGGATGTTTCCCCGTGTGTCCTGGCGCCCACCCCACAATAAATCACCCTTAAGTTACACAGGAAGAGATTTTTTTGCCCATCTTGGTTGACATGACGTACCTGGAGAAAGAACGGATGACGCTGTGATGTGTTAAATCCAAACGTGGTCAGAGACATTTTTGTGATAATATTCGCACAACCTGCAGGTGGGCGCACAAACCGCTTTCTGCTAAAATACCATAGTAACGACACCTCCGGAGCCCGCCTAACACGGGAACGGTCTGTTTGTGGTGTGGGAAAGATCTGCAGAACTTTGTACATGAAGGTAGTGTTGCAATTCCTACAGAATGTCCCAATCCATTATGCGGCCTTTTGTACGGCGCACAAACGCCAGCAAGCCGACTCGTACAGACCTTGGTTATGAGCTGGAAGTGTGACACAGCAGCTGTGGGAACATATACATCATGCATTACTTGTTTTAGCGCAGCTCTAGCAACGCACGTCATAATTAAGCGCCATTGCATCAACTGGCTTTATGTGCTAATGCGGTTAATAGGGGTGAGAGGTCGTGAACTGTATCGCTGCTCATATCTTATTACCCCATGGAAAAAACACCCCTGGTTCCGAGGGAAATGTGAAAGGTCGCCTCATTTGTGCAGCGGCATCCCCATAATCTCTATACGTGGAGGGAAAATACGATAACGTAGGCTTGGCAATGAAGAGGTAGAGGGAAGCAATGCTATATATAATTGCTTTCAACGCTTTGCTCAGAACACACATGTGGCGTGATCACCATTTCCATCTGTCGGCTCGGTTGGTATTTCCATCGCCGTGACTGAGCGGAGGGAGCGTCTTTATCATGTCCGGTCGCTGTGGGGGAATATAAACTGACCAGATGGTAATCGGTAATATGTGACCACTTTAACTTCAAACATGGAAAGGCAAATCGGATACTGTCATCAGTTTAGGGGCCACAATAAAATAACTAACAGTCACCATATATCCAGACAGGGGAATGGCGCCATCCGTCCAATGTGATTTCCCAGGCTGTACGATCACAGCAATGCAGGCCGGTTGATGAATGTTGGACGTTTAAAAGGCTCCAAACAGTTCCAATGCATACTAAGGTCTCTGGTAACAACCCAACTGGTGAATAACTTTACTATCTGTTTAGTTGTATGCATGGATGTGTCCTCTTAGAGAAGCCAATCACCTAGCACAGGTCCCGATAATAATAGGAGCAATCAATATTACAGTCAGATCTGTTACAGCTTTCCTGCAGAAATTATCACGGTCCCAACAAGATGCCGCCAGGGTTATGAAACCTTCCAGGACAGGAGATCTGACTCTCGTCCTTCTGGAAGCCAGTAATAAAACATTTCCTTACTGCAGACTGGTTACAGATCTGACCAAGAGATTCCGCTGGTGCACCTGCAGGGCAAACATAAAATCCATATGCAGGGTAACCGGATTGTGCCCTAATTGGGGTAAATTGTTTCCAATATACGAGTAGGTTTTGCTGATAAATATACAAAAAAGTTGAAATATGTAACATTCATCACTGATTGTAACAGTCTGTACAAAGTTGTGTGTCCATATAATGCCCCAGTACTGGATCTAGCTTGTCGGAAGTGTTCCCTTAGTTGCCTATAGCTTAACTAGCTGTCCTAAAGGTTGTGGGTTCCCCGGTATACAGTATGTAACTCTGGTACTCACCACCAGCAGCAGCAGCAGACAATACAGTCTGTGCAATCAGTTCAAGGAGGAAATCTCCCACACAGAAGACAATGAATTCTATGCCAGGTAGTGAGGATGTGCGCAGCCGTCTTACATTCACTGCTGGTATCCGTGGTAATTCTGCATGAACAGACTGTGCTACATAATAACTCTACATAAGTGCTCTCTATGCAACGTGGGTAATATATACAGTTATAGCTATAGGCTGAACAGAGAAATGCATAATATGGAGATGATCAACAGGAGCAAAACACTACACAGACTGGAAGATCACAAACATGGAGGACATTGGTACAGTCCCAATATATGGGTATAGTTCCACAGTACACAGGAGATGGGGTACAGTCATCACTCAGTATACGGGAGAAGGTTACAGTCACATAATATATAGAAGAGATGGGTAAAGTCACACAGAATACAGGAGATCAGAGCGGTCACACAGCACAGGGGAGATCAGAGCGGTCACACAGCACAGGGGAGATCAGAGCGGTCACACAGCACAGGGGAGATCAGCGCGGTCACACAGCACAGGGGAGATCAGCGCGGTCACACAGCACAGGGGAGATCAGCGTGGTCACACAGCACAGGGGAGATCAGCGGTCACACAGCACAGGGGAGATCAGAGCGGTCACACAGCACAGGGGAGATCAGACCGGTCACACAGCACAGGGGAGATCAGACCGGTCACACAGCACAGGGGAGATCAGAGCGGTCACACAGCACAGGGGAGATCAGACCGGTCACACAGCACAGGGGAGATCAGAGCGGTCACACAGCACAGGGGAGATCAGCGCGGTCACACAGCACAGGGGAGATCAGCGCGGTCACACAGCACAGGGGAGATCAGCGCGGTCACACAGCACAGGGGAGATCAGCGTGGTCACACAGCACAGGGGAGATCAGCGGTCACACAGCACAGGGGAGATCAGAGCGGTCACACAGCACAGGGGAGATCAGCGGTCACACAGCACAGGGGAGATCAGAGCGGTCACACAGCACAGGGGAGATCAGAGCGGTCACACAGAATACAGGAGATCAGAGCGGTCACACAGAATACAGGAGATCAGAGCGGTCACACAGCACAGGGGAGATCAGAGCGGTCACACAGCACAGGGGAGATCAGCGCGGTCACACAGAATACAGGAGATCAGAGCAGTCACACAGCACAGGGGAGATCAGAGCGGTCACACAGCACAGGGAAGATCAGCGCGGTCACACAGAATACAGGAGATCAGAGCAGTCACACAGCACAGGGGAGATCAGCGCGGTCACACAGCACAGGGGAGATCAGCGCGGTCACACAGCACAGGGGAGATCAGCGGTCACACAGCACAGTGGAGATCAGAGCGGTCACACAGCACAGGGGAGATCAGAGCGGTCACACAGCACAGGGGAGATCAGCGCGGTCACACAGCACAGGGGAGATCAGCGGTCACACAGCACAGGGGAGATCAGAGCGGTCACACAGAATACAGGAGATCAGAGCGGTCACACAGCACAGGGGAGATCAGAGCGGTCACACAGCACAGGGGAGATCAGAGCAGTCACACAGCACAGGGGAGATCAGCGGTCACACAGCACAGGGGAGATCAGAGCGGTCACACAGCACAGGGGAGATCAGAGCGGTCACACAGCACAGGGGAGATCAGAGCGGTCACACAGAATACAGGAGATCAGAGCAGTCACACAGCACAGGGGCGATCACAGCAGTCACACAGCACAGGGGAGATCACAGCAGTCACACAGCACAGGGGAGATCAGAGCGGTCACAGAGCACAGGGGAGATCAGAGCGGTCACAGAGCACAGGGGAGATTAGAGCGGTCACACAGCACAGGGGAGATCAGAGCGGTCACACAGCACAGGGGAGATCAGAGCGGTCACACAGCACAGGGAAGATCAGAGCGGTCACACAGCACAGGGGAGATCACAGCGGTTACACAGCACAGGGGAGATCACAGCAGTCACACAGCACAGGGGAGATCACAGCAGTCACACAGCACAGGGGAGATCAGAGCGGTCACAGAGCACAGGGGAGATCAGAGCGGTCACACAGCACAGGGGAGATCAGAGCGGTCACACAGCACAGGGGAGATCAGAGCGGTCACACAGCACAGGGAAGATCAGAGCGGTCACACAGCACAGGGGAGATCACAGCGGTTACACAGCACAGGGGAGATCAGAGCGGTCACACAGCACAGGGGAGATCACAGCAGTCACACAGCACAGGGGAGATCACAGCAGTCACACAGCACAGGGGAGATCAGAGCGGTCACACAGCACAGGGGAGATCAGAGCGGTCACACAGCACAGGGGAGATCAGCGGTCACACAGCACAGGGGAGATCAGAGTGGTCACACAGAATACAGGAGATCAGAGCGGTCACACAGCACAGGGGAGATCAGCGGTCACACAGCACAGGGGAGATCAGCTGTCACACAGCACAGGGGAGATCAGCAGTCACACAGCACAGGGGAGATCAGAGCGGTCACACAGAATACAGGAGATCAGAGCAGTCACACAGAATACAGGAGATCAGAGCGGTCACACAGCACAGGGGAGATCAGAGCGGTCACACAGCACAGGGGAGATCAGAGCAGTCACACAGAATACAGGAGATCAGAGCGGTCACACAGCACAGGGGAGATCAGAGCGGTCACACAGCACAGGGGAGATCAGAGCAGTCACACAGCACAGGAGAGATCAGAGCGGTCACACAGCACAGGGGAGATCAGCGGTCACACAGCACAGGGGAGATCAGCGGTCACACAGCACAGGGGAGATCAGAGCAGTCACACAGCACAGGGGAGATCAGCGGTCACACAGCACAGGGGAGATCAGAGCGGTCACACAGAATACAGGAGATCAGAGCGGTCACACAGCACAGGGGAGATCAGCGGTCACACAGCACAGGGGAGATCAGCGGTCACACAGCACAGGGGAGATCAGAGCGGTCACACAGAATACAGGAGATCAGAGCAGTCACACAGAATACAGGAGATCAGAGCGGTCACACAGAATACAGGAGATCAGAGCGGGCACACAGCACAGGGGAGATCAGCGGTCACACAGCACAGGGGAGATCAGCGGTCACACAGCACAGGGGAGATCAGCGGTCACACAGCACAGGGGAGATCAGAGCGGTCACACAGAATACAGGAGATCAGAGCAGTCACACAGCACAGGGGAGATCAGAGCGGTCACACAGCACAGGGGAGATCAGAGCAGTCACACAGAATACAGGAGATCAGAGCGGTCACACAGCACAGGGGAGATCAGAGCGGTCACACAGCACAGGGGAGATCAGAGCAGTCACACAGCACAGGGGAGATCAGAGCGGTCACACAGCACAGGGGAGATCAGCGGTCACACAGCACAGGGGAGATCAGCGGTCACACAGCACAGGGGAGATCAGAGCAGTCACACAGCACAGGGGAGATCAGCGGTCACACAGCACAGGGGAGATCAGAGCGGTCACACAGAATACAGGAGATCAGAGCGGTCACACAGCACAGGGGAGATCAGCGGTCACACAGCACAGGGGAGATCAGCGGTCACACAGCTCAGGGGAGATCAGAGCGGTCACACAGAATACAGGAGATCAGAGCAGTCACACAGAATACAGGAGATCAGAGCAGTCACACAGCACAGGGGAGATCAGAGCAGTCACGCAGAATATACAGGAGATCAGAGCAGTCACACAGCGTGGAGGAGATCAGAGCAGTCACACAGCGTGGAGGAGATCAGAGCAGTCACACAGCACAGAGGATGTCAGAGCAGTCACACAGCACAGAGGATGTCAGAGCAGTCACACAGCAGGGAGGAGATCAGAGCAGTCACACAGCAGGGAGGAGATCAGAGCAGTCACACAGCACAGATGATGTCAGAGCAGTCACACAGCAGGGAGAAGATCAGAGCAGTCACACAGCAGGGAGGAGATCAGAGCAGTCACACAGCACAGATGATGTCAGAGCAGTCACACAGCAGGGAGGAGATCAGAGCAGTCACACAGCACAGAGGATGTCAGAGCAGTCACACAGCAGGGAGGAGATCAGAGCAGTCACACAGCAAGGAGGAGATCAGGGCAGTCACACAGCACAGAGGATGTCAGAGCAGTCACACAGCAGGGAGGAGATCAGAGCAGTCACACAGCACAGAGGATGTCAGAGCAGTCACACAGCAGGGAGGAGATAAGAGCAGTCACACAGCAGGGAGGAGATCAGAGCAGTGACACAGCACAGATGATGTCAGAGCAGTCACACAGCAGGGAGGAGATCAGAGGAGTCACACAGCACAGAGGATGTCAGAGCAGTCACACAGCAGGGAGATCAGAGCAGTCACACAGCACAGATGATGTCAGAGCAGTCACACAGCAGGGAGGAGATCAGAGCAGTCACACAGCACAGATGATGTCAGAGCAGTCACACAGCAGGGAGGAGATCAGAGCAGTCACACAGCACAGATGATGTCAGAGCAGTCACACAGCAGGGAGGAGATCAGAGCAGTCACACAGCACAGAGGATGTCAGAGCAGTCACACAGCAGGGAGGAGATCAGAGCAGTCACACAGCACAGAGGATGTCAGAGCAGTCACACAGCAGGGAGGAGATCAGAGCAGTCACACAGCACAGAGGATGTCAGAGCAGTCACACAGCAGGGAGGAGATCAGAGCAGTCACACAGCACAGATGATGTCAGAGCAGTCACATAGCAGGGAGGATGTCAGCGCAGTCACACAACATGAGGGAAATCAGAGGAGTGACACATAATGCGGGTTACCCCGGGTTAGTAAATGGCAGCATAGGCTATCTTCTATTACACAGTCACAATGAAAGATGTAAAAGGATTTTTTTTTTACAAGTCTCTAAAATAATAATAGAAGAAATATGGCAGTGTATTGCTGGCATCACCCAGGACACATAATAACTAATATCCACATGATGACATACAGACTGGGGGTGTGGGAAAGGCACAGGGGGCTCCTGGGATACGAGGGCCCCCCTCACCCCAGTTTAGCTTTACGAACTGCTTACTGTATAACGGATTGTGTGTAAATCCATAGACATAATGACAGGAAGGAAACAAAGCTTCTGAATGTCACAAACCACATCACTGTCTCCCAGACACCGCGCAGCGCGTTCATAGCGTCCGTACAATAAGTGCTGGCGCGTGAGAGCAGGACGGGGGCATGACGCTCTGCAGTGTGAAGGAAAGTTTATGATATAGCAGCAATGGTTGTTCATATGGACCATAGCGGCCTGGCCAGGACTCATCGGTCTGATACGTGATCTCTGTCTGGAAGGTTAAGCCAGGACGAGTTTCCGTCTGATGAGCAGGATGAGTTACCGTACGAGGCTGTGATAGTCTGCAGCTCTGAGTTACTGTACGTGGCTGTGGTAGTCTGCAGCTCCGAGTTCCTGTACGTGGTTGTGATAGACTGCAGCTCCGAGTTACTGTACGTGGCTGTGATAGCCTGCAGCTCTGAGTTACTGTACGTGGCAGTGATAGTCTGCAGCTCCGAGTTACTGTACGTGGCTGTGATAGTCTGCAGCTCCACGTTACTGTACGTGGCTGTGACAGCCTGCAGCTCCGAGTTTCTGTACGTGGCAGTGATAGTCTGCAGCTCTCACGTTCTATAGAAGGACACTCTCTAATTCCTTCCCATCTCGGCAGGAGTAGGTACATCTATGCAGGCGCTGTTTCCTTCAGTCAGGTACCAGATTGTATCCCTTTCTTCAAGGTAACTACAAGATTTGGCTTTCTGGGGAGAAAGGAGTAGAAGTTAGAAGTTGTGCACCCAGCAGTAATGTCATGTATGCTCCTGTGACCCTACCACGCAACAGGGAAGGAAGATCCGCCTTATTTCCAACAACACCTCACAAGAGCTTAATAACGCTGGGACCACTATGTATGCTGACGCCACATTGCAAAGAATCTTTCTAATCCCATTTCAGAGACCATGAATTACCCTCTAAAGCCAGCAGGTGGCGCTCTATCCTAAACACAGCTCCTGTCTCACAGGATGGAATGTCTCACTTTTTGGATATATGCCTCTTGACAGATCAGGTCTATCAGATCACATAAAAGCTCCCGAACTTTAAACGATTTATCCCTGATTAAATGTAGAATGGTGAGGGGAAAAAACCGGGACTTATACATCAGATAAATCTTCCCTTCCGCGTTTCGCAGGATAAGTCACATGTGTGCGCTGGATGTCTGACCACAGGGGTTACTGCACTGAAGACCCATTTTATCTACTATATAAAAGTGAAAATCCATCCTTCTGTCTTTCTACACAAATCCACAGTTTAAAAGCGAAGATCGTGAGATTTCACATACAAGCGTATTAAAACATGGCGGAGGCAACTAAAAAAAATTGAAATCCCTAGCACCCCAAGGGGGGCACACAGCAGCACAGAGTGTATCAGGAGACAGCATAACTCCGAAATTGCTGGAGCCATGTACTCACAAATTGGTACACATATGCCTTCCAATCTGCCAACAAACACTGTGGGTGGAAGACACCCCTAGCACCCCTAGGAGTGGGGCAGCAGCACTGAGTATTTCAGGAGACAGCATAACTCCCGAATGCTTGGACCAATGTAAAACAAACTTGGTACACATAGGAAATACAATCTAGAAACAAACACTGTGGGGGTAACACACCCCGAGCACCCCTAGGGGTGAGACAGCAGCACAGAGTGTATAAGGAGATTGCTGAAGCAAACTACTCACAAATTGGCACACATATGCCTTACACGCTGAGAACAAACACTGTGGGAGGAAGACACCCTAGCACTCCTAGGGATGAGACAGCAGCACTGAGTATTTCAGCAGACAGCATAACTCTGGAATGCCTGCAGCAATTCACACCAAACTTGCTACACGTATGACTTACACTCTGGGAACAAACACTATGGGGGTCAGACACCCCGAGCACCCCTAGGGGTGGGACAGCAGCACAGAGAATGTCAGCAGACAGCAAAACTGTGGAAGGCCTGGAGCCATTTACACCAAACTTGGTACACATCTGACTTCAAATCTTGGAACACACTCTGTGAGGGTTAAACACTCCTATCACCCCTAGGGGTGGGACAGCAGCACAGAGTGTTTCAGGAGACAACAAAACTATGGAAGGCCTGGAGCAATTTACACCAAACTTGGTACACATCCCACTTACAATCTGGGAACAAACTCTGTGGGGGTTAGACAACCATAGCACCCCTAGGGGTGGCACAGCGGTACAGAGTATTTCAGGAGACAGCATAAATCCTGAATGGCTAGACCTATTTACAACAAACTGGGTAGACATATGACTTACACTAGGGAAAAAAACAATGTGGGGGTCAAACACCACTAGCACCCCTAGGGGTGAGACAGCAGCACAGAGTATGTCAGCAGTCAGGGTAACTCTGGAATGCCTGCAGCAATTCACACCAAACTTGCTACATATATGACTTACACTCTGGGAACAAATACTGTGGGGGTATCACACCACTAGCACCCCTGGGGGGGGGGGGGGGAGGGACTGTACAGCAGCACAGAGTATGTCAGCAGACTGCGTAACTCTGGAATGCCTGCAGCAATTCACACCAAACTTGCTACACATATGACTTACACTCTGGGAACAAATACTGTGGGGGTATCACACCACTAGCACCCCTGGGGGGGGGGGGGGGGTACAGCAGCACAGAGTATGTCAGCAGACAGTGTAACTCTGGAATGCCTGCAGCAATTCACACCAAAATTGCTACACATATGACTTACACTCTGGGAACAAATACTGTGGGGGTATCACACCACTAGCACCCCTGGGGGGGGGGAGACGGTACAGCAGCACAGAGTATGTCAGCAGACAGCATAACTGTGGGAGGCCTGGTGCACTTTACAAGAAACTTGGTACACATCTGACTTACAGTCTATCAACAAACTCTGTGGGGGAAAGACACCCCTAGGGGTGGGCCTGCAGCACAGAGTATTTCAGGATACAGCATAACTCACGAATGCCTAGACCAGTTTTAAACAAACTTGCTACACATATGAATTACAATCTGGGCACAAACACTGTGGGGGTAAGACACCCCTAACACCCCTAGGGGTGGGACAGCAGCACTGAGTATTTCAGGAGACAGCATAACTCTGCAATGCCTGGAGCACTGTACACCAAACTTGCTACACATGTGACTTACACTCTGGGAACAAACACCGTGGGGTAACACACCACTAGCACCCCTAGGGGTGGGACAGCAGCACAGAGTATATCAGGACATGCATGATATGTCAGTGATGATTTACAAAAAAATTTTCTCTTGTTTTGAAGTAAAAAAAATAAAATGCCACCAAAGAAAACAGCTACAAACGGTGGAAATAAAAACAATTCCACAAGGAATAAAATGTTAGCGGCAACCTGTGTGTTTACAGTGATTTTTGTAAACAAACATTCTTACAATCCCGGGAAACGCTGGTACTACAGCTAGTACAGAATAACGACGTCAATGAGAATTTACTGTACGTACTCAGGTTAGGGCAGGATAATGACCTATCCAGTGTATTGGGCGAGCGTTCCCTTACTGATGTACCACGTGCAACGTACAGAGGAAGGAGATGCTCCAGTACTGAGGCTCTAAGTTACAGTAATACCTCTATATAGGATACGGGACCCCCCCCCCCCCCCCCGCGCGTCTCACACCCCGGGCAGCACTTACTTGGCAGAGTCTTCAGGTGAATGGCGGACAGAAAGTTCATCTTTATACCGCTGTCCTTGACTGTCCTTCCCACTCTCACCCTGCAAGAGAAAGAGAAGCGTCACACACACCAGCAGCGTCGTTCTGTATACACTACACATCTACTCGTCTGCAAATAACCAAATACAGCAATTCTACACCCACAGAAAACACCCTGGAGAAATAAAAGCTACACAGCTAAGCAGTGGTTTATAAAGTAGGTGGCACATGAATAGTTAAATATTATACAGCGGAATAATATGAACGTAAACAATCAGAATATTATTTTTCAAGAAGCTACAGGATGAAACACAGAAGAACATAACGGTGAGTCTGATTATGCAGAGCTGTTCCATCAGGTTAAAACTCTGATGTACTGTAAACATCAGTTTGGAGATTGGCCACCAGGTGGCGCCAGCACCTACCGTACTTTCCTGAAGGTTCCACGTATAACAACAGACTCAAAAGCAGAATTACTGTATAACATTCTACGAGAGATAGATCCCACGTTATTTAACACTGTGAGTTATTTGTGGCCTGAAGGAGCTACAGGCTAGAACTGCAGTTACATAGTAAATGTGAGAGGAACACTTAGAGGAGGTGTCACCACGCACTGCATGTAGCCTTCAGCTTTACGTACTGACGTCCACTGACCATGAGGTGTATATATATATATATATATATATATATATATGGGAGTATACAGAGCTTAGAGGGAAATGCGGTGCTCGCAGGTGGGTGCGGGTATGGGGGATAAAACGTCACATATGCATATAGACGTGGACACATTTGTTGGCACCTTCCATGAAAAAAAAAAACACCCATGTTAATCACTGAAATAACATGAAAGTGACGGAAGTCGTCATCCAGCGCGGTGTATCCATATTTAATAGAAATCAGAATGTGGATTGGATTGTTCATTCTACAGAATATTTTAAATAATGAAACAAATGATAATGGCATGGACACAGACGATGGGACTGTAACCTAATACTTTGTAGCACATCCTATAGAGGTGATCACTGTGATCATGGGATCTCTGTAGCTCTCAGTGAGACCTCTGCACCCGTCAGCAGGTAGTCTGGGCCGTTCTTCCTGACCTCCGGCTATCTCAGGTGTGACGGTGCCTTCTCCAGGCTGCATGTGTCAGCTCTCTCCATAGATGTTCCATAGGACTCAGAGACGACATTGTGCCATGCACAGATACAAGGCACCCTGCGCCAGATGCAGCAAAACAGCCCCACAACATCGCCATGCCCCTCCGGGTGTCACACGAGGTATGGTGTCTTATCTTTTACAGAGCTGAGGTGACTTCCAATAAGCTCCAGGTGTGACTCCTCTGCCCAATGGACTCTCTCCCGGAATCATTGCGTCAGTATGTATTTTACATACTTACAATGCTCTTGGAGTCCTCCTGGGTCTTCTTCCATGGAGCCGACTGTCATTCTAAAAGTGTCGGATGGTGCGATCAGACACTGACATACCATGACCGTGAGGTTCACCTTGTATCTCTTTGGATGTTTTCCTTGGCTCTTTTATTGCCACGCTCACTAGCCTTCTGAATAATCTGGATCGATTTTCCTCTTGCGGCCACGTTCAGGGAGGTTGGATACAGACTCATGGACTTTAAACTTCTTAATGACATTTGCAGCTGTAGTTACAGGGACATCAGGCTTCTTGGACATAGTCTTATAGCCTATACCTCTAACATGCTGGTCTATCATTTTCTTTCTGTTCTCCTCAGACAATTCTCTCTTTTGCTTTCTCTGGTCCATATTTAGTGTGGTGCACACGATGATACCAAACAGCAGAGAAACTACTTTTCTCCATTTAAATAAGCTGAATGACCGGTTAGAAGATTGAAGACGTGTGATACTAATTCAAGACAGCAATTAGTTTGAAATATCACTATGATCCAATTACTTATTATCTTACCTTAGGGGTACCAACAACCCTGTCCAGGCCATTTAAATATCTTTGGAGGATAAGAAATAATTTAGCTTTTATCAGTTTCTTTGCTTTCTTCTCTGTCATACTGTAGCAAAGGCATGCAGGTATACATTACACAATCGCTTTTAGTTTCATCACTTTTCAGTAGGAATGAAACATTGTTTTAATGAACTATAAGGATACCAACAAATTGCCTTTTTATCGTGGAACAGTATTTTAAACTTGAACAATTTGGGGGGTGTTTATTACAACAACAAAAATTAAGGAAAATGAGTAAACGAATCTCTGGTATGGTTCCAATTTTTTTTAACCGTGTTTCTTATTTTTCTCTAGAAACAAAAATTTCTCAAGGTTGAATACAATACTTTTTTGTACGTATTTCCCATCTGATAACCTCATGCCTCCCATGCCTCCAGGATTTGTATGAGCTTCTCCCAACCTCCAGAACTCAAAGCCAATCAGGACTCATCCTAAGCTACACCTAACGCACTGGTCTGTATCACCCGTCTGTCCCCCCTCCCCTGTAGATTGCAAGCTCACACGAGCAGGGCCCTCTTCCCTTATGTGCCCTTCCAATTCCTTGCTTTTACCATAATCTGGCCCCATGCTTACAGTGGCCCCGCAGCTGTCTGCTGCACCCATTACTATTATGTCTGTATATGTAGTAGAATTGTTTGTATCATAATGCTATTCACTATATATCATATTTGCTTACACTATATCTGTATAAACACTCTTTAAAGGCAGTGCTGACCCGTTGTGTCATTCACAACAGCCCCTCCCCCGTGGAGCTTACATTCTAAATGTCATACTATATACAAACACACAACCTATGGGTCCATTTTGTCAGAAGCCAGTTAACCTGTCGGTATGCTTTTGGAGTGTGAGAGGAAACTGGAGCTCCTGGAAGACACCAACACTGGGAGTACATACAGACTCCACACAGACTAGGCCCTGTCAAGAGTTCAATCCACAAAATGTACAATCTGAATGGGTGATGCTAACCACTGTGCTGCCTAGTTTCTTCCCTATACATGTTTGGAAGCTTTTGTCAACAGCAACATCCTAACCCTTCAGCGTGTATTTCACATCACCCATTATTGTACAGCATCTCAGAACATGTTGGTGCTACATAAATAAATAACATTAATATTGCTACACAATGAATATATTTGATACTATTTCCTCTCTCCTATTTCATACATGCCTTACTCAGTAAACTGCTCACGCACACAATACACAAAAAGTGGAACTTGCGGGTGTGAGAAGACATTTCAAACAGATACGAGGGTCACAATTACCAGATCAGGGCTCCGAAAATCAAAAAAAGGACGAGAACCACAAAGCCGAAAATCCCCAGAGATATCAGGATCACCACCTTCTCCACGGAGTCATTCTGGTCTGTAGGGGGACAGAAATCCGTTCAGAGAGCAAAGCAATATGCGCCCAGAGTCATGTGATATGATCCCACCTATCAGCAGTCAGTAGTTACTGTCAGTGCATAATGTACTGTGCAGTCTATTCTTCTCATAGTGATCTACTGTTACTAAGGGGCAATAGAGACATTCTTCTCATAGAGATCTACTGCTACTGAGAGGCAGAGTACTTATTCTTCTCATAGTGATCTACTGCTACTGAGAGGCGGAGGACTGATTCTTCTCATAGTGATCTACTGTTACTGAGTGGCAGAGGACTGATTCTTCTCATAGTGATCTACTGTTACTGAGTGGCAGAGTACTTATTCTTCTCATAGTGATCTACTGTTACTAAGGGGCAATAGAGACATTCTTCTCATAGTGATCTACTGCTACTGAGAGGCAGAGTACTTATTCTTCTCATAGTGATCTACTGCTACTGAGAGGCGGAGGACTGATTCTTCTCATAGTGATCTACTGTTACTGAGAGGTGGAGGACTGATTCTTCTCATAGTGATCTACTGTTACTGAGAGGTGGAGGACTGATTCTTCTCATAGTGATCTACTGTTACTGAGGAGCAGGAGGGACTTATTCTTCTCATAGTGATCTACTGTTACTGAGGAGCAGGAGAGACATTCTTCTCATAGTGATCTACTGTTACTGAGGAGCAGGAGGGACTTGCTCTTCTCATAGTGATCTACTGTTACTGAGGAGCAGGAGGGACTTGCTCTTCTCATAGTGATCTACTGTTACTGAGGAGCAGGAGAGACTTATTCTTCTCATAGTGATCTACTGTTACTGAGGAGCAGGAGGGACTTGCTCTTCTCATAGTGATCTACTGTTACTGAGGAGCAGGAGGGACTTGCTCTTCTCATAGTGATCTACTGTTACTGAGGAGCAGGAGGGACTTATTCTTCTCATAGTGATCTACTGTTACTGAGGAGCAGGAGAGACTTACTCTTCTCATAGTGATCTACTGTTACTGAGGAGCAGGAGGGACTTATTCTTCTCATAGTGATCTACTGTTACTGAGTGGCAGGGGGGACTTATTCTTCTCATAGTGATCTACTGTTACTGAGCTGCAGGAGGGACTTATTCTTCTCATAGTGATCTACTGTTACTGAGTAACAGGAGGACTTATTCTTCTCATAGTGATCTACTGTTACTGAGTGGCAGGGGGGACTTATTCTTCTCATAGTGATCTACTGTTACTGAGCTGCAGGAGGGACTTAATCTTCTCATAGTGATCTACTGTTACTGAGTAACAGGAGGACTTATTCTTCTCATAGTGATCTACTGTTACTGAGTGGCAGGGGGGGCTTATTCTTCTCATAGTGATCTACTGTTACTGAGCTGCAGGAGGGACTTATTCTTCTCATAGTGATCTACTGTTACTGAGTAACAGGAGGACTTATTCTTCTCATAGTGATCTACTGTTACTGAGTAACAGGAGGACTTATTCTTCTCATAGTGATCTACTGTTACTGAGTGGCAGGGGGGACTTATTCTTCTCATAGTGATCTACTGTTACTGAGCTGCAGGAGGGACTTGCTCTTCTCATAGTGATCTACTGTGACTGAGCTGCAGGAGGGACTTAATCTTCTCATAGTGATCTACTGTTACTGAGTAACAGGAGGACTTATTCTTCTCATAGTGATCTACTGTTACTGAGGAGCAGGAGGGACTTATTCTTCTCATAGTGATCTACTGTTACTGAGTAACAGGAGGACTTATTCTTCTCATAGTGATCTACTGTTACTGAGCTGCAGGAGGGACTTGCTCTTCTCATAGTGATCTACTGTTACTGAGCTGCAGGAGGGACTTATTCTTCTCATAGTGATCTACTGTTACTGAGCTGCAGGAGGGACTTAATCTTCTCATAGTGATCTACTGTTACTGAGGAGCAGGAGGGACTTATTCTTCTCATAGTGATCTACTGTTACTGAGGAGCAGGAGGGACTTATTCTTCTCATAGTGATCTACTGTTACTGAGGAGCAGGAGAGACTTATTCTTCTCATAGTGATCTACTGTTACTGAGCTACAGGAGGGACTTATTCTTCTCATAGTGATCTACTGTTACTGAGGAGCAGGAGAGACTTATTCTTCTCATAGTGATCTACTGTTACTGAGCTGCAGGAGGGACTTAATCTTCTCATAGTGATCTACTGTTACTGAGTAACAGGAGGACTTATTCTTCTCATAGTGATCTACTGTTACTGAGGAGCAGGAGGGACTTATTCTTCTCATAGTGATCTACTGTTACTGAGTAACAGGAGGACTTATTCTTCTCATAGTGATCTACTGTTACTGAGGAGCAGGAGGGACTTATTCTTCTCATAGTGATCTACTGTTACTGAGGAGCAGGAGGGACTTACTCTTCTCATAGTGATCTACTGTTACTGAGCTGCAGGAGGGACTTAATCTTCTCATAGTGATCTACTGTTACTGAGCTGCAGGAGGGACTTAATCTTCTCATAGTGATCTACTGTTACTGAGTAACAGGAGGACTTATTCTTCTCATAGTGATCTACTGTTACTGAGGAGCAGGAGGGACTTATTCTTCTCATAGTGATCTACTGTTACTGAGCTGCAGGAGGGACTTAATCTTCTCATAGTGATCTACTGTTACTGAGCTGCAGGAGGGACTTAATCTTCTCATAGTGATCTACTGTTACTGAGTAACAGGAGGACTTATTCTTCTCATAGTGATCTACTGTTACTGAGGAGCAGGAGGGACTTATTCTTCTCATAGTGATCTACTGTTACTGAGTAACAGGAGGACTTATTCTTCTCATAGTGATCTACTGTTACTGAGGAGCAGGAGGGACTTATTCTTCTCATAGTGATCTACTGTTACTGAGCTACAGGAGGGACTTATTCTTCTCATAGTGATCTACTGTTACTGAGTAACAGGAGGACTTATTCTTCTCATAGTGATCTACTGTTACTGAGTAACAGGAGGACTTATTCTTCTCATAGTGATATACTGTTACTGAGCTACAGGAGGGACTTATTCTTCTCATAGTGATCTACTGTTACTGAGGAGCAGGAGGGACTTATTCTTCTCATAGTGATCTACTGTTACTGAGGAGCAGGAGGGACTTACTCTTCTCATAGTGATCTACTGTTACTGAGCTGCAGGAGGGACTTAATCTTCTCATAGTGATCTACTGTTACTGAGCTGCAGGAGGGACTTAATCTTCTCATAGTGATCTACTGTTACTGAGTAACAGGAGGACTTATTCTTCTCATAGTGATCTACTGTTACTGAGGAGCAGGAGGGACTTATTCTTCTCATAGTGATCTACTGTTACTGAGCTGCAGGAGGGACTTAATCTTCTCATAGTGATCTACTGTTACTGAGCTGCAGGAGGGACTTAATCTTCTCATAGTGATCTACTGTTACTGAGTAACAGGAGGACTTATTCTTCTCATAGTGATCTACTGTTACTGAGGAGCAGGAGGGACTTATTCTTCTCATAGTGATCTACTGTTACTGAGTAACAGGAGGACTTATTCTTCTCATAGTGATCTACTGTTACTGAGGAGCAGGAGGGACTTATTCTTCTCATAGTGATCTACTGTTACTGAGCTACAGGAGGGACTTATTCTTCTCATAGTGATCTACTGTTACTGAGTAACAGGAGGACTTATTCTTCTCATAGTGATCTACTGTTACTGAGTAACAGGAGGACTTATTCTTCTCATAGTGATCTACTGTTACTGAGCTACAGGAGGGACTTATTCTTCTCATAGTGATCTACTGTTACTGAGGAGCAGGAGGGACTTATTTTTCTCATAGTGATCTACTGTTACTGAGGAGCAGGAGGGACTTATTCTTCTCATAGTGATCTACTGTTACTGAGGAGCAGGAGGGACTTACTCTTCTCATAGTGATCTACTGTTACTGAGCTGCAGGAGGGAGTTATTCTTCTCATAGTGATCTACTGTTACTGAGCTGCAGGGGGGACTTATTTTTCTCATAGTGATCTACTGTTACTGAGGGGCAGGAGGGACTTACTCTTCTCATAGTGATCTACTGTTACTGAGCTGCAGGAGGGACTTATTCTTCTCATAGTGATCTACTGTTACTGAGCTGCAGGAGGGACTTATTCTTCTCATAGTGATCTACTGTTACTGAGGAGCAGGAGAGACTTATTCTTCTCATAGTGATCTACTGTTACTGAGCTGCAGGAGGGACTTATTCTTCTCATAGTGATCTACTGTTACTGAGTAACAGGAGGACTTATTCTTCTCATAGTGATCTACTGTTACTGAGCTGCAGGAGGGACTTAATCTTCTCATAGTGATCTACTGTTACTGAGGAGCAGGAGAGACTTATTCTTCTCATAGTGATCTACTGTTACTGAGGAGCAGGAGGGACTTATTCTTCTCATAGTGATCTACTGTTACTGAGCTGCAGGAGGGACTTAATCTTCTCATAGTGATCTACTGTTACTGAGGAGCAGGAGAGACTTATTCTTCTCATAGTGATCTACTGTTACTGAGCTGCAGGAGGGACTTACTCTTCTCATAGTGATCTACTGTTACTGAGGAGCAGGAGGGACTTAATCTTCTCATAGTGATCTACTGTTACTGAGGAGCAGGAGGGACTTATTCTTCTCATAGTGATCTACTGTTACTGAGGAGCAGGAGGGACTTAATCTTCTCATAGTGATCTACTGTTACTGAGGAGCAGGAGGGACTTATTCTTCTCATAGTGATCTACTGTTACTGAGGAGCAGGAGGGACTTATTCTTCTCACAGTGATCTACTGTTACTGAGGAGCAGGAGGGACTTATTCTTCTCATAGTGATCTACTGTTACTGAGGGGCAGGGGGGACTTAATCTTCTCATAGTGATCTACTGTTACTGAGGAGCAGGAGGGACTTATTCTTCTCATAGTGATCTACTGTTACTGAGGAGCAGGAGGGACTTATTCTTCTCACAGTGATCTACTGTTACTGAGGAGCAGGAGGGACTTATTCTTCTCATAGTAATCTACTGTTACTGAGGAGCAGGAGGGACTTATTCTTCTCATAGTGATCTACTGTTACTGAGGAGCAGGAGGGACTTATTCTTCTCATAGTGATCTACTGTTACTGAGTGGCAGGGGGGACTTATTCTTCTCATAGTGATCTACTGTTACTGAGTGGCAGGGGGGACTTATTCTTCTCATAGTGATCTACTGTTACTGAGGAGCAGGAGGACTTATTCTTCTCATAGTGATCTACTGTTACTGAGGAGCAGGAGGGACTTATTCTTCTCACAGTGATCTACTGTTACTGAGGAGCAGGAGGGACTTATTCTTCTCATAGTAATCTACTGTTACTGAGGAGCAGGAGGGACTTATTCTTCTCATAGTGATCTACTGTTACTGAGTGGCAGGGGGGACTTATTCTTCTCATAGTGATCTACTGTTACTGAGTGGCAGGGGGGACTTATTCTTCTCATAGTGATCTACTGTTACTGAGGAGCAGGAGGGACTTATTTTTCTCGTAGTGATCTACTGTTACTGAGGAGCAGGAGGGACTTATTCTTCTCATAGTGATCTACTGTTACTGAGGAGCAGGAGGGACTTATTCTTCTCACAGTGATCTACTGTTACTGAGGAGCAGGAGGGACTTATTCTTCTCATAGTGATCTACTGTTACTGAGGAGCAGGAGGGACTTATTCTTCTCATAGTGATCTACTGTTACTGAGGAGCAGGGGGACTTATTCTTCTCATAGTGATCTACTGTTACTGAGGAGCAGGAGGGACTTATTCTTCTCATAGTGATCTACTGTTACTGAGGAGCAGGAGGGACTTATTTTTCTCATAGTGATCTACTGTTACTGAGGAGCAGGAGGGACTTATTTTTCTCGTAGTGATCTACTGTTACTGAGGAGCAGGAGGGACTTATTCTTCTCATAGTGATCTACTGTTACTGAGCTGCAGGAGGGACTTATTCTTCTCATAGTGATCTACTGTTACTGAGGAGCAGGAGGGACTTATTCTTCTCATAGTGATCAAAATTTTCATTAACGACCTAACAGAAGGTCTAGAGAGCATGGTGTCAATTTTTGCAGATGATACCAAATTGTGTAAAGTTATAAATACGGAGGGGGATGCTGAGTCTCTTCAGAACGACTTAGTTAAATTAGAAGCATGGGCAGCCAAATGGAGAATGCGCTTCAACACAGACAAGTGTAAGGTAATGCACTGTGGTAACAAGAACAAAAATTACACCTACCTACTAAATGGGGTAAAATTAGGGGATTCTGTACTGGAAAAGGACTTAGGTGTCCTCATAGATAGCAAGCTAAGCAGTAGTACCCAAAGTAGGACTGCAGCAAAGAAGGCTAATAAGATATTAGCATGCATAAAACGGGGTATTGATGCTAGGGACGAGAGTATTATACTCCCGTTATATAAATCACTAGCGAGGCCACACCTTGAATACTGTGTACAATTCTGGGCACCGTACTACAAAAAGGATATCCTGGAGCTTGAAAAGGTACAGAGGAGGGCGACCAAACTAATTAAGGGCATGGAAACGATGGAATACAAGGAAAGGCTTGAAAGACTAGGCATGTTTACATTGGAAAAGCGGAGACTAAGAGGGGATATGATCAACATCTACAAATATATAAGGGGACAATATACAGAGCTTGCGCGGGACCTGTTTTTGGTTAGATCAACACAGAGGACTCGTGGACACTCGCTCAGGTTAGAGGAGAGGAGATTCCGCACAATACGGCGTAAAGGCTTTTTCACGGTAAGGACAATACGTGTTTGGAATTCCCTGCCCGAGGGAGTTGTAATGGCGGAATCTGTAAACACCTTTAAGAATGGGTTAGATAAATTCCTATTGGATAAGGATATCCAGGGGTATGGTGCATAGTCATGCATTATAGTTACTATTAATAGGGATAAAATGCAACGGCTGACAGCAGCATCAGTCAGAAATTTTAGTCAAATCATCATGCATAGGACACCACAAATAGGTTGAACTCGATGGACAATTGTCTTTTTTCAACCTCAGATACTATGTTACTATGTTACTATGTTACTATGTTACTGAGGGGCAGGGGGGACTTATTCTCCTCATAGTGACCTACTGCTACTGATGGGCAGGAGGACTTATTTTCCTCATAGTGATCTACTGTTATTGAAGGGCAGGAGGAACCTGCTGTGTCAGTAAAGAACCATGACTGTGGCACGGTATGTATAATTAAAACTGCCCATTGTACATGTACATGTAATCTCCAATAACAGTGACTCGCACAGATAAATGAGCCTTGTGCCATGTCACAACATTGGCCAGTACAAGTCACATGGTATTTTGATTGACAGCTCACCAAATGGTTCCTGGACTTGAGGTTCCGGCTCTTCCGTAGTGGTTTTATTGCTGAGCTCTGAGTCTGGCACTATGTGGGAGAAGAAACAGTTCTGAGTAAAATGTAAGATTTTCCTCTACAGCTCATTCAAGAACATAATTAAGAACTCCATTTTTCTTCCATCAATTTATTGGCATGTTACAAAAAATGTAATATTGTTGAGGTGTAATACTATATTATCATGTACATTTATCTATAGGGCACCACAGAGTACATATAGGAAAAGCACCTGTGAATCAGAACATAAATCCAATACACAGCGGCAGACCATAGCGCATTCATTTCTACCCAATCACATCCCCCCTACACAGCTCACATATAATGTTACATATTATCTCTTCCTACACTCACATATCCCGCTGGCCCCAGGCAAACACTGCCACCAAGAGCCTCTGCAAACGGACTGGGCCTGCAGCACTTCCCCAGCAGTGTAAGCCGGCGAGCAGGGCCCTCCTACTCTCTGTCTGTTATTACCCAGTCCTGTTTTATTACTGTTTGTCCCCAGCTGTAAAACACAACGGAATCTGCTGGTGCTATATAAATCATTTTATGCTGCCATCTATGGTATGGATTAGCCCATCTGGGTGTCTGGCATAGTGGAGCAGTGCAGCGAGTAGAGTAATAAATCATTGGCATGAAGTAACGGAGGGAAGGGTGTGCACTGCCGGCCAGGATGGTCCTAATACTTATAGCGAAGGGGCAGGAGAGCGTTGTTCTACACAGTCATCCATTACTACTGCGCCGCAAATGACCCATGGAACGTAGTAAGGACCCACAGAAGAGAGACGTCCCGGGTGTGACAGTCAGTGACAGTCAGCCTGGGACATCTGATTTGGTCCTGATACAATATAAAAAGTTGCAAAATTCTGACAGTTGCTACGGGCAACTGAATCTTTGCAATACTGCACTTACAGTATATGAGTAAACTGGCATGACTGCTGTACAATAGGTAAAATAAAACATTTATTCATTATATTCAGTTATTATTGTCCAATCACAGCAGGCTGGACAAATAGATAAGCCTCGTCAGCAGCGTTTACATTGGTCAATGCAAGTCACATGACATTGTGATTGACAGCTCACCAAATGATTCCTGTATGTGTGGGTCCGGATCTTCCTTAGTGGTTGTATTACTGTCCTCCAAGGCTGACACTATGTACAAAGCAGAGAGACAGGAGGAGATAGCGTTATAGGCAATGTGACATTATACTGGCAGCTACGGTCAGTGTATTCAATAACATCATTCACAATTCATTTGAGATTTTCCTTCCAGCGACCTGTGGGCATGTACTATGGCTTACACATAACTCAGACCTCACATAAACCACCATGGCAGGGGCAGGATTTGGGCAGAGGGTGGTCCTCTGTACTTATGGGGCAGCTGTATCCTTGTGTCCAGTTGTGCAGGGCAGTAGAGAAATAGAGAACGGAAATAATGGAGGCATCACAAATACAGAAGAGTGGTACCACAGGGGGGCAGAAGTAACATGTGCACCTGGGTAACACCATGCTGTACTGCAGGGGGCATATGTAACATGTGCACCTGGGTAACACCATGCTGTACCGCAGGGGGCAGATGTAACATGTGCACCTGGGTAACACCATGCTGTACTGCAGGGAGCATATGTAACATGTGCACCTGGGTAACACCATGCTGTACTGCAGGGGGGCAGATGTAACATGTGCACCTGGGTAACACCATGCTGTACTGCAGGGGGCAGATGTAACATGTGCACCTGGGTAACACCATGCTGTACTGCAGGGGGCAGATGTAACATGTGCACCTGGGTAACACCATGCTGTACTGCAGGGGGCAGATGTAACACGTGCACCTGGGTAACACCATGCTATACTGCAGGGGGCAGATGTAACATGTGCACCTGGGTAACACCATGCTGTACTGCAGGGGGCAGATGTAACATGTGCACCTGGGTAACACCATGCTGTACTGCAGGGGGCAGATGTAACATGTGCACCTAGGTAACACCATGCTGTGCTGCAGGGGGGCAGATGTAACATGTGCACCTGGGTAACACCATGCTGTACTGCAGGGGGCAGATGTAACATGTGCACCTGGGTAACACCATGCTGTACTGCAGGGGGCAGATGTAACATGTGCACCTGGGTAACACCGTGCTGTACTGCAGGGGGCAGATGTAACATGTGCACCTGGGTAACACCGTGCTGTACTGCAGGGGGCAGATGTAACATGTGCACCTGGGTAACACCATGCTGTACTGCAGGGGGGCAGATGTAACATGTGCACCTGGGTAACACCATGCTGTACTGCAGGGGGCAGATGTAACATGTGCACCTGGGTAACACCATGCTGTACTGCAGGGGGCAGATGTAACATGTGCACCTGGGTAACACCATGCTGTACTGCAGGGGGCAGATGTAACATGTGCACCTGGGTAACACCATGCTGTACTGCAGGGGGCAGATGTAACATGTGCACCTGGGTAACACTATGCTGTACTGCAGGGGGGCAGATGTAACATGTGCACCTGGGTAACACCATGCTGTGCTGCAGGGGGCAGATGTAACATGTGCACCTGGGTAACACCATGCTGTACTGCAGGGGGCAGATGTAACATGTGTACCTGGGTAACACCATGCTGTGCTGCAGGGGGCAGATGTAACATGTGCACCTGGGTAACACCATGCTGTACTGCAGGGGGCAGATGTAACATGTGCACCTGGGTAACACCATGCTGTACTGCAGGGGGCAGATGTAACATGTGCACCTGGGTAACACCATGCTGTACTGCAGGGGGCAGATGTAACATGTGCACCTAGGTAACACCATGCTGTGCTGCAGGGGGGCAGATGTAACATGTGCACCTGGGTAACACCATGCTGTACTGCAGGGGGGCAGATGTAACATGTGCACCTGGGTAACACCATGTTGTGCTGCAGGGGGGCAGATGTAACATGTGCACCTGGGTAACACCGTGCTGTACTGCAGGGGGCAGATGTAACATGTGCATCTGGGTAACACCATGCTGTACTGCAGGGGGGCAGATGTAACATGTGCACCTGGGTAACGTCATGCTGTACTGCAGGGGGCAGATGTAACATGTGCACCTGGGTAACACCATGCTGTACTGCAGGGGGCAGATGTAACATGTGCACCTGGGTAACACCATGCTGTACTGCAGGGGGCAGATGTAACATGTGCACCTGGGTAACACCATGCAGCACTGCAGGGGACAGATGTAACATGTGCACCTGGGTAACACCATGCTGTACTGCAAGGGGCATATGTAACATGTGCATCTGGGTAACACCATGCTGTACTGCAAGGGGCATATGTAACATGTGCATCTGGGTAACACCATGCTGCACTGCATGGGGCAGATGTAACATGTGCATCTGGGTAACACCATGCTGCACTGCAGGGGGCAGATGTAACATGTGCACCTGGGTAACACCATGCTGCACTGCAGGAGGGCAGATGTAACATGTGCACCTGGGTAACACCATGCTGTACTGCATGTAACATGTGCAGAGAGAGAGATTTGGGTGAGTGAGGTGTGTTCAAACTCTAAATTGCAGGGTACTAATAAAGTTGTCTTAACATTTGTGGGCTGCGTGCAAAAGCACCACTATGCAGCTCATAAATTATATACTGTATATATATATATATATAGTTCCACTGATGAATGATTGTGATAGATGCTTACTAGTCCACGGCGTGGCTCTGGCTTCCACACTCCAATCGCTCCAGTTGCCGGCATCCAGGAAGTCTCTGGCGCTGACCTGAAGAATGTGTTCCGCGCCAATGAATGCGTCAGTGATAATGTCTGACAGGTTGGCCGTCTCCACCTGCGGTTAGAGGTGGGACCGGGTCATGAATGAGACACGAAACACTGTGACATGTATGTACACGTATGATGATGAACTCACCATGGACCAGTACATGTGAAGTACAGGTCTGTACTGTAGCCGGAATTTCAGCTTGAAGTGTGGCTCCTGGGGCCACGTGGATGGGTATGTCCACGTAACAAGTAACCGCCTGGGTGCAAAAGGGATGGCGTCCGCAGACAAGATTTCCGGGGGGTCCGGCTTCACTGCAACACAGAGAGGTATACACTAACAAGGAGGCACCACTTACTGTTATCATTCAATGCCTCTTCTAACTACTGTACAACACATAGAGCTATACATTAATAAGGAGTCACCACTTACTGTTATCATTCAATGCCTCTTCTAACTACTGTACAACACAGAGAGCTATACACTAACAAGGAGGCACCACTTACTGTTATCATTCAATGCCTCTTCTAACTACTGTACAACACAGAGAGCTATACACTAACAAGGAGGCACCACTAACTGTTATCATTCAATGCCTCTTCTAACTACTGTACAACACAGAGAGCTATACACTAACAAGGAGGCACCACTTACTGTTATCATTCAATGCCTCTTCTAACTACTGTACAACACAGAGAGCTATACATTAATAAGGAGGCACCACTTACTGTTATCATTCAATGCCTCTTCTAACTACTGTACAACACATAGAGCTATACATTAATAAGGAGGCACCACTTACTGTTATCACTCAATGCCTCTTCTAACTACTGTACAACACATAGAGCTATACATTAATAAGGAGGCACCACTTACTGTTATCATTCAATGCCTCTTCTAACTACTGTACAACACATAGAGCTATACATTAATAAGGAGGCACCACTTACTGTTATCATTCAATGCCTCTTCTAACTACTGTACAACACATAGAGCTATACATTAATAAGGAGGCACCACTTACTGTTATCATTCAATGCTTCTTCTAACTACTGTACAACACATAGAGCTATACATTAATAAGGAGGCACCACTTACTGTTATCATTCAATGCCTCTTCTAACTACTGTACAACACAGAGAGCTATACATTAATAAGGAGGCACCACTTACTGTTATCATTCAATGCCTCTTCTAACTACTGTACAACACAGAGAGCTATACACTAACAAGGAGGCACCACTTACTGTTATCATTCAATGCCTCTTCTAACTACTGTACAACACATAGAGCTATACATTAATAAGGAGGCACCATTTACTGTTATCATTCAATGCCTCTTCTAACTACTGTACAACACATAGAGCTATACATTAATAAGGAGGCACCATTTACTGATATAATTCAATGTCTCTACTAACTACTGTACAACACAGAGAGCTATACACTAACAAGGAGGCACCACTTACTGTTATCATTCAATGCCTCTTCTAACTACTGTACAACACATAGAGCTACACACTAACAAGGAGGCACCATTTATTGTTATCATTCACTTTACAATTGGTCATTTATTAGTAACACATTTCCCCGGCTCAGTACCTGAAGCTGGACACTTACTGTACATATGTGTGTGGTGTGACTACATGTGAGTTATGTACATAGTGTTTAGTAAAGAACTGCTGATTGGTGATATTGGTAAGAACTGGTGATTTAGTGTTCATTCTAGCACCCTGCACCTGTGACAACCCATGCGGTCCCTCTTTCCTACCTGGGGGGTATTCTGGTATTCATCTCAGCACTGAGATACAGACCAGTGTGCTAGAAGCACCAGAGCAGAGCGCGACACCCCAGACAGGAAAGAGGAACTGTATGGGTTGTGACAGGTGCAGGGTGCCAGAATTAACACTAGTGATTGATGATATTCCATTCAGCCTTGTGTACTTGGGTATTGTCTTACTGGGTGAGGGGGAACAGGGTCCTAACTCCTCTCTATAGACCATAGGGGTATATACACAGGTACTTACTGTATATATACTATAGGCCATAGGGATATATACACAGACACTTACTGTATATACACTATAGGCCATAGGGATATATACACAGACACTTACTGTATATACACTATAGGCCATAGGGATATATACAAACTTACTGTATATACACTATAGGCCATAGGGATATATACACAGACACTTACTGTATATACACTATAGGCCATAGGGATATATACAGAGACACTTACTGTATATACACTATAGGCCATAGGGATATATACAAACTTACTGTATATACACTATAGGCCATAGGGATATATACACAGACACTTACTGTATATACACTATAGGCCATAGGGCTATATACACAGACACTTACTGTATATACACTATAGGCCATAGGGATATATATACAGGTACTTACTGTATATATACTATAGGCCATAGGGATATATACACAGGCACTTACTGTATATACACTATAGGCCATAGGGGTATATACACAGACACTTACTGTATATACAGTATAGGCCATAGGGATATATACACAGACACTTACTGTATATACACTATAGGCCATAGGGCTATATACACAGACACTTACTGTATATACACTATAGGCCATAGGGATATATACACAGGTACTTACTGTATATATACTATAGGCCATAGGGATATATACACAGACACTTACTGTATATACACTATAGGCCATAGGGGTATATACACAGACACTTACTGTATATACACTATAGGCCATAGGGCTATATACACAGACACTTACTGTATATACACTATAGGCCATAGGGATATATACACAGGTACTTACTGTATATATACTATAGGCCATAGGGATATATACACAGACACTTACTGTATATACACTATAGGCCATAGGGCATATACACAGACACTTACTGTATATACACTATAGGCCATAGGGATATATACACAGGTACTTACTGTATATATACTATAGGCCATAGGGATATATACACAGACACTTACTGTATATACACTATAGGCCATAGGGGTATATACACAGACACTTATATACGGGAGTGTCAGGGCAGGTGTGTGACGTCAGCTCCGGCCCCGATCAGCCTGCTCTCATCGCACTGTAGGAGTCCTGGGCTGCGCACACTGCACACACTGGTAAAAACCATTCACTGGTGAGTGAGGTGGGAACGGATTTGCAGCTGTCCGCTGCCTGAGGGTTTTTTCAGCAGCTTGACGTACACATGCGATCGCACACTTGCACTGCGACACTCCCCTGATCGCAGGGCTACTATTTTAGCAGCTTAGTGATCAGCTCTGAATCCCCCCCTTAGCCAGTTAGCACAGTGTGTATATAGGTGCAGCGGGGAATGCCGCCAGACGGTGTGTGACACGGAGGGGTTAGGAGGCCTGTGTGCGATATTCTGGAAGGAGAGCGAGGCATTTCCCCTGTGTAGGATCCCTGTTGGCGGCTGTGAGAGGAAAGCAGTGAGTACGGAACGCAGGCATCACTTCCAGTAACACAATAGAGGGAGGCAGCGAGTAACAACGCGGTCATTGTGCTGTCAGTCTGACGGAGCGATGTGAGTATCACACTCCAGAGATGCTGACTCACCCCTCCCATTCTCACCCCAGACCCCTCGCAGCGCAGTCACCCTGGGAACTCCCGTCATAGTACGTGCAGGCAAAGCGTCCTGCCCAGAAAACACTATTTCAGCTGGAGACAGAATATGAGAGACGATCGGGAGAGAGACACAGGACCACCACAGGGAGGGGGGAAATAAACTACCGGACAGCATGGTTGGTGTAATGGTTAGCATTAATGCCTCACAGCACTGAGATCTTGGGTTCAATTCCCACCACAGCCCTAGTTGTGTGGAGTTTGTATGTTCTCCGAGTCCTCTGGCTGCTCCAGTTTCCTCCATCACTCCAAACACACACTGGTAGGTTAAGTGACTCGTGCACAAAATGAACCAGAGTGTGTATCTGTGTACGTATGGTTGGGAAGATAGATTGTAAGCTCCACTGGGGATTATTGCATAGCCTGCCCTCAGCTAAACTCTCACTGTTATTCCAAAACTGCTCTCCTTGGCCCTCATAAACTTCACACGTCAGATGCATGCGCACGCCACTCAAGCACACTTATCTTAGTAAATAAAGACACAACAACCGTAATTGGCGTGAAAGGGGTCAGCTTTTTATTTTGACTGAGAGGGAGGCCTATTAATACTAAAACTAGAATGCAGACTTCCCTCTCTAACTAAGGTGGCGGGGAGAAGAACGGTTAAGCATGATAAAGAACTTAATAAGGTTAATACAAAATGATATGACGAAATAGAGCAATAAACATGTGTGTGTGAGGGGGCCTTCTGCCCCAGATGTTCCGGGATTGGCCTCCTGCCTCCATCCCGAGCAATAAAACATATGTGTGAGGGGGCCTTCTGCCCCAGATGTTCCGGGATCGGCCTCCTGCCTCCATCCCAGACATCGAAAATCCAAAAATGCAAGGCCAGGGGTCGACCTTCTGCCACTACCCCTGCCCACCAACAGTTGTAGGGACGGAGGCACGCTCCGCCCCTCGGGGATAAAAAATAGGGCCACCGGCCCCGATATCCACACATGTTTATGATCTATCATATGTGCCCACCAGGTACGGTGGTGCCCAACAATTATTAATAAGCCTATAAAATTACCTAAAAGTTCACCCGAACTTACTAACGATAAACTCCTTAAGTTAAACTAAACTAACCGTTCAGAAACCGGCCACCAAAAGCCGACACAAGCAACCCCAGGGGAGCAACAAAAAACCGACTCTCCAGGGCGGGCGGGTGGGTCATGGAAAAACAGGAAAAGAGACAGGCTGTCCTAGGTCTGCAGACTACATGTATGTCAGACCAGCCCCTATACAGGATCCAGCTAATCACAATCCAGGCAGTTTCCCTTCCGTTCCTCCCTCAAAAAACTGTAACCCCTTCCTCACCAGAGTGTTGCATGAAGAGGCGTGCCGCATTCCCGGCCGGTGAGTTTATGTTGCTTTCGGCCACATTCATGACCTACGCAGTCTTAAACTTCACACGTCAGATGCATGCGCACGCCACTCAAGCACACTTATCTTAGTAAATAAAGACACAACAACCGTAATTGGCGTGAAAGGGGTCAGCTTTTTATTTTGACTGAGAGGGAGGCCTATTAATACTAAAACTAGAATGCAGACTTCCCTCTCTAACTAAGGTGGCGGGGAGAAGAACGGTTAAGCATGATAAAGAACTTAATAAGGTTAATACAAAATGATATGACGAAATAGAGCAATAAACATGTGTGTGTGAGGGGGCCTTCTGCCCCAGATGTTCCGGGATTGGCCTCCTGCCTCCATCCCGAGCAATAAAACATATGTGTGAGGGGGCCTTCTGCCCCAGATGTTCCGGGATCGGCCTCCTGCCTCCATCCCAGACATCGAAAATCCAAAAATGCAAGGCCAGGGGTCGACCTTCTGCCACTACCCCTGCCCACCAACAGTTGTAGGGACGGAGGCACGCTCCGCCCCTCGGGGATAAAAAATAGGGCCACCGGCCCCGATATCCACACATGTTTATGATCTATCATATGTGCCCACCAGGTACGGTGGTGCCCAACAATTATTAATAAGCCTATAAAATTACCTAAAAGTTCACCCGAACTTACTAACGATAAACTCCTTAAGTTAAACTAAACTAACCGTTCAGAAACCGGCCAACTGCCAGGTTACCAAACCTGCCACCGCCACCGAACCGAAACTCAACTCATCTAAACAAAGCAGAATACAAAGAAACTCACTCAACTCAAACTAAAGAAAACAGAACAGGAAACTAAAAAGACCTCAAGACCAGGTGCACCCGCTAATTGCCACCCATGGCCGACAAGCCATAGAAAGCGCGGATCTAGCTGCCTGCAAAAGAAGGGTGTTACTGAGGTTAAGAAATTAAATATATATGGAGAAAATGGGTAACCTAACCTGTATTAGGGAGAGGGGGGAGGGGTCGCCCAATTTGACTTGAGGCAAAAACACAAAACTTCGTTAGCCGGCAAAAACCGTAATTAAAACCAACGATAAAACAAAAATTCCTCAAGGCCCCCGCAGTCACAAAGTGCAACTGCGACGAGCGGCTAGTCCTCAAAGGGGCGCACTGGGAGGAAAAGGCCTGATACAGCGTCTGACTGCACCAGACCTCCACCTACCCAGTGCCCGGACTTCGACCTCGGACCAACCCGCCGCAGCGGCAGCTGAAGCAGCGCCGATGCGGAAAGAGTGAGTCCCATAGTCGGCCGGAGATAGACCCAGGTCCAAAATACAACGCCCCAAAACCGACCGGAATTTGATATCTGGTCAATGGGAACCGTCAGTATGGACGAGCCACCCAGGAGGCGTTGGAGGCCGTACGGACGAATGAGACCGGGCCGCGAAAAACTGGACAAATGCCCCGCACACGAGCCCGACCCCACTCGAACCCACAGCCCCCTGCCTACTACGTCAGTCTTGGAGCGCTGGATCCCACACCACAAATCATAGGGGGGGGGGCAGGGTACGACGACGTGGGCCGCCAGCATGGATGAGGCAGAAGTCCGAGAGACGGACACCAGCTCACCCGCCCTGAACGCAGCGTGGAAGCCCATCGTAAAAGGCCGCCATGAAGAGGTGAACCTCGTATACCCGTATTGTATCCCCGTATCATCGTATCGTGAGCGTTGAATCCTACACCGCAAATCGTCGGGGCATACGTCAACGGCTTTATTGACTGAAGGGAAGGCCTATTAAATCTAAACTTGGATGAAAAACTCCCCTTCTAACTAAGGGACGGTTGAAATATTTATCACACATAGTAGAAAACATACAGCACCTGAAATAGAAAACCTCTCAAAATTATGATTGAAATAATATCCTAAATGTTGGAGGCCTTCTGCCCTGATGTTCCGGGATCGGCCTTCTGCCACCATCCCTGAGGGCCGGCTGCCCCGATGTGCAGGGATCGGCCTGCTGCCACCATCCCTGACATCCCGAATCCAATGCAACTGTGGGCCATCTGCCTTGAGAGGGTCCCAAGCGGCCAGACAAGCCGCGAAAGTTGCAGGAGCCAAAGGCCTGTGGGTTAAATCCAAGTACATTGGATTAGAGCTGCAGGAGCCAACTGCCTAAAACCGCTGCCAGTCGCTGCGAGAAAGGGTATCAGAAATTCCGTTGCGCGCGGCCGGGACACCTAGCATAGCAAGACTATCTGCGCGAAGACCCGCAGTACCGACAGACTCCTGCCTAATGGTGGCAAAACAACGGACAAATTGTCACACCAGAAGACCACCTGCTTATTAGCAATCGCAAATGTGTTGTGAAGCGCTCGCCAATCGCAAGCGCCAGAGGCGTCCGTGAAAAGCTCCAGTGGGGTGCTAGACGCGACCGCCTCCCATCCAACACAGACGCTGCTGAAAAGGACCAGAAATTGTAAATAAATACAGCCGAATTTCGAGGGACAATCTGAGAAAATTATGCGGCCTTTGAATTCCCACCGTCGGCCGCTCCCATTGTGCAAGCAAAATTAAACAGGCCCAAAGGGGATTGAGCCTGCATGAAAGTAAGCTTGCCCGAAGCAAGCGCATATCCACTGGGAGCCTACAGATGCCGGCGACCGAATAAAACTGAAGTCCAGGATAAACTACGGATGCAGAGCCGCTAGGCGACCGGAATCCTGAAGTGTGCGAAGAAGGCAAGTGCCCTCCGCAACAAGCTAGCGCAGCGATCCGAGTCCTGTGGCCTGATCAAAAGGAAATAATTCAAGCCGAGCGAAATTCGCAGATCGCCCGTCGCATGCTCCAGGCACCAATGGAGGAGTCCCTCGAAGTATGCGCAAGAGAGAGAGCAACCCATAGGGAGGCACCGATCTATGCAGGGAGGCACTGATCTATGTAATAGCCATCGGCCAATATAAAAAACCCATAAACCGAAAGGCCGAAGGGTGCAGAGGGAGAAGACGAAATGCTGATTGAATGCCCAAGTTACGCATCACGGCCCCCGTTCCAAAAAACCTAATGGCGGCTAAGGCCGCACAGAGGACGGGCAAATGACTGTACACTGACAATTGGGGATAGCATAAAGTACAGAGGAGCCTAAAGTCGCCCGCGGTCTTCTTGGGCACTATCCCGACGGGGGACAAGACCAAAACCTGTAAGGGGGGGGGGGGGGGTCCGAAAAAAAAAAAAAAGGGGGGGGGGGGCTGTACTCCAGCCCAACGAAACCTCAGCCCGAACCATCTGCCTAATCACGACCCGAAACTACCGAGCCAAACACAGGTTAGTACCAGCCCCGGGGGCCCACTAGCCCAAATGTCGGCAAGGAGATGCCGAACTTGAAACCGAGAGCAAAAAACTGGGCGTCGGCCCTCGCAGCCAGGGCATGAGCACCGGTAATCTAATTGGGGTGGGGGCCAAAGACAGCGCCAGGGGCCGCGGGAACCCGACTCTGCCGGCTCTGCAAGCCGGTATTACCCCGTGTCCCAGGACTGGTGCAGTCCTAGACCCCATGGGCTCCGCCACATCCGATGCAGGAGCGACGAAAACGAATCCTACCACCCGACTAAACATTGGGCATTACGGAAAGCGAAGCATGTACCATGCCATGTACAGGATGGACCCGCTTGAAGAGCAGCAGAACGAGCCAGGCCGCTTTGGCCACCGTCTCGATGTACTGCCCTCCCCGGTGTGCACAGAGGCCTTTTGCAGCTCCGAGCACAATTTGACATCTATTATACCAAAAATGGTGATCTCCCAGCCGAGCAGAGTGCGCCGGAAGACCGAATAGTAACGTCGCCCAGCCGACCCTTTATACTCCTGGTACGGCAAGTGTATAAGTAATTGATAGAGCACTAGATTCATGTGCTCATCCGGGGGCGTCTCTAAATAACACGCCGCGTAGATTAACATGCACCTATCCAATTAGGGTAGGATCGCAAACGGCTTCGCTGCCCTGTCCATGTCTACGGAGCCGAAAGCAAAGCTTAACGATCAACACTAGTGAGGGAGAAGATATTGACGTGTTGGCCATTACGGATCCCGTTCCCGATACGGGGTATAGACCACGGTGCACCGCCGTGTTAGCGCAGTGAATGGTGTCCAATTCGAACGACACTTGTGAGGCGGAAGAGGTTGAATACCGGCGCTCGCGCCGTTCAACCCTGTGCAAACCGCCGTGGGAGGACACCCCCTCCGAGAATGGTGAGCCAAGGGATGAGTCTGTGTCCCAACTCCTGCGCCTGTGTCTACTGCGCTTGCTGGAAACACTATGCGTACGTCTACCCTCGCTAGAGGACGGGACTGAGTATCAGATCCCAACGTTATGGGGGGTAACCGTTCTACCCCGGGACCAGTCAGGGTCCGAAGAAAAACTCACCTGCACGGGAAGCAACTCCGTCCGTCCCAGCACCCTTCGAATGACTCGCTGAGGCACCAGCCGACTCTATTCCAGTCCCGACATCCACGGCTGGGGAGACAAAAAGACATAGTTCCCGTGGACCCAACCGGTCCCACGGCCGCCATGATCAGAGCTGGCGCAGGCCGGCCGTTCCGCCAGAGGACAGGAGCTGCGTAAAGGTCTGTGCAAAGTTATACACCAAAGAAGCGGTGTCCGGCCCCTGTCCCCTGTGTACGGAGGATGACAAGGATGGGGGGGGTTTGCACCGCTGGCATGACTGTGGCACGAATGGCGCACAATACGGTGGCGTCTACCAAAGGAGTAGACGCCGTAGATCTAAGCTCAGACACGTAACGCAAGTCGTGCGACCCCGCGGGAGGTTAGGAAACCACCCATAGGGGGTAAAGGCCCGGAAGAGCCCTCACTGTCGGGTAGAACGGCCCAACTGTCCTGCAGCGATAGACCATGGCTGAACCGCCTGCGCTGCGCCTACTCCTATCCCGAGGATGAGGATAAGAAAAACGGAGTGTTGTAACCGCTAGATGGGGGCAGCGCAACGTCCGACTGAGGGCTGACAACAGCCGTGTTGGGAGTAGGAATGTGGACACGGGAAGGGCCAGATCACTCGCCACCCACGTGCGCATGCCACCCATCATGTGGTGGGTGACCGACCCCAGCCTATCACCGGCAGGTGCAGCACGGCCACGTCTGGAGGCAGAAGGAACCGGCACGCGAGCCCACCCGGAATGGGCCGGCGCCACGGGGCCAATCTCGGCTGGAGAGGCCAGGCGGGCCGTCCCTCCGTGGGCGGACGCGGAAAGACTCCGGCCGACGGACACCGCCAGGCACAATGGTGGCAACAGTACATCTGCGGATGCAGAGCGGGAACGCCGCCCCGCCGTGGGAGGGCGCCACTTGGCCCTGAGAGCACCAGCGGGAGCGAGCCCAACATGGGGCCTACCTGGCGACCGCAGGAAATGCTGGCACGCGTGCGCCGTCGGACCCACCGGGTCCGCCACCCACGCGACCCCCCCACTGGAGTGCGTCACCCGGGTAACATTACAAAATGTGGGCGCGCCCCGGTTGGCCCCGAAAAGGCCATTTATACATATATATATATATGTTTATTATTTTTATTTATTTATTTTTACAGGAGTGCGCTGCCGCCTGCCCACCACACCGGGGCCAGACAGAACACACTATGGGGGCTGCGGGTGAGCGCTGTCCCGGCCCTGCATGCCTCGCGCACCTGACATGGAAAATCCCCGTCAGGCCACGTCAGCAGCAGCCGGACCTCCCGCGCTCCATTCTTGGCGGGGACGAAGAGGAGAGAGTGGACGCATGGGAGCTCGGGCGGGCAGCCGAGTCAGGCCGCACACGCCGCAAGTCTCCCGTCCAGCAGCTGCCGAAGGTCTCCCCCTGGCCGGCCGGACCTCCCGCACTCCACTCTCGGCCGCGGCCAGCGGCGGGGACGAAGGGGAGAGAGTGGACGCAGGGGAGCTCGGGCGGGCAGCCGGGTCAGGCCGCACACGCCGCAGGTCTCCCGTCCAGCAGCTGCCGAAGGTCTCCCCCTGGCCAGCCGGAAGCTCGGGCGCCCTTTTACATAAGGTACATAAGCTTTTACATAAGGTACCAGGGACGAGCTAAGGTACACTTAAATATAGCTAGAGGGACAGAGCAGAGTAAGGGAGCAGGGCTAGGAGACAGCAGAGGCAACCACAAGGAATAATAGGGAAGGAACAAGAGAGTGGGAAAAGTAAGAGAGAAGAGAGTTAGTTAATGAAAAGAAGTGAAAATGAACAGATATTATTGCAGTACTACTTGCAGTTCCATGGAAAAACAGGAAAAGAGACAGGCTGTCCTAGGTCTGCAGACTACATGTATGTCAGACCAGCCCCTATACAGGATCCAGCTAATCACAATCCAGGCAGTTTCCCTTCCGTTCCTCCCTCAAAAAACTGTAACCCCTTCCTCACCAGAGTGTTGCATGAAGAGGCGTGCCGCATTCCCGGCCGGTGAGTTTATGTTGCTTTCGGCCACATTCATGACCTACGCAGTCTTTCCGAGTTGTTCGCTCGCAAGCTGCTTTTAGCAGCATTGCACACGCTAAGCCGCCGCCTACTGGGAGTGAATCTTAGCTTAGCAGAATTGCGAACGAAAGATTCTCTAAATTGCAAATAGAAATTTCTTTGCAGTTTCTGAGTAGCTCGATACTTACTCGGCCACTGCGATCAGTTCAGTCAGTTTCGTTCCTGGTTTGACGTCACAAACACACCCAGCGTTCGCCCAGACACTCCTCCGTTTCTCCAGCCACTCCCACGTTTTTCCCAGAAACGGTAGCGTTTTTTCACACACTCCCATAAAACGGCCTGTTTCCGCCCAGAAACACCCACTTCCTGTCAATCACACTACGATCACCAGAACGAAGAAAAAACCTTGTAATGCCGTGAGTAAAATACCAAACTTCTTAGCAAATTTACTTGGCGCAGTCGCAGTGCGAACATTGCGTATGCGCAATTAGCGGAAAATCGCTGCGATGCGAAGAAAATTACCGAGCGAACAACTCGGAATGACCACCCTTATACGGATCAAGTAGATGTCACTTGGGTGTGGCTGAGTCACTATAGTGTTGTCTCCTATCACAATATCACAGACACGGAGTATATCTATGTATATAGTCTCATCATCAGACAGCAATCCGCATCACACAACCCCACTGTAACATGTGATTCACTCTGCACGCTGCCAGATCAGTAATCACACACTGCACACAGCACATACACACTGCACACCAGACACACCACACAACCCCTCATACAGGACACACTGCACAAACCCTCATACAGCATGCAGTCAGGGCCGGCCTGCCAGTTACGTGTGGTACGCGCACGGGTAAGGTGCCACAGTGTTGATGTCGCCGGCATGGGTGGCCAAACAGTCGAGCGTGCCTCTCCTGCCTGCCGCCCTGCCCCTCAGTCTGGTCTCCGGCAGTGACGACGGAGTGTATAGCTCAAATCAGGTGCCGGTTCGTTAGCCAATCAGAGCTCGCGGACCGGCGCCTGATTTGAGATATACACACTGCCGTCACCGCCGGAGACCAGACTGAGGGGCAGGGTGGGAGACAGGAGAGGCGCGCGCTGCGCTCTCCACACACACACATAGCAGCAAAAACGGTGACAGTGAGCAGCACTATGGGGGCATATGTGGCACTGTGGGGGCATATATGGCACATGGCACTGTGGGGGCATATCTGGCACTGTGGGGGCATATCTGGCACTGTGGGGGCATATCTGGAACATGGCACTGTGGGGGCATATCTGGCACTGTGGGCACATGGCACTGTGGGGGCATATCTGGCACTGTGGGGGCATATCTGTATCTGGCACTGTGGGGTCATATGTGGCACTGTGGGGGCATATCTAGCACTGTGGGCACATGGCACCCACTACCTCCCTGTGACCCCAGCCTCCTCAGTCACCCACTATCTCCATCACCTCTGCCACCCAGTCACGCACTATCTCCCTGGACCCCAGGGGGTACTATTGTGTGGCCACGCCCCTTCCTTGTGAGACCACACCTCTTTTAAAATTTGATCCCATCAAGGGGCGCTAAATTCGCTTACCAAAAAAATTAAGCTCGGCCCGGCCCTGCGTGCAGTTACACACTGTACACTGGAGACACTGCACAATCCCTCATACAGGACACACTGCACAATCCCTCATACAGGACACACTGCACAGTCTCTCATACAGCGTGCAGTAACACAGTGCACACTGGACACACAATCTCTCATACAACGGGTGTGTAATAAATTCACGGATGTGCAGTGCACATGTAGACACAATCTGTCTGGTTGTGAACTGTAATCTCTGACTAAAGTTCTTGTGAAATGCTAAGGCACAGACCCGTATATAAGCAGCACTGCACACCGTATCCAAGCAGCGCAGCACTGCTCACCGTATCCAAGCAGCACTGCTCACCATATCCAAGCAGCACTGCACACCGTATCCAAGCAGCACTGCTCACCGTATCCAAGCAGCACTGCTCACCATATCCAAGCAGCACTGCACACCGTATCCAAGCAGCACTGCTCACCATATCCAAGCAGCACTGCACACCGTATCCAAGCAGTACTGCTCACCATATCCAAGCAGCACTGCTCACCATATCCAAGCAGCACTGCTCACCGTATCCAAGCAGTACTGCTCACCGTATCCAAGCAGCACTGCTCACCGTATCCAAGCAGCACTGCACACCGTAACCAAGCAGCACTGCTCACCATATCCAAGCAGCACTGCTCACCATATCCAAGCAGCACTGCACACCGTATCCAAGCAGCACTGCACACCGTATCCAAGCAGCACTGCTCACCATATCCAAGCAGCACTGCACACCGTATCCAAGCAGCACTGCTCACCGTATCTAAGCAGCACTGCTCACCGTATCCAAGTAGCACTGCGCACCGTATACAAGCAGCACTGCGCACCGTATACAAGCAGCACTGCGCACCGTATACAAGCAGCACTGCGCACCTTATACAAGCAGCACTGCTCGCCGTATATAGGCCCTCATTCCGAGTTGTTCGCTCGCTAGCTGCTTTTAGCAGCCGTGCAAACGCTAAGCCGCAGCCCTCTGGGAGTGTATCTTAGCTTAGCAGAAGTGCGACCGAAAGGTTCGCAGAATTGCTACAAAAAAAATAAATTGTGCAGTTTCAGAGTAGCTCGAGACTTACTCCTAGCTAGCGATCACTTCAGACTGTGTAGTTCCTGTTTTGACGTCACAAACGCCCTGCATTCGGCCAGCCACTCCCCTGTTTCCCCAGCCACTCCTGCATTTTTATCGGGCACGCCTGCGTTTTAACACACACTCCCCGAAAACGGCCAGTTACCACCCAGAAACACCCACTTCCTGTCAATCACTCTGCGGCGAGCAGCGCGATTGAAAAGCGTCGCTCGACCTTGTGTGAAACTGCATAGTTTTGTGTGAAAGTACGTCGCACGTGCGCACTGCGCACCATACACAGAAATGCCGCTTTTTCACCTAATCGCCGCGCTGCGACCGAAAGCAGCTAGCGAACAACTTGGAATGACCACCATAAGCAGCACTGCTCACCGTATATAAGCAGCACTGCTCACTGTATATATGTCAGCATGCTCACTGTATATAAGCAGCACTGCTCACCGTATATATGTCAGCATGCTCACCGTATATAAGCAGCACTGCTCACCGTATATATGTCAGCATGCTCACCGTATATATGTCAGCACTGCTCACTGTATATAAGCAGCACTGCTCACCGTATATATGTCAGCATGCTCACCGTATATATGTCAGCACTGCTCACTGTATATAAGCAGCACTGCTCACCGTATATATGTCAGCATGCTCACCGTATATATGTCAGCACTGCTCACCGTATATAAGCAGCACTGCTCACCGTATATAAGCAGCACTGCTCACCGTATATATGTCAGCATGCTCACTTCTTATATGCGCAGCACTGCTCACCGTATATATGTCAGCATGCTCACCGTATATATGTCAGCACTGCTCACTGTATATAAGCAGCACTGCTCACCGTATATATGTCAGCATGCTCACCGTATATAAGCAGCACTGCTCACCGTATATATGTCAGCATGCTCACCGTATATAAGCAGCACTGCTCACCGTATATATGTCAGCATGCTCACCGTATATAAGCAGCACTGCTCACCGTATATAAGCAGCACTGCTCACCGTATATAAGCAGCACTGCTCACCGTATATATGTCAGCATGCTCACTTCTTATATGCGCAGCACTGCTCACCGTATATATGTCAGCATGCTCACCGTATATATGTCAGCACTGCTCACTGTATATAAGCAGCACTGCTCACCGTATATATGTCAGCATGCTCACCGTATATAAGCAGCACTGCTCACCGTATATATGTCAGCATGCTCACCGTATATATGTCAGCATGCTCACTTCTTTCATAAACTTGTTATGGAGCTCAGCAGAGGCCACTGGAGATCTATGATCAGGAGATATTTGATGACTGCGAGCTGCTTTTGGGGAGGAAGAACCATCCCAAGCCACTGTGTTTGAGTGGTTTACAGAATTGTGGCACACGAGGTGCCCCTGAAAAACTAGGAGAACCATGGCAGACCTGTGTCCGCCATCACCAAGGACAACGTTGTTGTTGGTTGAGGTGGATTCCCGTGGCACGCTTAGAGAGATAAGCATCTCATTGGGATCCATCCACTTGATACTCCACGAAAAATCGTGGACCGAGCAAGGTCTCTGACTCAAGACCAGAAAGAGGCGACTTCAAACTCTGGGGCAGATGTATTAAGCCTGGAGAAGGGACAAAGAAGTGATAAACCAGTGATATGTGCAAGGTGATAAAGGCACCAGCCAATCAGCTCCAATATGTAAATGGACAGTTAGGATCTGATTGGCTGGTGCCTTTATCACCTTGCACATATCACTGGTTTATCACTTCCTTATGCCTTCATCAGGTTAATACATCTGCCCCTCTGTCTGGGAGATCAACAGTGGCGATGAATCCTGGAACTACAGTGGACCCCAGTTGGAGGTGCACTGCCACAGAAGTGCCAACGTGAGCGCAGCATGGATTAGCAGATGGTGGTTGTTTTTTTGGCCAAGACTGATCATGTAGACACCTTACCACTCGTGCAGCAGCGTACAGTCACTGGGGACTGCTACACCAACCAGTACCTGCCGCAAGTGCTAGAAGCCATTTCCAGGCGCTGTCCAAGAAATCGCGCTCGTGGTTCCCTTCTCCATCATGAAAATGTGCCTGCCCACAAGTCCAGAAAAGTGGTGGATTTTTGTGGCCCATGAACACATCCAGGAGCTCGGTCATCCACTGTACAGTCCAGACCTGGCCCCTGCAGCTTCTTCATGTTCCCACAAATCAAGTGTAAGATGCATGGTATTTGTTTTGAGTCACTGGAAGCTGCAGTGGAGACCTGCATCCAGCATGTAGAAGACATGCCTGCTTCAGACTGGTCCAGCTGCTCCACCAAGTGGTTTGTGCGCATGCAACTTCTGCATAGACACCTCCGGCAAATACTATAGAATGTTCACTTTGTTTGTAAATATAATACTTTTTGTGCATCTGGAAACTTAATGCACACATCTCGTACAGGACACACTGCGCAATCCCTCATACAGTGCGTGCAGTTGTACACAATGCACACCGGACACCCTGCGCAATCCCTCATACAGAACACACTGCACAATCCTCATACAGTGCATGCAGTTACACACTGCACACCAGACACACCGCACAGTTTCTCATACAGGACACACTGCACAATCCTCATACAGTGCATGCAGTTACACACTGCACACCAGACACACCGCACAGTTTCTCATACAGGACACACTGCACAATCCTCATACAGTGCATGCAGTTACACACTGCACACCAGACACGCCGCACAGTTGCTCATACAGGACACACTGCACAATCCTCATACAGTGCATGCAGTTACACACTGCACACCAGACACACCGCACAGTTGCTCATACAGGACACACTGCACAATCCTCATACAGTGCATGCAGTTGTACACTGCACACCAGACATGCCGCACAGTTTCTCATACAGGACACACTGCACAATCCTCATACACTGCATGCAGTTACACACTGCACACCAGACACGCCGCACAGTTGCTCATACAGGACACACTGCACAATCCTCATACAGTGCATGCAATTACACACTGCTCACTGGACACACTGCACAATCCTCATACAGTGCATGCAGTTACACACTGCACAGTCCCTCATACAGGACACACTGCATGCAGTTACACACTGCACAGTCCCTCATACAGGACACACTGCACAATCCTCATACAGTGCATGCAGTTACACACTGCACAGTCCCTCATACAGGACACACTGCACAATCCTCATACAGTGCATGCAGTTACACACTTCACAGTACCTCATGCAGGACACACTGCACAACTCTCATACAGTGCATGCAGTTAGACACACTGCACAGTTGCTCATACAGGACACACTGCACAATCCTCATACAGTGCATGCAGTTACACACTGCACAATCCACTGTGAAGAAATGATAAGCCATAAAAAAAAGCACTGATAATTTTTGTTAATGACATCCAAATGATTTTCCATGAGACGTTTGCAGATAATGTAAAGAGGGAGTATCTGCTGTCATATACGCAGTACAGAGGTTTGTTGACACTTACCACCTCATCTTACCCCTCCACCATACTGCCCACCACACCATACAGCAGTGAGGGGCAACCTGACACACTTAGGGGTCGCATGCTGTGCTCCAATGGCCTTCAGTAAGGCCGCACCTTACACTTACTCTCAGCAGGATGTTCATTTAATATTTTTAATCAAGGAATCCATTAAAAGCTTCTTCCCACCAGCTGTCCACCAGCTGAACAATATATAAAAAGTCTAACATGTATAATATGTTGAGTCTATCGTACAGTTACAATGTGCAGCATGAACTCATACATGTAATGTATGCTACGTTCTTCCCCCTTCTTACAGTGGCAAACGCAGGATTTCTAGAGAGGGGTTTCCAAATGCAATTCATAATCTCCCACTCTGCAGAACATTGGAGCAAGTGCGGGAGTCTGGAGTAACGGTAGAAGAACCTAGTACAGACCCTGGACATTAATGTTCACATTGATCTTTTTATACACTGGTTACTGGATGGAATACAGTATTAATATTTAACATTATAGATGGTCTATAGTATAAGCTGTATAATATAAATAAGTGGCCAGGAAAAGGAAAAACAAAGCGTAATAAATACACAAACATAATAGACCCATTACTGCACTTTCTAAGCACACATTCTCCCACCTCATGGTAAGGCTCCTGTCTCTTCTACCTGGTAGCTGCTCTCTAGTCCAGTGCACTGATTGAGGACTCAGCTCCATTCACAGCAAACTTGGTAGATAAAGCTGCTACACTGGGCATGTGCAGCAGCTCTGCTCTGTCCCTTACACTGCATAATGTGACAGCAGCTCTATAATTTATTTGCATTATATATCATTGCTATTGTCATAATTTAAGCCACTTGGCAAGAGGAGAGGGGTTCCGGGCAACCAGAAACCCCCCCCCCCCCCCTTCCTGCATTTGCCTATGTCTTATGCTATGTATACCCCCTTCATGTTGCTGTCTGGCGCTGCACTGTACCGCAAACAATTCCTAGTGTATGTGAGTACACCTGGCCAATAAAACTGATTCTGAAAGAGACTCCTAAGTGTAGTAACACGTCAGCACGCCTATCAGACAGGTATTACACGCTAGAACATCACAACGGAGCACTAAGGACCTGTGGGTGGCATGTGGAGGCTTAGAGGGCGGAATATGGAGGCCTAGAGGGCGGCATGTGGCCCCGGAGGCTGCCTGTTCCTCATCCCCGCCCTGCAGAGGCCACACAGGACCTGCGGACCATGGCGTATGACCGTCACACAGGCCTCTGACATCACTTACCGATAGAGTGCACGGTAAACTCCAGGATCCTAAAGGTGGATCCCAGCGGATTCTCCTCGGTGATGTTCATCTGATAGGAGGTCCACAGCTTGGAGTGTCTCACCGCGCACATGTTGGGATAGATGGGATCCTGCAGGCAGATCTCTGGACTGTTCCTGTCTTCCCTGTAACAGAGCACAGACAACGTCAGCCGGGGGTCGTCAGGAGGCGCGGTGACCCCTATTATCACACCCGGGGTGTGACCAGCTTTCCCGAGCCCTAAGCCTCCCTCACCCGCAATGTCCTCTCTACGAGATAGCGGCTTATGCCAGGGGTAAGGTTGTCACCTCATGCATCATCGATTCCTGGAGATCCACCCTCCAATCCCAATCCCCCGCCGTGACACCCCCCGCGGCACCAAGCAATGTTCATGTAAATAAAATGATGTACCATATTTATAAAATATTTTACGCACAAACAATCTGAATGAAACAGTATCTATATAAATAGGAATATAATGGTCGCCACTTGGATAAATGACAGCATTTGGTGCCTTATAACTAGATTGTGTGAAAGAGGGAAAAACTATGGAAGTGTAAGTGTTGCACACAACCTAATCACTATCACGCTTCACCAGGTTACACAAATGCACTACTGAAAGGTGTCTGCTAGTGATTAGAAAATATCCATATATCTGTATATAACCTGAGTCTCTATTTGTTTCATGCATGCTCATTATACAGGTTGAGTCTCCCTTATCCAAAATGCTTGGGACCAGAGGTATTTTGGATATCGGATTTTTCCGTATTTTGGAATAATTGCATACCATAATGAGATATCATGGTGATGGGACCCAAGTCTAAGCACAGAAAGCATTTATGTTTCATATATACCTTATACACACAGCCTGAAGGTCATTTTAGCCAATATTTCTAATAACTTTGTGCATTAAACAAAGTGTGTGTACACTCACACAATTCATTTATGTTTCATATACACCTTATACACACAGCCTGAAGGTCATTTAATACAATATTTTTAATAACTTTGTGTATTAAACAAACTTTGTGTATATTGAGCCATCAGAAAACAAAGGTTTCACTATCTCTGTTCTACTCCAAACATTCCGTATTTTGGAATATTCCGTATTTCGGAATATTTGGATATGGGATACTCAACCTGTATTATAAATATATGTGTGACATGTCTGTCAGCTCTCGTTGTTCTTCTCACATGAGCCGGGCCGGCGTTACTTCACCGCAGGTGCAGCCCGGGGAAACGCTGAGGAAGAGCTGCCGATGGTAGTGTCACACCAGCTTCGGCTCAGTCTGGGGTGAACACAGTCTCGCGAGATTTGATGTCAGCATCTCGTGAGACAGTCTCTGTAGTTCACCGAGTTCCTCGGCTGCCACGGAGAACTGCTGGTGCTCCCAGGGTCCCCTTATTCCTGGAGAATCCAGGAATCCTGGAGAAGGGAAAAGTCTCCTGGAGGGTTACCACCAAATCCTGGAGAATCCAGAAAAATCAGGGAGAGGTGGCAACCCTAGCCAGGGGTCGTATATATATACAAGGCCCAATAACTCTTACACCAAGACCAGTCATTCTCTGCAATTCACCAGGTGTTGTGATACCTACCTCAGAACCTATTGTCCTATTATACTGTATGACCTGACCTGACGATTGCTTGGGACATTGTGTCTGTATGGCTTAGCAGGAAGGCGTCAGATACAAATCAGGCTCTTCTTTCGGATTCACCCCGTCATGCCGACATCACGCAGTCTCATGCGAGGGCGAATTTGTGACGCTCCGCAGCCAGAGGTGGGGCCTATGCCAGCTTCAACTCTCTATAGCAAACATCATAGAGATGACTATTCTCAATGCAAATGGGTGAATATACCATATACCTGTGTACTATATAACCTTATTGTACACAAGTGATGGTAATAAATGGATATACAAATGGGAGTTATCCTTATACAGATGTGTCCTCGGACATCATTTCTGCAGTCGCGCCAAACAGCTCCTCTCGCCGCGCCACGTCTCGTGAGAATCTTCTAGCGTCAGGTTATCTTTTTTTGTTAAAAATGTATCTTAGTAGCAATGCAGCACAAAAGGGCGTACAGGGCGACTGCGCTGATAAATATAGGACACTGTATATCTGTGTGCAACTGAGTCTCTGAGGATGTACACAAAGTGCTACAATGCAGCAGCCGCTGTATACAGCCTCAGTCACACACAGTATACAGATGTCATATATCACATTACTCAGCGCAGTCTCCTGGTGCGTCCTAGTCACATTGTGCTCCGTATACAGCCTCAGTCACACACAGTATACAGGTGTCATATATCACATTACTCAGCGCAGTCTCCTGGTGCGTCCTAGTCACATTGTGCTCCGTATACAGCCTCAGTCACACACAGTATACAGGTGTCATATATCACATTACTCAGCGCAGTCTCCTGGTGCATCCTAGTCACATTGTGCTCTGTATACAGCCTCAGTCACACACAGTATACAGGTGTCATATATCACATTACTCAGCGCAGTCTCCTGGTGCGTCCTAGTCACATTGTGCTCCGTATACAGCCTCAGTCACACACAGTATACAGGTGTCATATATCACATTACTCAGCGAAGTCTCCTGGTGCGTCCTAGTCACATTGTGCTCCGTATACAGCCTCAGTCACACACAGTATACAGGTGTCATATATCACATTACTCAGCGAAGTCTCCTGGTGCGTCCTAGTCACATTGTGCTCTGTATACAGCCTCAGTCACACACAGTATACAGGTGTCATATATCACATTACTCAGCGCAGTCTCCTGGTGCGTCCTAGTCACATTGTGCTCTGTATACAGCCTCAGTCACACACAGTATACAGGTGTCATATATCACATTACTCAGCGCAGTCTCCTGGTGCATCCTAGTCACATTGTGCTCTGTATACAGCCTCAGTCACACACAGTATACAGGTGTCATATATCACATTACTCAGCGCAGTCTCCTGGTGCGTCCTAGTCACATTGTGCTCCGTATACAGCCTCAGTCACACACAGTATACAGGTGTCATATATCACATTACTCAGCGAAGTCTCCTGGTGCGTCCTAGTCACATTGTGCTCCGTATACAGCCTCAGTCACACACAGTATACAGGTGTCATATATCACATTACTCAGCGCAGTCTCCTGGTGCATCCTAGTCACATTGTGCTCTGTATACAGCCTCAGTCACACACAGTATACAGGTGTCATATATCACATTACTCAGCGCAGTCTCCTGGTGCGTCCTAGTCACATTGTGCTCCGTATACAGCCTCAGTCACACACAGTATACAGGTGTCATATATCACATTACTCAGCGAAGTCTCCTGGTGCGTCCTAGTCACATTGTGCTCCGTATACAGCCTCAGTCACACACAGTATACAGGTATCATATATCACATTACTCAGCACAGTCTCCTGGTGCGTCCTAGTCACATTGTGCTCCGTATACAGCCTCAGTCACACACAGTATACAGGTGTCATATATCACATTACTCAGCGCAGTCTCCTGGTGCGTCCTAGTCACATTGTGCTCCGTATACAGCCTCAGTCACACACAGTATACAGGTGTCATATATCACATTACTCAGCGCAGTCTCCTGGTGCGTCCTAGTCACATTGTGCTCCGTATACAGCCTCAGTCACACACAGTATACAGGTGTCATATATCACATTACTCAGCGCAGTCTCCTGGTGCGTCCTAGTCACATTGTGCTCCGTATACAGCCTCAGTCACACACAGTATACAGATGTCATATATCACATTACTCAGCGCAGTCTCCTGATGCGTCCTAGTCACATTGTGCTCTGTATACAGCCTCAGTCACACACAGCATACAGGTGTCATATCACATTACTCAGCGAAGTCTCCTGGTGCGTCCTAGTCACATTGTGCTCCGTATACAGCCTCAGTCACACACAGTATACAGGTATCATATATCACATTACTCAGCACAGTCTCCTGGTGCGTCCTAGTCACATTGTGCTCCGTATACAGCCTCAGTCACACACAGTATACAGGTGTCATATATCACATTACTCAGCGCAGTCTCCTGGTGCGTCCTAGTCACATTGTGCTCCGTATACAGCCTCAGTCACACACAGTATACAGGTGTCATATATCACATTACTCAGCGCAGTCTCCTGGTGCGTCCTAGTCACATTGTGCTCCGTATACAGCCTCAGTCACACACAGTATACAGGTGTCATATATCACATTACTCAGCGCAGTCTCCTGGTGCGTCCTAGTCACATTGTGCTCCGTATACAGCCTCAGTCACACACAGTATACAGATGTCATATATCACATTACTCAGCGCAGTCTCCTGGTGCGTCCTAGTCACATTGTGCTCTGTATACAGCCTCAGTCACACACAGCATACAGGTGTCATATCACATTACTCAGCGCAGTCTCCTGGTGCGTCCTAGTCACATTGTGCTCCGTATACAGCCTCAGTCACACACAGTATACAGGTGTCATATATCACATTACTCAGCGCAGTCTCCTGGTGCGTCCTAGTCACATTGTGCTCCGTATACAGCCTCAGTCACACACAGTATACAGGTGTCATATATCACATTACTCAGCGAAGTCTCCTGGTGCGTCCTAGTCACATTGTGCTCCGTATACAGCCTCAGTCACACACAGTATACAGGTGTCATATATCACATTACTCAGCGAAGTCTCCTGGTGCGTCCTAGTCACATTGTGCTCCGTATACAGCCTCAGTCACACACAGTATACAGGTATCATATATCACATTACTCAGCACAGTCTCCTGGTGCGTCCTAGTCACACTGTGCTCTGTATACAGCCTCAGTCACACACAGTATACAGGTGTCATATATCACATTACTCAGCGCAGTCTCCTGGTGCGTCCTAGTCACATTGTGCTCCGTATACAGCCTCAGTCACACACAGTATACAGGTGTCATATATCACATTACTCAGCGCAGTCTCCTGGTGCGTCCTAGTCACATTGTGCTCCGTATACAGCCTCAGTCACACACAGTATACAGGTGTCATATATCACATTACTCAGCGCAGTCTCCTGGTGCGTCCTAGTCACATTGTGCTCCGTATACAGCCTCAGTCACACACAGTATACAGGTGTCATATATCACATTACTCAGCGAAGTCTCCTGGTGCGTCCTAGTCACATTGTGCTCCGTATACAGCCTCAGTCACACACAGTATACAGGTGTCATATATCACATTACTCAGCGAAGTCTCCTGGTGCGTCCTAGTCACATTGTGCTCCGTATACAGCCTCAGTCACACACAGTATACAGGTATCATATATCACATTACTCAGCACAGTCTCCTGGTGCGTCCTAGTCACATTGTGCTCTGTATACAGCCTCAGTCACACACAGTATACAGGTGTCATATATCACATTACTCAGCGCAGTCTCCTGGTGCGTCCTAGTCACATTGTGCTCCGTATACAGCCTCAGTCACACACAGTATACAGGTGTCATATCACATTACTCAGCGCAGTCTCCTGGTGCGTCCTAGTCACATTGTGCTCTGTATACAGCCTCAGTCACACACAGTATACAGGTGTCATATATCACATTACTCAGCGCAGTCTCCTGGTGCGTCCTAGTCACATTGTGCTCCGTATACAGCCTCAGTCACACACAGTATACAGGTGTCATATATCACATTACTCAGCGCAGTCTCCTGGTGCGTCCTAGTCACATTGTGCTCCGTATACAGCCTCAGTCACACACAGTATACAGGTGTCATATATCACATTACTCAGCGCAGTCTCCCAATCTCCTGTACTGAGGCTGGATGTATGAGGCATCTCGCGCTGCACAGCGTACTGAGGCTGGATGTATGAGGCATCTCGCGCTGCATGGTGTACTGTGGCTGGATGTATGAGGCATCTCGCGCTGCATGGTGTACTGAGGCTGGATATATGAGGCATCTCGCGCTGCATGGTGTACTGGGGCTGGATGTATGAGGCATCTCCCGCTGCATGGTGTACTGAGGCTGGATGTGTGAGGCATCTCCCGCTGCATGGCGTACTGAGGCTGGATGTATGAGGCATCTCCCGCTGCATGGCGTACTGAGGCTGGAAGTATGAGGCATCTCCCGCTGCATGGCGTACTTGGCTGGACGTATGAGGCATATCCCGCTGCATGACGTACTTGGCTGGATGTATGAGGCATCTCCCGCTGCATGACGTACTTGGCTGGATGTATGAGGCATCTCCCGCTCCATGGTGTAATGAGGCTGGATGTATGGGGCATCTCCCACTGCATGGTGTACTGAGGCTGGATGTATGAGGCATCTCCCGCTGCATGGTGTATTGATGCTGGATGTATGAGGCATCTTGCGCTGCATGGCGTACTTGGCTGGATGTATGAGGCATCTCCCGCTGCATAAAGTACTTGGCTGGATGTATGAGGCATCTCACGCTGCATGGCGTACTTGGATGGATGTATGAGGCATCTCCCGCTGCATGGCGTACTTGGCTGGATATATGAGGCATCTCCCGCATCATGGTGTAATGAGGCTAGATGTATGGGGCATCTCACACTGCATGACGTACTTGGCTGGATGTATGAGGCATCTCCCGCTGCATGGTGTAATGAGGCTGGATGTATGAGGCATCGCCCGCTGCATGACGTACTTGGCTGGATGTATGAGGCATCTACCGCTGCATGGCGTACTTGGCTGGATGTATGAGGCATCTCCTGCTGCATGACGTACTTGGCTGGATATATGAGGCATCTCCCGCATCATGGTGTAATGAGGCTAGATGTATGGGGCATCTCACACTGCATGACGTACTTGGCTGGATGTATGAGGCATCTCCCGCTGCATGGTGTAATGAGGCTGGATGTATGAGGCATCGCCCGCTGCATGACGTACTTGGCTGGATGTATGAGGCATCTACCGCTGCATGGCGTACTTGGCTGGATGTATGAGGCATCTCCTGCTGCATGACGTACTTGGCTGGATGTATGAGGCATCTCCCGCTGCATGGTGTAATGAGGCTAGATGTATGGGGCATCTCACGCTGCATGGCGTACTTGGCTGGATGTATGAGGCATCTCACGCAGCATGGCGTACTGAGGCTGGATGTATGAGGCATCTCCCACTGCATGGTGTACTGATGCTGGATGTATGAGGCATCTCCTGCTGCATGGTGTACTGAGGCTGGATGTATGAGGCATCTCCCGCTGCATGGCGTACTGAGGCTGGATGTATGAGGCATCTCCCGCTGCATGGCGTACTTGGCTGGATGTATGAGGCATATCCCGCTGCATGACGTACTTGGCTGGATGTATGAGGCATCTCCCGCTGCATGGCGTACTTGGCTGGATGTATGAGGCATCTCCCGCTGCATGACGTACTTGGCTGGATGTATGAGGCATCTCCAGCTGCATGGCGTACTGGCTGGATATATGAGGCATCTCCCGCTGCATGGTGTATTGATGCTGGATGTATGAGGCATCTCCCGCTGCATGGTGTAATGAGGCTGGATGTATGGGGCATCTCCCACTGCATGGTGTACTGAGGCTGGACGTATGAGGCATCTCGCGCTGCATGGTGTATTGAGGCTGGATGTATGAGGCATCTCCCGCTGCATGGTGTATTGATGCTGGATGTATGAGGCATCTTGCGCTGCATGGCGTACTTGGCTGGATGTATGAGGCATCTCCCGCTGCATGGCATACTGAGGCTGGCTGTATGAGGCATCTCCCGCTGCATGGCGTACTTGGCTGGATGTATGAGGCATCTCCTGCTACATGGCGTACTTGGCTGGATGTATGAGGCATCTCCCGCTGCATGACGTACTTGGATGGATGTATGAGGCATCTTCCGCTGCATGGCGCACTTGGCTGGATATATGAGGCATCTCCCGCTGCATGGTGTAATGAGGCTAGATGTATGGGGCATCTCACACTGCATGACGTACTTGGCTGGATGTATGAGGCATCTCCCGCTGCATGGTGTAATGAGGCTAGATGTATGGGGCATCTCACGCTGCATGGTGTAATGAGGCTGGATGTATGAGGCATCTCCCGCTGCATGGCGTACTAAGGCTGGATGTATGAGGCATCGCCCGCTGCATTACGTACTTGGCTGGATGTATGAGGCATCTCCCGCTGCATGACGTACTTGGCTGGATGTATGAGGCATCTCCTGCTACATGGCGTACTTGGCTGGATGTATGAGGCATCTCCCGCTGCATGACGTACTTGGATGGATGTATGAGGCATCTCCCGCTGCATGGCGCACTTGGCTGGATATATGAGGCATCTCCCGCTGCATGGTGTATTGATGCTGGATGTATGAGGCATCTCCCACTGCATGGTGTACTGAGGCTGGACGTATGAGGCATCTCGCGCTGCATGGTGTATTGAGGCTGGATGTATGAGGCATCTCCCGCTGCATGGTGTATTGATGCTGGATGTATGAGGCATCTTGCGCTGCATGGCGTACTTGGCTGGATGTATGAGGCATCTCCCGCTGCATGGCATACTGAGGCTGGCTGTATGAGGCATCTCCCGCTGCATGGCGTACTTGGCTGGATGTATGAGGCATCTCCTGCTACATGGCGTACTTGGCTGGATGTATGAGGCATCTCCCGCTGCATGACGTACTTGGATGGATGTATGAGGCATCTCCCGCTGCATGGCGCACTTGGCTGGATATATGAGGCATCTCCCGCTGCATGGTGTAATGAGGCTAGATGTATGGGGCATCTCACACTGCATGACGTACTTGGCTGGATGTATGAGGCATCTCCCGCTGCATGGTGTAATGAGGCTAGATGTATGGGGCATCTCACGCTGCATGGTGTAATGAGGCTGGATGTATGAGGCATCTCCCGCTGCATGGCGTACTAAGGCTGGATGTATGAGGCATCGCCCGCTGCATTACGTACTTGGCTGGATGTATGAGGCATCTCGCGCTGCATGACGTACTTGGCTGGATGTATGAGGCATCTCCTGCTACATGGCGTACTTGGCTGGATGTATGAGGCATCTCCCGCTGCATGACGTACTTGGATGGATGTATGAGGCATCTCCCGCTGCATGGCGCACTTGGCTGGATATATGAGGCATCTCCCGCTGCATGGTGTAATGAGGCTAGATGTATGGGGCATCTCACACTGCATGACGTACTTGGCTGGATGTATGAGGCATCTCCCGCTGCATGGTGTAATGAGGCTAGATGTATGGGGCATCTCACGCTGCATGGTGTAATGAGGCTGGATGTATGAGGCATCTCCCGCTGCATGGCGTACTAAGGCTGGATGTATGAGGCATCTCCCGCTGCATGACGTACTTGGCTGGATGTATGAGGCATCTCCCGCTGCATGGCGTACTTGGCTGGATGTATGAGGCATCTCCTGCTGCATGACGTACTTGGCTGGATGTATGAGGCATCTCCCGCTGCATGGTGTAATGAGGCTGGATGTATGGGGCATCTCACGCTGCATGGCGTACTTGGCTGGACGTATGAGGCATCTCACGCTGCATGGCATACTGAGGCTGGATGTATGAGGCATCTCCCACTGCATGGTGTACTGATGCTGGATGTATGAGGCATCTCCCGCTGCATGGTGTACTGAGGCTGGATGTATGAGGCATCTCCCGCTGCATGGCGTACTGAGGCTCGATGTATGAGGCATCTCCCGCTGCATGGCGTACTTGGCTGGATGTATGAGGCATATCCCGCTGCATGGTGTATTGAGGCTGGATGTATGAGGCATCTCGCGCTGCATGGTGTATTGAGGCTGGATGTATGAGGCATCTCCCGCTGCATGGTGTATTGATGCTGGATGTATGAGGCATCTTGCGCTGCATGGCGTACTTGGCTGGATGTATGAGGCATCTCCCGCTGCATGGCGTACTTGGATGGATGTATGAGGCATCTCCCGCTGCATGGTGTATTGAGGCTGGATGTATGAGGCATCTCGCGCTGCATGGTGTATTGAGGCTGGATGTATGAGGCATCTCCCGCTGCATGGTGTATTGATGCTGGATGTATGAGGCATCTTGCGCTGCATGGCGTACTTGGCTGGATGTATGAGGCATCTCCCGCTGCATAACGTACTTGGCTGGATGTATGAGGCATCTCCCGCTGCATGGCGTACTTGGATGGATGTATGAGGCATCTCCCGCTGCATGACGTACTTGGATGGATGTATGAGGCATCTCCCGCTGCATGGCGTACTTGGCTGGATATATGAGGCATCTCCCGCAGCATGGTGTAATGAGGCTAGATGTATGGGGCATCTCACACTGCATGACGTACTTGGCTGGATGTATGAGGCATCTCCCGCTGCATGGTGTAAAGAGGCTAGATGTATGGGGCATCTCACGCTGCATGGTGTAATGAGGCTGGATGTATGAGGCATCTCCCGCTGCATGGCGTACTAAGGCTGGATGTATGAGGCATCGCCCGCTGCATGACGTACTTGGCTGGATGTATGAGGCATCTCCTGCTGCATGACGTACTTGGCTGGATGTATGAGGCATCTCCCGCTGCATGGTGAAATGAGGCTAGATGTATGGGGCATCTCACGCTGCATGGCGTACTTGGCTGGATGTATGAGGCATCTCACGCAGCATGGCGTACTGAGGCAGGATATATGAGGCATCTCCCGCTGCATGGTGTATTGATGCTGGATGTATGAGGCATCTCCCGCTGCATGGTGTAATGAGGCTGGATGTATGGGGCATCTCCCACTGCATGGTGTACTGAGGCTGGCTGTATGAGGCATCTCCAGCTGCATGGCGTACTTGGCGGGATGTATGAGGCATCTCCCACTGCTATGACGTACTTGGCTGGATGTATGAGGCATCTCCTGCTACATGGCGTACTTGGCTGGATGTATGAGGCATCTCCCGCTGCATGACGTACTTGGATGGATGTATGAGGCATCTCCCGCTGCATGGCGCACTTGGCTGGATATATGAGGCATCTCCCGCTGCATGGTGTAATGAGGCTAGATGTATGGGGCATCTCACACTGCATGACGTACTTGGCTGGATGTATGAGGCATCTCCCGCTGCATGGTGTAATGAGGCTAGATGTATGGGGCATCTCACGCTGCATGGTGTAATGAGGCTGGATGTATGAGCCATCTCCCGCTGCATGGCGTACTAAGGCTGGATGTATGAGGCATCTCCCGCTGCATGACGTACTTGGCTGGATGTATGAGGCATCTCCCGCTGCATGGCGTACTTGGCTGGATGTATGAGGCATCTCCTGCTGCATGACGTACTTGGCTGGATGTATGAGGCATCTCCCGCTGCATGGTGTAATGAGGCTGGATGTATGGGGCATCTCACGCTGCATGGCGTACTTGGCTGGACGTATGAGGCATCTCAAGCTGCATGGCATATTGAGGCTGGATGTATGAGGCATCTCCCACTGCATGGTGTACTGATGCTGGATGTATGAGGCATCTCCCGCTGCATGGTGTACTGAGGCTGGATGTATGAGGCATCTCCCGCTGCATGGCGTACTGAGGCTCGATGTATGAGGCATCTCCCGCTGCATGGCGTACTTGGCTGGATGTATGAGGCATATCCCGCTGCATGACGTACTTGGCTGGATGTATGAGGCATCTCCCGCTGCATGGCGTACTTGGCTGGATGTATGAGGCATCTCCCGCTGCATGACGTACCTGGATGGATGTATGAGGCATCACCCGCTGCATGGCATACTTGGCTGGATGTATGAGGCATCTCCCGCTGCATGGTGTATTGATGCTGGATGTATGAGGCATCTCCCGCTGCATGGTGTAATGAGGCTGGATGTATGGGGCATCTCCCACTGCATGGTGTACTGAGTCTGGATGTATGAGGCATCTCGCGCTGCATGGTGTATTGAGGCTGGATGTATGAGGCATCTCCCGCTGCATGGTGTAATGAGGCTGGATGTATGGGGCATCTCCCACTGCATGGTGTACTGAGGCTGGATGTATGAGGCATCTCGCGCTGCATGGTGTATTGAGGCTGGATGTATGAGGCATCTCCCGCTGCATGGTGTATTGATGCTGGATGTATGAGGCATCTTGCGCTGCATGGCGTACTTGGCTGGATGTATGAGGCATCTCCCGCTGCATGGCGTACTGAGGCTGGCTGTATGAGGCATCTCCCGCTGCATGGCGTACTTGGCGGGATGTATGAGGCATCTCCCGCTGCATGACGTACTTGGCTGGATGTATGAGGCATCTCCCGTTGCATGGCGTACTTGGCTGGATGTATGAGGCATCTCACGCTGCATGGTGTAATGAGGCTAGATGTATGGGGCATCTCACACTGCATGACGTACTTGGCTGGATGTATGAGGCATCTCCCGCTGCATGGTGTAATGAGGCTAGATGTATGGGGCATCTCACACTGCATGACGTACTTGGCTGGATGTATTAGGCATCTCCTGCTGCATGACGTACTTGGCTGGATGTATTAGGCATCTCCTGCTGCATGACGTACTTGGCTGGATGTATGAGGCATCTCCCGCTGCATGGTGTAATGAGGCATCTCACGCTGCATGGCGTACTTGGCTGGATGTATGAGGCATCTCACGCTGCATGGCGTACTGAGGCTGGATGTATGAGGCATCTCCCACTGCATGGTGTACTGATGCTGGATGTATGAGGCATCTCCCGCTGCATGGTGTACTGAGGCTGGATGTATGAGGCATCTCCCGCTGCATGGCGTACTGAGGCTGGATGTATGAGGCATCTCCCGCTGCATGGCGTACTTGGCTGGATGTATGAGGCATATCCCGCTGCATGGTGTAATGAGGCTAGATGTATGGGGCATCTCACGCTGCATGGTGTACTAAGGCTGGATGTATGAGGCATCTCCCGCTGCATGACGTACTTGGCTGGATGTATGAGGCATCTCCCGCTGCATGGCGTACTTGGCTGGATGTATGAGGCATCTCCTGCTGCATGACGTACTTGGCTGGATGTATGAGGCATCTCCCGCTGCATGGTGTAATGAGGCTAGATGTATGGGGCATCTCACGCTGCATGGCGTACTTGGCTGGATGTATGAGGCATCTCACGCTGCATGGCGTACTGATGCTGGATGTATGAGGCATCTCCTGCTGCATGGTGTACTGAGGCTGGATGTATGAGGCATCTCCCGCTGCATGGCGTACTGAGGCTGGATGTATGAGGCATCTCCCGCTGCATGGCGTACTTGGCTGGATGTATGAGGCATCTTCCGCTGCATGGCGTACTTGGCTGGATGTATGAGGCATCTCCCGCTGCATGGCGTACTTGGCTGGATGTATGAGGCATCTCCCGCTGCATGGTGTATTGATGCTGGATGTATGAGGCATCTCCCGCTGCATGACGTACTTGGCTGGATGTATGAGGCATCTCCCGCTGCATGGCGTACTTGGCTGGATGTATGAGGCATCTCCCGCTGCATGGTATATTGATGCTGGATGTATGAGGCATCTCCTGCTGCATGGTGTACTGAGGCTGGATGTATGAGGCATCTCCCGCTGCATGGCGTACTTGGCTGGATGTATGAGGCATCTTCCGCTGCATGGCGTACTTGGCTGGATGTATGAGGCATCTCCCGCTGCATGGCGTACTTGGCTGGATGTATGAGGCATCTCCCGCTGCATGGTGTATTGATGCTGGATGTATGAGGCATCTCCCGCTGCATGACGTACTTGGCTGGATGTATGAGGCATCTCCCGCTGCATGGCGTACTTGGCTGGATGTATGAGGCATCTCCCGCTGCATGGTATATTGATGCTGGATGTATGAGGCATCTCCTGCTGCATGGTGTAATGAGGCTGGATGTATGGGGCATCTCCCACTGCATGGTGTACTGAGGCTGGATGTATAAGGCATCTCGCGCTGCATGGTGTATTGAGGCTGGATGTATGAGGCATCTCCCGCTGCATGGTGTATTGATGCTGGATGTATGAGGCATCTTGCGCTGCATGGCGTACTTGGCTGGATGTATGAGGCATCTCCCGCTGCATGGCGTACTAAGGCTGGATGTATGGGGCATCTCACGCTGCATGGCGTACTGAGGCTGGATGTATGAGGCATCTCCCACTGCATGGTGTACTGATGCTGGATGTATGAGGCATCTCCCGCTGCATGGTGCACTGAGGCTGGATGTATGAGGCATCTCCCGCTGCATGGCGTACTGAGGCTGGATGTATGAGGCATCTCCCGCTGCATGGCGTACTTGGCTGGATGTATGAGGCATATCCCGCTGCATGGTGTAATGAGGCTAGATGTATGGGGCATCTCACGCTGCATGGTGTAATGAGGCTGGATGTATGAGGCATCTCCCGCTGCATGGCGTACTAAGGCTGGATGTATGAGGCATCTCCCGCTGCATGACGTACTTGGCTGGATGTATGAGGCATCTCCCGCTGCATGGTGTAATGAGGCTAGATGTATGGGGCATCTCACGCTGCATGGTGTAATGAGGCTGGATGTATGAGGCATCTCCCGCTGCATTACGTACTTGGCTGGATGTATGAGGCATCTCCCGCTGCATGGCGTACTTGGCTGGATGTATGAGGCATCTCCTGCTGCATGACGTACTTGGCTGGATGTATGAGGCATCTCCCGCTGCATGGTGTAATGAGGCTGGATGTATGGGGCATCTCACGCTGCATGGCGTACTTGGCTGGATGTATGAGGCATCTCACGCTGCATGGCGTACTGAGGCTGGATGTATGAGGCATCTTCCGCTGCATGGTGTATTGAGGCTGGATGTATGAGGCATCTCCCGCTGCATGGTGTAATGAGGCTGGATGTATGAGGCATCTCCCGCTGCATGGCGTACTAAGGCTGGATGTATGAGGCATCTCCCGCTGCATGACGTACTTGGCTGGATGTATGAGGCATCTCCCGCTGCATGGCGTACTTGGCTGGATGTATGAGGCATCTCCTGCTGCATGACGTACTTGGCTGGATGTATGAGGCATCTCCCGCTGCATGGTGTAATGAGGCTGGATGTATGGGGCATCTCACGCTGCATGGCGTACTTGGCTGGACGTATGAGGCATCTCACGCTGCATGGCATACTGAGGCTGGATGTATGAGGCATCTCCCACTGCATGGTGTACTGATGCTGGATGTATGAGGCATCTCCCGCTGCATGGTGTACTGAGGCTGGATGTATGAGGCATCTCCCGCTGCATGGCGTACTGAGGCTCGATGTATGTGGCATCTCCCGCTGCATGGCGTACTTGGCTGGATGTATGAGGCATATCCCGCTGCATGACGTACTTGGCTGGATGTATGAGGCATCTCCCGCTGCATGGCGTACTTGGCTGGATGTATGAGGCATATCCCGCTGCATGACGTACTTGGCTGGATGTATGAGGCATCTCCCGCTGCATGGCGTACTTGGCTGGATGTATGGGGCATCTCCCACTGCATGGTGTACTGAGGCTGGATGTATGAGGCATCTCGCGCTGCACGGTGTATTGAGGCTGGATGTATGAGGCCTCTCGCGCTGCATGGTGTATTGATGCTGGATGTATGAGGCATCTCCCGCTGCATGGTGTAATGAGGCTGGATGTATGGGGCATCTCCCACTGCATGGTGTACTGAGGCTGGATGTATGAGGCATCTCGCGCTGCATGGTGTATTGAGGCTGGATGTATGAGGCATCTCCCGCTGCATGGTGTATTGATGCTGGATGTATGAGGCATCTTGCGCTGCATGGCGTACTGAGGCTGGCTGTATGAGGCATCTCCCGCTACATGGCGTACTTGGCGGGATGTATGAGGCATCTCCCGCTGCATGACGTACTTGGCTGGATGTATGAGGCATCTCCCGTTGCATGGCGTACTTGGCTGGATGTATGAGGCATCTCACGCTGCATGGTGTAATGAGGCTAGATGTATGGGGCATCTCACACTGCATGACGTACTTGGCTGGATGTATGAGGCATCTCCCGCTGCATGGTGTAATGAGGCTAGATGTATGGGGCATCTCACGCTGCATGGTGTAATGAGGCTGGATGTATGAGGCATCTCCCGCTGCATGGCGTACTAAGGCTGCATGTATGAGGCATCTCCCGCTGCATGACGTACTTGGCTGGATGTATGAGGCATCTCCCGCTGCATGGCGTACTTGGCTGGATGTATGAGGCATCTCCTGCTGCATGACGTACTTGGCTGGATGTATTAGGCATCTCCCGCTGCATGGTGTAATGAGGCTAGATGTATGGGGCATCTCACGCTGCATGTCGTACTTGGCTGGATGTATGAGGCATCTCACGCTGCATGGCGTACTGAGGCTGGATGTATGAGGCATCTCCCACTGCATGGTGTAGTGATGCTGGATGTATGAGGCATCTCCTGCTGCATGGTGTACTGAGGCTGAATGTATGAGGCATCTCCCGCTGCATGGCGTACTGAGGCTGGATGTATGAGGCATCTCCCGCTGCATGGCGTACTTGGCTGGATGTATGAGGCATCTCCCGCTGCATGACGTACTTGGCTGGATGTATGAGGCATCTCCCGCTGCATGGCGTACTTGGCTGGATGTATGAGGCATCTCCCGCTGCATGGTATATTGATGCTGGATGTATGAGGCATCTCCTGCTGCATGGTGTAATGAGGCTGGATGTATGGGGCATCTCCCACTGCATGGTGTACTGAGGCTGGATGTATGAGGCATCTCGCGCTGCATGGTGTATTGAGGCTGGATGTATGAGGCATCTCCCGCTGCATGGTGTATTGATGCTGGATGTATGAGGCATCTTGCGCTGCATGGCGTACTTGGCTGGATGTATGAGGCATCTCCCGCTGCATGGCGTACTGAGGCTGGCTGTATGAGGCATCTCCCGCTGCATGGCGTACTTGGCGGGATGTATGAGGCATCTCCCGCTGCATGACGTACTTGGCTGGATGTATGAGGCATCTCCCGCTGCATGGCGTACTTGGCTGGATGTATGAGGCATCTCCCGCTGCATGACGTACTTGGATGGATGTATGAGGCATCTCCCGCTGCATGGCGTACTTGGCTGGATATATGAGGCATCTCCCGCTGCATGGTGTAATGAGGCTAGATGTATCGGGCATCTCACACTGCATGACGTACTTGGCTGGATGTATGAGGCATCTCACGCTGCATGGCGTACTGAGGCTGGATGTATGGGGCATCTCACGCTGCATGGCGTACTTGGCTGGATGTATGAGGCATCTCACGCTGCATGGCGTACTGAGGCTGGATGTATGAGGCATCTCCCACTGCATGGTGTACTGATGCTGGATGTATGAGGCATCTCCCGCTGCATGGTGTACTGAGGCTGGATGTATGAGGCATCTCCCGCTGCATGGCGTACTGAGGCTGGATGTATGAGGCATATCCCGCTGCATGACGTACTTGGCTGGATGTATGAGGCATCTCCCGCTGCATGGTGTAATGAGGCTGGATGTATGAGGCATCTCCCGCTGCATGACGTACTTGGCTGGATGTATGAGGCATCTCCCGCTGCATGGTGTAATGAGGCTGGATGTATGAGGCATCTCCCGCTGCATGGCGTACTTGGCTGGATGTATGAGGCATCTCCCGCTGCATGGCGTACTTGGCTGGATGTATGAGGCATATCCCGCTGCATGACGTACTTGGCTGGATGTATGGGGCATCTCACGCTGCATGGTGTAATGAGGCTGGATGTATGAGGCATCTCCCGCTGCATGGCGTACTAAGGCTGGATGTATGAGGCATCTCCCGCTGCATGACGTACTTGGCTGGATGTATGAGGCATCTCCCGCTGCATGGTGTACTGATGCTGGATGTATGAGGCATCTCCCGCTGCATGGTGTAATGAGGCTGGATGTATGGGGCATCTCACGCTGCATGGTGTATTGAGGCTGGATGTATGAGGCATCTCTCGCTGCATGGCGTACTTGGCTGGATGTATGAGGCATCTCCTGCTGCATGACGTACTTGGCTGGATGTATGAGGCATCTCCCGCTGCATGGTGTACTTGGCTGGATGTATGAGGCATCTTCTGCTGCATGACGTACTTGGCTGGATGTATGAGGCATCTCCCGCTGCATGGCGTACTTGGCTGGATGTATGAGGCATCTCCCTCTGCATGACGTACTTGGCTGGATGTATGAGGCATCTCCCGCTGCATGGTGTAATGAGGCTAGATGTATGGGGCATCTCCCTCTGCATGACGTACTTGGCTGGATGTATGAGGCATCTCCCGCTGCATGGTGTATTGATGCTGGATGTATGAGGCATCTCCCGCTGCATGGTGTAATGAGGCTGGATGTATGAGGCATCTCACGCTGCATGGTGTATTGAGGCTGGATGTATGAGGCATCTCACGCTGCATGGTGTATTGAGGCTGGATGTATGAGGCATCTCCCGCTGCATGGTGTACTGAGGCTGGATGTATGAGGCATCTCCCGCTGCATGGTGTATTGAGGCTGGATGTATGAGGCATCTCCCGCTGCATGGTGTATTGATGCTGGATGTATGAGGCATCTCACGCTGCATGGTGTACTGAGGCTGGATGTATGAGGCATCTCACGCTGCATGGTGTACTGAGGCTGGATGTATGAGGCATCTCACGCTGCATGGTGTACTGAGGCTGGATGTATGAGGCATCTCACGCTGCATGGTGTACTGAGGCTGGGTGTATGAGGCATCTCACTCTGCATGGTGTACTGAGGCTGGATGTATGAGGCATCTCACGCTGCATGGTGTACTGAGGCTGGATGTATGAGGCATCTCACGCTGCATGGTGTACTGAGGCTGGGTGTATGAGGCATCTCACGCTGCATGGTGTACTGAGGCTGGAGGTATGAGGCATCTCCCGCTGCATGGTGTATTGAGGCTGGATGTATGAGGCATCTCACGCTGCATGGCGTACCTAGGCTGGATGTATGAGGACAGATCTGCACATCTGAGTTCCGGTCACTTGTAATCAGTGAGTTCTGATGTTAGTGAATTAGAGGGAATCCTGCACCTCCTACCTCACAGTCTCCACACAAGTGGTCACCCTGGATTCTGGCCTACAGCCTTGTGGCTTTACATGATGACAGAACTCCTGGGGTATCCCGGCAGAGCGAGAACACCTACAGTCACAGCGCTCCAGTAATTCCCAGGTCTGTACGATGCAGGGGAAGATCTGTGATTCAGCGATTGCACAAGTAGCTGTGACATGAGGCACCACAGTGGTTACCTGACCTCACTAACCACAGGAGACTGAACCTCTGACCACAACCAGCGCCCTGCAGCCTAACCACAACCTCGGAGTGACGGTGTGAGCAGAGACCGGGGCGGCCTAATCTCTTGCACTATCAATTGGATGTAACACTGGGAGAGGGAGCAGACCTGACAGACAGTCACATGTGGGGCATAACGCACCTGTCATTATGGGTAACCTACATCAGGGGGGGGCGCACAGCCTATACCACCCCACAATGTCTCTGTGCCTCATCACCACCTCTGTGCTGCCACAGGCGGGGGGTCTTCCTATACCTGTAATGTATGGCATGTAGTGATACAGGTACAACCCGGAGCACTCGCTGTATTATATCATCAATCTATACAAAAGATAAATGTTACAAAGCCGAACAGGTTCAACCATTGGTCAAGAAGACAGAGTCAGAAGTGAACAAGATCGACCTCAACACGTATATATATATATATATATATATATATATATATATAATAAGGAACCCTTCAGGATCCGGCATCCTGACACTAGTGCCCCAGTCTTCCGGATCCGACTGTCCCTAGCAGGCCTATCACCTGGACACTAACTGCCTTCAGGAGCCCTGACTCATGGGAGAGACTCTGCTTTAAACCCAGCACCCAGGTGCTGGCTGATGAAGCAGCTTCTTGGGCTAAGAAGCCTATAAGACCTGGTCTGGGTCAAATGGATGGGAACCCGGTCCATCCACCCCCAGGACCCTGTGTGTAGCTTACAGGTGGCAAAGTACCTCTCCTGCCACAATATACACACACACACACATAATATATTAATATTGCAAACGGAGATCTTTGACCTGTGGTATCATCAGAGTTCAAATCAAACACATATTACAGAGTACTTTTTATCTAAAAATAAATTTATGAAATTGTGTTTCAAAATAAAATTCTGAAGACACTTATAAATATCTATACATTTGCCCGAGGCAGCTGGGATCGGACGCTCCTGCAGCTGTACAGAAATCCTGGCTGGCACTTGTAGTCCTACGCTGGAATGTAACGCTGGGACTCCTCCCTGGCGTCAGACCTATATCTTCGTGAAGTGCAACAGGCACAAATTCATATAAATTCCAACAGTATAACACAACGTCTGCTCCGCTCCACTGCGGCACAAGCCCGGGTCAGATGTTGTCCCACATGGGAAGTCCCAGTCCATGAAGCACGCAGCATGCCGTTCCAGGAGTCGTGGGGTTAATGACAGTCCTGGGAACGTTCATTCACAGATCAGGATGACAAGACTCTGAGTCACGGAAACATGTGTCTTGTCTCCTCATTCAAGGAATCTTTCTGCTGACAAATCCCCAGCAGCGCAGCTCTGCGCACACACACACACACACGCGCGCACACACACACACACACACACACACACACAGAGGAGGCCTCTGCACTATCATTATACACAGTGATACCACCAGCAGAGCAAGCCCTCTAACCAACGGCACAATAACAGAAGCCGCTCTGATACCGACTCTCTGCCTGCGGGATGACTGTGCCTCCCTAAGAGCCTCTCGCAACAGTCACATCTCGCCGGCTGATATACAGTACAGTATGTGCTTACCCCACTAGCAGCTAATCTGTGGTAATGCCCCCACTGACCGGTCACCACAATAATGTCAGAGGCAACACACTATATATATAGATCTATAGGTACTCTGTATACACCTTGTAGAACAATGTGGACACTGTGCGGTGCCTAAAACAGAAAAGATGATAACAATACGGACTGTCTGTATACAGCTGCCGGCTCACACACATTTTGGCCTTTCAGTTCTATTTAAAAAAAATAAAATAAATTCAAAGGGGGACATTTACTAAGCAGTGATAAGATGGAGAAGAGAGCCAGTGGAGAAGTTTCCCCATCATCCAATCAGCAGCTCTGTATAATTTTATAGTATGCAAATTATAGATGTGACTTCAGTGCTGATTGGTTGCCATGGGCAACTTCTCCACTGGCTCACTTCTCCACTCTTATCACTGCTTAGTAAATGTCCCCCAAAAATGTAAAACTATAGATAATACAGACGTGTCCGCAGACATCCAGCGTCAACACGCCATAAGGGGCGAAAAGCCAGGCGCAACTGAGCCGCTCTGAGAGGTCCAGCTTCATCTAATGCCTTACATTTTCCATATGAGTCGCATCAGAAGCGCAATGAAACCCCACTCGCAGAGCGCCAGAGACACCCCCTCGCACCGCGCCATAGACGCCCCCTCATAGCGCACCAGAGACACCCACTCACAGCACACCAGAGACACCCCCTCGCACCGCGCCATAGAAGCCCCCTCATAGCGCACCAGAGTCGCCCCCTCATAGCGCACCAGAGACACCCACTCACAGCACACCAGAGACGCCCCTCACACTGCGCCATAGACGCCCCCTCATAGCACACCAGAGACGCTCCCCCATAGCGCACCAGAGACACCCACTCGTAGTGTATCAGAGATGCCGGGCTGTGACTTTCACTGCACAGGACTTGGTTTACACACGTACAACAGACCTGCACGATCGCACTGCAGACGCAGCCACACACAGACGCACAAATGTCGCACATCACACTGATCAGTGCAATCTAGCAGATTTAGTTTTATTGCCCCCAGCTGTTTTGTTTATGCGGATAAGACGCACAATTTGAGCATGAAAGACACTCAGCGGTCACCTGTGACCTGGCAGGGCCGAGAGGGGCGATTGGCCAGACTAGAACACACTGTATGAGGACGCATCTGTATTACCAAAAACCTATTGTTGCTGTCCAGAGATTTTTGTGATAAATTAAAGAAAAAATAAATGATATATATATTTATTGAGCAGAAGAACAGACTGTGCCACACAGAGATACTGTACATCCTGCCCCTAGCGGAGGGTAACACTGCAGATAGACCTGCTGCTGCCAGGGGTAACACTGCAGATAGACCTGCTGCTGCCAGGGGTAACACCGCAGATAGACCTGCTGCTGCCAGGGGCAACACCGCAGATAGACCTGCTGCTGCCAGGGGTAACACCGCAGATAGACCTGCTGCTGCCAGGGGTAACACCGCAGATAGACGTGCTGCTGCCAGGGGTAACACTGCAGAGAGACCTGCTGCTGCCAGGGGTAACACCGCAGATAGACCTGCTGCTGCCAGGGGTAACACTGCAGAGAGACCTGCTGCTGCCAGGGGTAACACCGCAGATAGACCTGCTGCTGCCAGGGGTAACACCGCAGATAGACCTGCTGCTGCCAGGGGTAACATCGCAGATAGACCTGCTGCTGCCAGGGGTAACACTGCAGAGAGACCTGCTGCTGCCAGGGGTAACACCGCAGATAGACCTGCTGCTGCCAGGGGTAACACCGCAGATAGACCTGCTGCTGCCAGGGGTAACACCGCAGAGAGACCTGCTGCTGCCAGGGGTAACACCGCAGATAGACCTGCTGCTGCCAGGGGTAACACCGCAGATAGACCTGCTGCTGCCAGGGGTAACACCGCAGAGAGACCTGCTGCTGCCAGGGGTAACACCGCAGATAGACCTGCTGCTGCCAGGAGTAACACCGCAGATAGACCTGCTGCTGCCAGGAGTAACACCGCAGATAGACCTGCTGCTGCCAGGGGTAACACTGCAGATAGACCTGCTGCTGCCAGGGGTAACACCGCAGAGAGACCTGCTGCTGCCAGGGGTAACACCGCAGATAGACCTGCTGCTGCCAGGGGTAACACCGCAGATAGACCTGCTGCTGCCAGGGGTAACACTGCAGATAGACATGCTGCTGCTAGGGGTAACACCGCAGATAGACCTGCTGCTGCCAGGGGTAACACCGCAGATAGACCTGCTGCTGCCAGGGGTAACACCGCAGATAGACCTGCTGCTGCCAGGGGTAACACTGCAGATAGACCTGCTACTGCCAGGGGTAACACCGCAGATAGACCTGCTGCTACCAGGGGTAACACTGCAGATAGACCTGCTGCTGCCAGGGGTAACACTGCAGAGAGACCTGCTGCTGTCAGGGGTAACACCGCAGAGAGACCTGCTGCTGCCAGGGGTAACACTGCAGATAGACCTGCTGCTGCCAGGGGTAACACTGCAGATAGACCTGCTGCTGCCAGGGGTAACACTGCAGATAGACATGCTGCTGCTAGTGGTAACACCGCAGATAGACCTGCTGCTGCCAGGGGTAACACCGCAGATAGACCTGCTGCTGCCAGGGGTAACACCGCAGATAGACCTGCTGCTGCCAGGGGTAACACTGCAGATAGACCTGCTACTGCCAGGGGTAACACCGCAGATAGACCTGCTGCTACCAGGGGTAACACTGCAGATAGACCTGCTGCTGCCAGGGGTAACACTGCAGATAGACCTGCTGCTGCCAGGGGTAACACCGCAGATAGACGTCCTGCTGTCAGGGGTAACACCGCAGAGAGACCTGCTGCTGCCAGGGGTAACACTGCAGATAGACCTGCTGCTACCAGGGGTAACACTGCAGATAGACCTGCTGCTGCCAGGGGTAACACCGCAGATAGACCTGCTGCTGCCAGGGGTAACACTGCAGATAGACCTGCTGCTGCCAGGGGTAACACCGCAGATAGACCTGCTGCTGTCAGGGGTAATACTGCAGATAGACCTGCTGCTGCTAGGGGTAACACTGCAGATAGACCTGCTGCTGCCAGGGGTAACACTGCAGATAGACCTGCTGCTGCCAGGGGTAACACCGCAGATAGACCTGCTGCTGCCAGGGGTAACACCGCAGATAGACCTGCTGCTGCCAGGGGTAACACTGCAGATAGACCTGCTGCTGCCAGGGGTAACACCGCAGATAGACCTGCTGCTGCCAGGGGTAACACTGCAGATAGACCTGCTGCTGCCAGGGGTAACACTGCAGATAGACATGCTGCTGCTAGGGGTAACACCGCAGATAGACCTGCTGCTGCCAGGGGTAACACCGCAGATAGACCTGCTCTGCCAGAGGTAACACTGCAGATAGACCTGCTGCTACCAGGGGTAACACTGCAGATAGCCCTGCTGCTGCCAGGGGTAACACCGCAGATAGACCTGCTGCTGCCAGAGGTAACACTGCAGATAGACCTGCTGCTGCCAGGAGTAACACTGCAGATAGACCTGCTGCTGCCAGGAGTAACACTGCAGATAGACCTGCTGCTGCCAGGGGTAACACTGCAGATAGACCTGCTGCTGCCAGGGGTAACACCGCAGATAGCCCTGCTGCTGCCAGGGGTAACACCGCAGATAGACCTGCTGCTGCCAGAGGTAACACTGCAGATAGACCTGCTGCTGCCAGGAGTAACACTGCAGATAGACCTGCTGCTGCCAGGGGTAACACCGCAGATAGACCTGCTGCTGCCAGGGGTAACACTTTGATCGATAAGGAAAAGCTCTATCACATTTTTTGCCCCTAAATGGATAAACTGAATGCTATAACCCCCTGCGGATGAACGCTGGTCTGAGGATAGCCAGGTCTCTGTCCTGCACGCACAGCCCAGGCGCTCTCCTCACCGTGAATGAGGCCTCCGGCAGAGCGCGGCGCTGGCTGCAGGCTGAGGCCCACCTATCACACCGGCCGTGACGCACATTGCTGAGGGGGGCGATGGTGTGTCAGACATGGCTGGCGTGCCCTGTAATTACATCTACCTTGATTGATGAAAAGCACAGCTCTGTGCTCCGCCTGTGATTGCTGACACACATGCTGCGGCTCACAGAGGCCCCGGGGCTGGATGATTGATCTGCACTTATAATAAGACGAAACATATTCTCCTGTGCAGCAGGGGGGATAATAATTACACGTACTGGGGGCCACACTAGTGTCACAGCGAGGTTATTGTGAAATAACAGACTGCTCGCACACATCTGCCGCAGGACGCTCAGATATAGTTACCTCAGGGAGTTGACTTTATTTACTTCAAGGGGGTTTTCACTTAATAAAATATTTGTACTAAATCCTCTCTCTTATTCTGGTGGGGTCCTCTCCACGGATCGGCTTTGCCAGGGGCCCAGCATAGATAACCCCCCAGAGCCGCCATATTGGATCTCTCCTGCTACGGAGAGCGGCGCAGCGCTGAATGTGATCAGTACAGAGCCCGTACATATATATGTATGTAGGCGACAGGTTACAGAGCACTGGGTGAGGGTGCTAGGGAAGGCGCGCCCGAAACCACTATTATGTATAAGGGAAGGGATTTGTCCAATTTATTTTTAATTGAAACCCCCCTTTATAAGGTATTTCCCCTCCTGCCCCTCTATCTGGAGCTGTATGGAGCAAAGTAATAACAGGTTTCATTCTGAGGTCACCGGAGTTACCAAATACATGTGTTCAACGCTAGTGAACGCGTGCCAACTGGCATGGCCATGGTGCCCCCGTTACTCTCATCCAATTGCACCTGCGGGTACGGCCATTAGTGGTGCCGTACCTTTTGCCCGCCACTCGCTCTATTTGATAAGCAGTATGGTAATAAAGTCACCAGTGCCCACGCAACGCAGCCAGGAACCCCCACCCTGATGGCGGGTTCACCCTTTTCTGCTGTCATCAGTGCAGGATACGAGAGGAAAGAATGATAAACGCTAGAGAGAGGTTTACTCAGCGCTTCACCCGCCGGGCAGGAGGGCCCTGCCCTACACTGCCAAGATCTTACATGTTACGCGTGGCCCCCGGCGTGTTCTCTGCCATCGCTAGGGTGGCCAGTCCCGAGATCAGGATCGGCCGGATCCCGGGATTTAGGCCAAAAATTGCCCAGGATTCAATCCCGAGACTGGAGCTTCTAATCCCGGGGATTTGGGATTAGAAAACCCCCTTGTTTTTTTTTTTAATGCCAGGCAGCGTTGAGCGTCCTCAGGAGGCTCCCCCTGCCCCCACCACTGCACGGCATGATGACATGAAGTGAGAGGTCACGCTGTGCAGTCTGATGCCAGCCACCAGCGCTGCCCGGATCATACCTAGCCGCCCACTGCCTGCAGCAAGTGAACCTGCCAGCACTCCCACAGGATGGTGAGTAGTTCTGTGGGCGGGTCCAGGAAGGGGGTGGGGGGGCACTGAAGATTTAAATTTTAAAATCTTCAACCCAATAATGGGTATCCCAGGAATCCCGTGATTGATCCTTTTTCAATCCCAGCACCTGGGATTAAAAAAAAGGCCCAGGATTGGCCACCCTCGCCCTCGCTGGTGTTCTCGGGCACAGACCGCTCCTGCAGTGGAGGCGCAGATTTGTAAAACACGATGGCAGTACTGCACTCTCCCATACGTGGTGATTAGTGACGTCATCCGCGCCTGCCACCCCTGGCCACGGCGACCTCTAATACCCTAACTGCTGGCACTATCCTATATCTGCCACTGGGAGGGCGTAGCCGTATGAGGTGGGCGCAATGACACGCTGCTGTCTGATGAAGTGCAGGATGGAAGGAGGCAGAGTCAGACGTTTCTATAAATAGAGGGTTTTGCTGACGCTCCGTGCAGATATTTCCTGCTAGGAGGCTGGAGATGGACCAAGGATCATGCAAGGATCATCTGATGGGCAATGGTTCCAAAATAATAACATCCCCACATGGACTTCCGAATCCTGCTCTTCCTGCTCCCCTCCTGTCCTTCATAGGGTTACACCTTCTGTAAGTTCTAGTCCTGCATTTTGGGGACATATGAAGACCTCAGTCACAGACCCTGGGGGCGCAAGGTGCCGGGTCTATCACCAATGGTGGCACTTCTCTATCATAAAGAGAGGAAAGTCTCACCTACAGATGTGCACTCATTCACCGCGGCTCTTTGAGCTATATGGCGTCAGATGCTTGGTGCGAGTTTGGTGTCACACCGCAGATGGATAGTATCTTACTTTATCATTGAAGCATCTATTACGCATCGCAGCCGCACACACGAACAGTAATGTGCTGGGGACTTGGGATATGCAGTTTTCTCGCCATCGTGGCAGTGTAAATTTGCACAATGCTTCGCGGCAAGATACATGGCGCAGCTGAGTCACATGGGTCCCTGGTCTCTCACCTTTCGAGCAGACTAGCACCCTTGTCACACAAGCTATAGCAGCAAATGCAGTAGCGGTGTACAAGGGCCGTCATTCAGCTTCAGTTGCAGTTTTGCGATTTTAGCAAAATCGCAACTGGCTGCGATCGCATGCGGGGGGCCGCCCAGCCAGCAAACACCCTGCAACAATGCAATCGCAATGTAATTGTGATCGCATCACTGTTTTGTGAGAGCCCCCCAGGCTGTGAAGGCAGACGCAGGGCAGACACTTTTCGGGTCACAGAGGCCGCATCTAACGTCACGCGGTCGCCCTGTCCCGCCCCCATTTCTATCGACCCATCACACCCAACACCAAGTCGACGCCCCCGCAAAGCCGCATCACCATCCCGAGAACGCCTCTGCTTGTCAATCAGACAGAGGCGTTCGCATTATGAGATGCGATTACAGTTCCCCAGGCCGCACACGCGCAGTACGGGTCCTGCGCTTGCAGTGCGGGACTTAGCGGGGGAATGCGGTCGCATATCAGTAGCGACGGCTACTGAATAGGGTCCAAGGCACGCATACTTTGTTCTGTCACTGCAATAGCAGAGCCTAAAATGATGCAAATTCAGTAGACACTGAGTGACAGGGCGCATGGCGCGGCTTAGCTGCATTTTCATGGCCCATTTGGCGTCATTTTTCAGAACACATCTGTAGTCGATAATGGTGGAGGGGCTCATTGCACAGAAGATATGGCTGTGGGTGGCCAACAGTACTGACCTGCGAGGCCTCCTTTGTGGGTGATCGTTCCTCACGGACCCCCATTAGCCAGGATGCTGGGATGGCGGATGCCATTAAACATAGTAAGAAACAGTACAGCTATACTTCTAAGTGAATGACAGGAGGTGGGTAATAGGCGCTTGTGAGGAAGCCATACTGTATACAAACAAGGAAACAGTGACATCACAGGTAGAGGTGACTGATTACAGGCTAGCTAACATTGTATAGTTCCCTTATTCAGGCATGCCGGCCGATCCCTGCTGCCAGCCTGGAGTAGGCACACAGATAATACCCTCGCCCCACTCCAGGATGTGGAGCAGAATGAGAAGCGTTCTACGCAGGCGCCACAGTAGCACAGTGGAATGCATTGCACGTCTTATGTTATTGATGCAGGACGTGAAGCAGGTCTCAGCTGCAGCTCTACCCAGAAGTCGCCCCTGACGTCTGGCACACAGTATATGCCTGTGCTGGGCAGCCATATAATGAGGCCCCTTTCCCCAAGCCCGGCTCTAGCAGAAACATATGCTCCCTGCCTGCCTGTTATTATAACCCACAATGCAGCGCTGGCTCTGGCAGGGCCTCTCGCTGTTTACTGACCTGAAATTGGCAGAGCCCGCGCTCCTCTCGAAAAAGCTAAAACTGAGGCACATGAGACCCTGCTCAGGCCGCCACTAACGCCCACGGATATCCACGGGCACATGGGGGGATATTAACCCACCACGGCTCAGACTGTGCAGAGGTGGCTGTGTAATAGAGTATCATTACCCAGTTCTGTTCTATCACTGCGGTTTCCAACTGTAAAGCGCAACGCAATTTGCTGCAATAATGTATACAAGAAATTGTTAAATATATATATATATATATATATATATATATATATATGGAATAAAATAGCAGAAATCCGCTGTATACCGCCCTCGTTAGCGTCATTTACATCCAGCGGATAAAGGGTTACTGTAAACTCTGACTCATTTTTATTTTATTATATTATTATTATATCCGTTTCCCTGAAATACTATTTCCTCTACATTTGTCAGCGCACAATATCTAGGCACGGTCATATTTCCAGTCTCCCAACCGTAGACTCCCATGGATCCGCGCCCTGCGGCCTTGTATGATGGTGGCATGAATGCTCGGCTCTCCTTGTAAACAGCACAAGACTCAGACAAGCCAGCGAATAGGCAGAACAGAAATATCCCAAAGAACGTATGCTACAAAGACACAGTAATAGCACCGATGCCACAAACCACTCAACTGAGCCTTATAGGAAAACTAAACTCAATCACAAGCCCTGTTACATATAGAAGTGTATTTGTATCTGCCGGTGTTTCTGCTACACTCTGTTCTGTTGTGTCTGCAGTTATTCCAATAATATGATTGGTTACAGGTGGGGTTAGCCGCTGTAATGCTTAGCATTACTGCCTCACAGCACTGAGGTCATGGGTTCAATTCCCACCATGGCTCTAACTGTGTGGAGTTTGTATATTCTCCCCGTACTTGCGTGGGTTTCCTCTGGGTACTCCGGTTTCCTCCCACAATCCAAAAATATACTGGTAGGTTAATTGGCTCCCAACAAAAATTAACCCTAGTGTGAATGTGTGTGTGTACATGTGATAGGGAATATAGAGTGTAAGCTCCACTGGGGCAGGGACTGATGTGAATGGACAAATATTCTCTGTACAGCGCTACGGAATATGTGTGCGCTATATCAATAACTGGTTATAAATAAATAAATAATGGTCTGATTGGCTCCAGTTACTGCATATGAACATTCATTACAAAGCTCTGATTGGCTACGGTTGGACCAACACTGTGCATATTGTAATTCTCTGATTGGATACAGAATGAAACAACTCAAGTGAAATGAGCCTTAAAATAAAGATATATATACATATATATATATATATACATATATATATATATATATATACTGTAAATGTATTCATTAACATTGATTTACATACAGATGGAGCCTCGCTCATCTAGCCTTCTCTGCTGCACTTAGGTGCACCAAGGCTTATTAGCATAAACCCTTCATCTATTGTTCTCAGCTGCAATACAATAAAGAGAGAACAATACAGCAGGGGATTAAGTCATTACAGCAGGTGATTAAGCCCTTGCTCAGATAATCCTAGTAAAGGGATAGATGAGCAGGGCTCCATCTGTAGAGCAACGATATATCATTACGCTGTACAATTGGTAACCAAACAGTAATAGGACGAGACTGGGTAATGACAGGCAGAGAGGTGGGAGGGCCCTGCTCGCAGGCTTACACTCTATAGGGAAATAGGACTTTGCTACGTGAGAATAAGTGCTACACACTGTAATGTATTTGCCAGGGTAATAAAGTGCTTAGTGGGATATATGATCCGGCCATACAGTAACGCCGGCAGCAGCGCTGACCCGGGGTCAGACACTGTCAGAGTATGAACACACAGAACTTGTATTTGCGCTGTGCAGCGGGGAGGTAACTGGGAAGGAACGCCTGTGGAGTTATGTGGGTGGTGTGCAGGGAACGCTGAACGGTTTGGAGGCTGGAGAGATGGGGCCTTATATAAAAGTCCTGTAACAGTGAATGGAAGCAGTCGATGAGTGTGAGACGCCGACCTGCGCAGAGCGGGGGGGAAGGGGGGAGCAGGGAGATATTGAGGAATATGAGAAAAGATATATATCGGTGTCGTGCTGCTCACTACATTGTGCACAGTATTTTATACTGGATTCAATCTGCATCTTCATAGGAGAATCCCAGGCAGGAGACTATTGCAGTAGCCCATGCGGGAAATAATGAGGGCATGAGTTTCAGAGCTTGCAGCGTCCTGCGTGATATAAGGGCCTGTCCTGGATATGTGTCTGAGGTGAGTGTGACCTGATAGATACAGAATGAGTGTGGGGAACAGGAGACAGATCAGAGTGCAGCGTCCTGCGTGATATAAGGGTCTGTCCTGGATATGTGCCTGAGGTGAGTGTGACCTGATAGATACAGAATGAGTGTGGGGAGCAGGAGACAGATCAGAGTGCAGCGTCCTGCGTGATATAAGGGCCTGTCCTGGATATGTGCCTGAGGTGAGTGTGACCTGATAGATACAGAATGAGTGTGGGGAACAGGAGACAGATCAGAGTGCAGCGTCCTGCGTGATATAAGGGTCTGTCCTGGATATGTGTCTGAGGTGAGTGTGATCTGATAGATACAGAATGAGTGTGGGGAACAGGAGACAGATCAGAGTGCAGCGTCCTGCGTGATATAAGGGTCTGTCCTGGATATGTGTCTGAGGTGAGTGTGATCTGATAGATACAGAATGAGTGTGGGGAACAGGAGACAGATCAGAGTGCAGCGTCCTGCGTGATATAAGGGCCTGTCCTGGATATGTGCCTGAGGTGAGTGTGACCTGATAGATACAGAATGAGTGTGGGGAGCAGGAGACAGATCAGAGTGCAGCGTCCTGCGTGATATAAGGGCCTGTCCTGGATATGTGTCTGAGGTGAGTGTGACCTGATAGATACAGAATGAGTGTGGGGAGCAGGAGACAGATCAGAGTGCAGCGTCCTGCGTGATATAAGGGTCTGTCCTGGATATGTGTCTGACGTGAGTGTGACCTGATAGATACAGAATGAGTGTGGGGAGCAGGAGACAGATCAGAGTGCAGCGTCCTGCGTGATATAAGGGCCTGTCCTGGATATGTGCCTGAGGTGAGTGTGACCTGATAGATACAGAATGAGTGTGGGGACCAGGAGACAGATCAGAGTGCAGCGTCCTGCGTGATATAGGGGCCTGTCCTGGATATGTGCCTGAGGTGAGTGTGATCTGATAGATACAGAATGAGTGAGGGGAGCAGGAGACAGATCAGAGTGCAGCGTCCTGCGTGATATAAGGGCCTGTCCTGGATATGTGTCTGAGGTGAGTGTGACCTGATAGATACAGAATGAGTGTGGGGAGCAGGAGACAGATCAGAGTGCAGCGTCCTGCGTGATATAAGAGCCTGTCCTGGATATGTGTCTGAGGTGAGTGTGACCTGATAGATACAGAATGAGTGAGGGGAGCAGGAGACAGATCAGAGTGCAGCGTCCTGCGTGATATAAGGGCCTGTCCTGGATATGTGTCTGAGGTGAGTGTGACCTGATAGATACAGAATGAGTGTGTGGAGCAGGAGACAGATCAGAGTGCAGCGTCCTGCGTGATATAAGGGCCTGTCCTGGATATGTGCCTGAGGTGAGTGTGACCTGATAGATACAGAATGAGTGTGGGGAGCAGGAGACAGATCAGAGTGCAGCGTCCTGCGTGATATAAGGGCCTGTCCTGGATATGTGCCTGAGGTGAGTGTGACCTGATAGATACAGAATGAGTGTGGGGAGCAGGAGACAGATCAGAGTGCAGCGTCCTGCGTGATATAAGGGCCTGTCCTGGATATGTGCCTGAGGTGAGTGTGACCTGATAGATACAGAATGAGTGTGGGGAGCAGGAGACAGATCAGAGTGCAGCGTCCTGCGTGATATAAGAGCCTGTCCTGGATATGTGTCTGAGGTGAGTGTGACCTGATAGATACAGAATGAGTGAGGGGAGCAGGAGACAGATCAGAGTGCAGCGTCATGCGTGATATAAGGGCCTGTCCTGGATATGTGTCTGAGGTGAGTGTGACCTGATAGATACAGAATGAGTGTGTGGAGCAGGAGACAGATCAGAGTGCAGCGTCCTGCGTGATATAAGGGCCTGTCCTGGATATGTGCCTGAGGTGAGTGTGATCTGATAGATACAGAATGAGTGTGGGGAGCAGGAGACAGATCAGAGTGCAGCGTCCTGCGTGATATAAGGGCCTGTCCTGGATATGTGTCTGAGGTGAGTGTGACCTGATAGATACAGAATGAGTGTGGGGAGCAGGAGACAGATCAGAGTGCAGCGTCCTGCGTGATATAAGGGCCTGTCCTGGATATGTGCCTGAGGTGAGTGTGACCTGATAGATACAGAATGAGTGTGGGGAGCAGGAGACAGATCAGAGTGCAGCGTCCTGCGTAATATAAGGGTCTGTCCTGGATATGTGCCTGAGGTGAGTGTGACCTGATAGATACAGAGTGAGTGTGGGGAGCAGGAGACAGATCAGAGTGCAGCGTCCTGCGTGATATAAGGGTCTGTCCTGGATATGTGTCTGAGGTGAGTGTGATCTGATAGATACAGAATGAGTGTGGGGAGCAGGAGACAGATCAGAGTGCAGCGTCCTGCGTGATATAAGGGTCTGTCCTGGATATGTGTCTGAGGTGAGTGTGACCTGATAGATACAGAATGAGTGTGGGGAGCAGGAGACAGATCAGAGTGCAGCGTCCTGCGTGATATAAGGGCCTGTCCTGGATATGTGCCTGAGGTGAGTGTGACCTGATAGATACAGAATGAGTGTGGGGAGCAGGAGACAGATCAGAGTGCAGCGTCCTGCGTGATATAAGGGCCTGTCCTGGATATGTGCCTGAGGTGAGTGTGACCTGATAGATACAGAATGAGTGTGGGGACCAGGAGACAGATCAGAGTGCAGCGTCCTGCGTGATATAAGAGCCTGTCCTAGATATGTGTCTGAGGTGAGTGTGACCTGATAGATACAGAATGAGTGTGGGGAGCAGGAGACAGATCAGAGTGCAGCGTCCTGCGTGATATAAGGGCCTGTCCTGGATATGTGTCTGAGGTGAGTGTGACCTGATAGATACAGAATGAGTGTGGGGAGCAGGAGACAGATCAGAGTGCAGCGTCCTGCGTGATATAAGGGCCTGTCCTGGATATGTGCCTGAGGTGAGTGTGGGGAGCAGGAGACAGATCAGAGTGCAGCGTCCTGCGTGATATAAGGACCTGTCCTGGATATGTGCCTGAGGTGAGTGTGACCTGATAGATACAGAATGAGTGAGGGGTACAGGAGACAGATCAGAGTGCAGCGTCCTGCGTGATATAAGGGCCTGTCCTGGATATGTGCCTGAGGTGAGTGTGACCTGATAGATACAGAATGAGTGTGAGGAGCAGGAGACAGATCAGAGTGCAGTGTCCTGCGTGATATAAGAGCCTGTCCTGGATATGTGTCTGAGGTGAGTGTGACCTGATAGATACAGAATGAGTGTGGGGAGCAGGAGACAGATCAGAGTGCAGCGTCCTGCGTGATATAAGGGCCTGTCCTGGATATGTGTCTGAGGTGAGTGTGACCTGATAGATACAGAATGAGTGTGGGGAGCAGGAGACAGATCAGAGTGCAGCGTCCTGCGTGATATAAGAGCCTGTCCTGGATATGTGCCTGAGGTGAGTGTGACCTGATAGATACAGAATGAGTGTGGAGAGCAGGAGACAGATCAGAGTGCAGCGTCCTGCGTGATATAAGAGCCTGTCCTGGATATGTGTCTGAGGTGAGTGTGACCTGATAGATACAGAATGAGTGTGGGGAGCAGGAGACAGATCAGAGTGCAGCGTCATGCGTGATATAAGAGCCTGTCCTGGATATGTGTCTGAGGTGAGTGTGACCTGATAGATACAGAATGAGTGTGGGGAGCAGGAGACAGATCAGAGTGCAGCGTCCTGCGTGATATAAGGGTCTGTCCTGGATATGTGTCTGAGGTGAGTGTGACCTGATAGATACAGAATGAGTGTGGGGAGCAGGAGACAGATCAGAGTGCAGCGTCCTGCGTGATATAAGAGCCTGTCCTGGATATGTGTCTGAGGTGAGTGTGACCTGATAGATACAGAATGAGTGTGGGGAGCAGGAGACAGATCAGAGTGCAGTGGGCTGGAGGGAATTATTATGTTGTCAGCACTGAGAGAGACAAGTCTCCTGACAGGCGGGAATAATAATAGCTCCCAATACAAAATCTCCCTTTACACCATAACGTGGAAACATTATATTACTCTCTCACACCCCATGCAACCTGCACCCACCTATTGCCATACCCCACCATATACCACCTATTGCCATACCCCACCATATACCACCTATTGCCATACCCCACCATATGCCACATATTGCCATACCCCACCATATACCACCTATTGCCATACCCCACCATATGCCACATATTGCCATACCCCACCATATACCACCTATTGCCATACCCCACCATATGCCACATATTGCCATACCCCACCATATGCCACCTATTGCCATACCCCACCATATGCCACATATTGCCATACCCCACCATATGCCACCTATTGCCATACCCCACATATGCCACATATTGCCATACCCCACCATATGCCACATATTGCCATACCCCACCATATGCCACCTATTGCCATACCCCACCATATGCCACACATTGCCATAAGTGCAGCTCAGTGTAGCTAGGCCGCACTCACTACTGCCCCCCACACAATCACAGGGGATCCTGCAGCAGGACAACCCATGAATGGGGCCTCTCAGTCTGCAGCGGTGGGGGCCCCTCCCGTCCTCCTTCCTGTACAAGCCAGCAGCAGCGATAAGGAGCCCCGTGCCAGCCGCCGCTGAATGGGGCCTGTGTGCAGAGCACAGGGGGAGCCTTATGTGCGGAGCTCCATGTACAGGCGTCCACGTGTGACCACTAAAGTGATATGACCTGTGACCCCAGCCTGGTACAGCTACTATACGCCGCCCTTCACACCTGCAGAGTGTAATCCCTCATTTCCTGGCACCTGTGCAGTTGGTGAGCACGCGTTACCCTGCAGCACTTATACAGGGGCGACCCGCTCTGCGCAGTGCATACATTTAGCCTCAATATATCATGTGACGCGACGCGCCTTGTGCGAGCGAGCAGAAAGGTCCGGTGCTAGCGGCGGGCGGCTTTTTGGGGTCTATTCATGAAGTAGTTAAAAGTGTGGAGAAGTGAGCCAGTGGAGAAGTTGCCCATGGCAACCAATCAGCTGCTCTGTATAATTGTATGGTATGCAAATTATAAATGTTACATCAATGCTGATTGGTTGCCATGGGCAACTTCTCCACTGGCTCACTTCTCCGCTCTTTTCACTGCTTCATGAATAGACCCCTTTACTTGTATGAAATGAATCAGAACAGTCTCCTGGTGCATCCTTGTGGCACCGCATTACGACTAAGGCGTGAGCCTCGCACGGAACCTGCTGCGCAGTGAGGGTCCGTTTGCCGCGACTGCAGCATTGATTGAGGACACAGCTGTAGCGTCAGGGCGTGTTGCGGCAGAATGCGACATTTCGCACAGTCCCGGACACAGGGTCTCAGAGTTCATTCTGCACGTTATATGAATAATATAATAATAATTGCTAAATTTATCATCGGTGACCCCCCCCCCCCCACCCTTCCCCTCTTCCAATATCACAGCTCAGTTTGGGACTGAACAGCGGAGACACAAATATATAGATAAAAACAAATGTATAACGACACGCAGAGCGATTTCCCCCACTCTGCCCTAGAAATACAGAGTTATTCTCTCCTTGTGCCAGAAATACGCAGCAACCTGGAGCCAGACGGCAGTATATATACTGTATATACTGTACTAAGAACATATATTATACACGTTGCACTCAATGTACGGAATGTATCCTCGCTGGATCACACTAGCAGAACCCTGCGTATAATAAGAGGCTGCACACTACACTGTATATACTGTACTAAGAACATATATTATACACGTTACACTCAATGTACGGAATGTATCCTCGCTGGTCACACTAGCAGAACCCTGCGTATAATAAGAGGCTGCACACTACACTGTATATACTGTACTAAGAACATATATTATACACGTTACACTCAATGTACGGAATGTATCCTCGCTGGATAACACTAGTAGAACCCTGCGTATAATAAGAGACTGCACACTACACTGTATATACTGTACTAAGAACATATATTATACACGTTACACACAATGTACGGAATGTATCCTCGCTGGATCACACTAGCAGAACCCTGCGTATAATAAGAGGCTGCACACTACACTGTATATACTGTACTAAGAACATATATTATACACGTTACACTCAATGTACGGAATGTATCCTCGCTGGGTCACACTAGCAGAACCCTGCGTATAATAAGAGACTGCACACTACACTGTATATACTGTACTAAGAACATATATTATACACGTTACACTCAATGTACAGAATGTATCCTCGCTGGTCACACTAGCAGAACCCTGCGTATAATAAGAGGCTGCACACTACACTGTATATACTGTACTAAGAACATATATTATACACGTTACACTCAATGTACGGAATGTATCCTCGCTGGATCACACTAGCAGAACCCTGCGTATAATAAGAGACTGCACACTACACTGTATATACTGTACTAAGACATATATTATACACGTTACACTCAATGTACGGAATGTATCCTCGCTGGATCACACTAGTAGAACCCTGCGTATAATAAGAGGCTGCACACTACACTGTATATACTGTACTAAGAACATATATTATACACGTTACACTCAATGTACGGAATGTATCCTCGCTGGTCACACTAGCAGAACCCTGCGTATAATAAGAGGCTGCACACTACACTGTATATACTGTACTAAGAATATATATTATACACGTTACACTCAATGTACGGAATGTATCCTCGCTGGGTCACACTAGCAGAACCCTGCGTATAATAAGAGGCTGCACACTACACTGTATATACTGTACTAAGAACATATATTATACACGTTACACTCAATGTACGGAATGTATCCTCGCTGGATCACACTAGCAGAACCCTGCGTATAATAAGAGGCTGCACACTACACTGTATATACTGTACTAAGAATATATATTATACACGTTACACTCAATGTACGGAATGTATCCTCGCTGGTCACACTAGTAGAACCCTGCGTATAATAAGAGGCTGCACACTACACTGTATATACTGTACTAAGAACATATATTATACACGTTACACTCAATGTACGGAATGTATCCTCGCTGGATCACACTAGCAGAACCCTGCGTATAATAAGAGGCTGCACACTACACTGTATATACTGTACTAAGAATATATATTATACACGTTACACTCAATGTACGGAATGTATCCTCGCTGGATCACACTAGCAGAACCCTGCGTATAATAAGAGGCTGCACACTACACTGTATATACTGTACTAAGAATATATATTATACACGTTACACTCAATGTACAGAATGTATCCTCGCTGGTCACACTAGCAGAACCCTGCGTATAATAAGAGGCTGCACACTACACTGTATATACTGTACTAAGAATATATATTATACACGTTACACTCAATGTACGGAATGTATCCTCGCTGGATCACACTAGCAGAACCCTGCGTATAATAAGAGGCTGCACACTACACTGTATATACTGTACTAAGAACATATATTATACACGTTACACTCAATGTACGGAATGTATCCTCGCTGGGTCACACTAGTAGAACCCTGCGTATAATAAGAGGCTGCACACTACACTGTATATACTGTACTAAGAACATATATTATACACGTTACACTCAATGTACGGAATGTATCCTCGCTGGGTCACACTAGTAGAACCCTGCGTATAATAAGAGACTGCACACTACACTGTATATACTGTACTAAGAACATATATTATACACGTTACACTCAATGTACGGAATGTATCCTCGCAGGATCACACTAGCAGAACCCTGCGTATAATAAGAGGCTGCACACTACACTGTATATACTGTACTAAGAATATATATTATACACGTTACACTCAATGTACGGAATGTATCCTCGCTGGTCACACTAGCAGAACCCTGCGTATAATAAGAGGCTGCACACTACACTGTATATACTGTACTAAGAACATATATTATACACGTTACACACAATGTACGGAATGTATCCTCGCTGGATCACACTAGTAGAACCCTGCGTATAATAAGAGGCTGCACACTACACTGTATATACTGTACTAAGAACATATATTATACATGTTACACTCAATGTACGGAATGTATCCTCGCTGGGTCACACTAGCAGAACCCTGCGTATAATAAGAGGCTGCACACTACACTGTATATACTGTACTAAGAACATATATTATACACGTTACACTCAATGTACGGAATGTATCCTCGCTGGATCACACTAGCAGAACCCTGCGTATAATAAGAGGCTGCACACTACACTGTATATACTGTACTAAGAACATATATTATACACGTTACACTCAATGTACGGAATGTATCCTCGCTGGGTCACACTAGCAGAACCCTGCGTATAATAAGAGGCTGCACACTACACTGTATATACTGTACTAAGAACATATATTATACACGTTACACTCAATGTACGGAATGTATCCTCGCTGGATCACACTAGCAGAACCCTGCGTATAATAAGAGGCTGCACACTACACTGTATATACTGTACTAAGAACATATATTATACACGTTACACTCAATGTACGGAATGTATCCTCGCTGGATCACACTAGCAGAACCCTGCGTATAATAAGAGGCTGCACACTACACTGTATATACTGTACTAAGAACATATATTATACACGTTACACTCAATGTACGGAATGTATCCTCGCTGGATCACACTAGCAGAACCCTGCGTATAATAAGAGACTGCACACTACACTGTATATACTGTACTAAGAACATATATTATACACGTTACACTCAATGTACGGAATGTATCCTCGCTGGGTCACACTAGTAGAACCCTGCGTATAATAAGAGACTGCACACTACACTGTATATACTGTACTAAGACAATATATTATACACGTTACACTCAATGTACAGAATGTATCATCGCTGGGTCACACTAGCAGAACCCTGCGTATAATAAGAGGCTGCACACTACACTGTATATACTGTACTAAGAACATATATTATACACGTTACACTCAATGTACGGAATGTATCCTCGCTGGTCACACTAGCAGAACCCTGCGTATAATAAGAGGCTGCACACTACACTGTATATACTGTACTAAGAACATATATTATACACGTTACACTCAATGTACGGAATGTATCCTCGCTGGATCACACTAGCAGAACCCTGCGTATAATAAGAGGCTGCACACTACACTGTATATACTGTACTAAGAATATATATTATACACGTTACACTCAATGTACGGAATGTATCCTCGCTGGATCACACTAGTAGAACCCTGCGTATAATAAGAGACTGCACACTACACTGTATATACTGTACTAAGACATATATTATACACGTTACACTCAATGTACGGAATGTATCCTCGCTGGATCACACTAGTAGAACCCTGCGTATAATAATAGGCTGCACACTACACTGTATATACTGTACTAAGAACATATATTATACACGTTACACTCAATGTACGGAATGTATCCTCGCTGGATCACACTAGTAGAACCCTGCGTATAATAATAGGCTGCACACTACACTGTATATACTGTACTAAGAACATATATTATACACGTTACACTCAATGTACGGAATGTATCCTCGCTGGTCACACTAGCAGAACCCTGCGTATAATAAGAGACTGCACACTACACTGTATATACTGTACTAAGAACATATATTATACATGGTTACACTCAATGTACGGAATGTATCCTCGCTGGGTCACACTAGCAGAACCCTGCGTATAATAAGAGGCTGCACACTACACTGTATATACTGTACTAAGAACATATATTATACACGTTACACTCAATGTACGGAATGTATCCTCGCTGGATCACACTAGCAGAACCCTGCGTATAATAAGAGGCTGCACACTATACTGTATATACTGTACTAAGAACATATATTATACACGTTACACTCAATGTACGGAATGTATCCTCGCTGGGTCACACTAGCAGAACCCTGCGTATAATAAGAGACTGCACACTACACTGTATATACTGTACTAAGAACATATATTATACACGTTACACTCAATGTACGGAATGTATCCTCGCTGGGTCACACTAGCAGAACCCTGCGTATAATAAGAGGCTGCACACTACACTGTATATACTGTACTAAGAATATATATTATACACGTTACACTCAATGTACAGAATGTATCCTCGCTGGGTCACACTAGCAGAACCCTGCGTATAATAAGAGGCTGCACACTACACTGTATATACTGTACTAAGAATATATATTATACACGTTACACTCAATGTACGGAATGTATCCTCGCTGGATCACACTAGTAGAACCCTGCGTATAATAAGAGACTGCACACTACACTGTATATACTGTACTAAGAACATATATTATACACGTTACACTCAATGTACGGAATGTATCCTCGCTGGTCACACTAGCAGAACCCTGCGTATAATAAGAGGCTGCACACTACACTGTATATACTGTACTAAGAACATATATTATACACGTTACACTCAATGTACGGAATGTATCCTCGCTGGATCACACTAGCAGAACCCTGCGTATAATAAGAGACTGCACACTACACTGTATATACTGTACTAAGAACATATATTATACACGTTACACTCAATGTACGGAATGTATCCTCGCTGGGTCACACTAGCAGAACCCTGCGTATAATAAGAGGCTGCACACTACACTGTATATACTGTACTAAGACATATATTATACACGTTACACTCAATGTACGGAATGTATCCTCGCTGGATCACACTAGTAGAACCCTGCGTATAATAATAGGCTGCACACTACACTGTATATACTGTACTAAGAACATATATTATACACGTTACACTCAATGTACGGAATGTATCCTCGCTGGTCACACTAGCAGAACCCTGCGTATAATAAGAGACTGCACACTACACTGTATATACTGTACTAAGACATATATTATACACGTTACACTCAATGTACGGAATGTATCCTCGCTGGGTCACACTAGTAGAACCCTGCGTATAATAAGAGGCTGCACACTACACTGTATATACTGTACTAAGAACATATATTATACACGTTACACTCAATGTACGGAATGTATCCTCGCTGGATCACACTAGCAGAACCCTGCGTATAATAAGAGGCTGCACACTATACTGTATATACTGTACTAAGAACATATATTATACACGTTACACTCAATGTACGGAATGTATCCTCGCTGGGTCACACTAGCAGAACCCTGCGTATAATAAGAGACTGCACACTACACTGTATATACTGTACTAAGAACATATATTATACACGTTACACTCAATGTACGGAATGTATCCTCGCTGGTCACACTAGCAGAACCCTGCGTATAATAAGAGGCTGCACACTACACTGTATATACTGTACTAAGAACATATATTATACACGTTACACTCAATGTACGGAATGTATCCTCGCTGGATCACACTAGCAGAACCCTGCGTATAATAAGAGACTGCACACTACACTGTATATACTGTACTAAGAACATATATTATACACGTTACACACAATGTACGGAATGTATCCTCGCTGGTCACACTAGCAGAACCCTGCGTATAATAAGAGGCTGCACACTACACTGTATATACTGTACTAAGAACATATATTATACACGTTACACTCAATGTACGGAATGTATCCTCGCTGGTCACACTAGCAGAACCCTGCGTATAATAAGAGGCTGCACACTACATTGTATATACTGTACTAAGAACATATATTATACACGTTACACTCAATGTACGGAATGTATCCTCGCTGGTCACACTAGTAGAACCCTGCGTATAATAAGAGGCTGCACACTACACTGTATATACTGTACTAAGAACATATATTATACACGTTACACTCAATGTACGGAATATATCCTCGCTGGATCACACTAGCAGAACCCTGCGTATAATAAGAGACTGCACACTACACTGTATATACTGTACTAAGAATATATATTATACACGTTACACTCAATGTACGGAATGTATCCTCGCTGGTCACACTAGCAGAACCCTGCGTATAATAAGAGACTGCACACTACACTGTATATACTGTACTAAGAATATATATTATACACGTTACACTCAATGTACGGAATGTATCCTCGCTGGATCACACTAGTAGAACCCTGCGTATAATAAGAGGCTGCACACTACACTGTATATACTGTACTAAGACATATATTATACACGTTACACTCAATGTACGGAATGTATCCTCGCTGGATCACACTAGTAGAACCCTGCGTATAATAATAGGCTGCACACTACACTGTATATACTGTACTAAGAACATATATTATACACGTTACACTCAATGTACGGAATGTATCCTCGCTGGTCACACTAGCAGAACCCTGCGTATAATAAGAGACTGCACACTACACTGTATATACTGTACTAAGAATATATATTATACACGTTACACTCAATGTACGGAATGTATCCTCGCTGGTCACACTAGCAGAACCCTGCGTATAATAAGAGGCTGCACACTACACTGTATATACTGTACTAAGACATATATTATACACGTTACACTCAATGTACGGAATGTATCCTCGCTGGATCACACTAGTAGAACCCTGCGTATAATAAGAGGCTGCACACTACACTGTATATACTGTACTAAGAACATATATTATACACGTTACACTCAATGTACGGAATGTATCCTCGCTGGGTCACACTAGCAGAACCCTGCGTATAATAAGAGGCTGCACACTACACTGTATATACTGTACTAAGAACATATATTATACACGTTACACTCAATGTACAGAATGTATCCTCGCTGGGTCACACTAGCAGAACCCTGCGTATAATAAGAGGCTGCACACTACACTGTATATACTGTACTAAGAACATATATTATACACGTTACACTCAATGTACGGAATGTATCCTCGCTGGTCACACTAGTAGAACCCTGCGTATAATAAGAGGCTGCACACTACACTGTATATACTGTACTAAGAACATATATTATACACGTTACACTCAATGTACGGAATGTATCCTCGCTGGTCACACTAGCAGAACCCTGCGTATAATAAGAGGCTGCACACTACACTGTATATACTGTACTAAGAACATATATTATACACGTTACACTCAATGTACGGAATGTATCCTCGCTGGATCACACTAGCAGAACCCTGCGTATAATAAGAGACTGCACACTACACTGTATATACTGTACTAAGAACATATATTATACACGTTACACTCAATGTACGGAATGTATCCTCGCTGGGTCACACTAGCAGAACCCTGCGTATAATAAGAGGCTGCACACTACACTGTATATACTGTACTAAGAACATATATTATACACGTTACACTCAATGTACAGAATGTATCCTCGCTGGGTCACACTAGCAGAACCCTGCGTATAATAAGAGGCTGCACACTACACTCTATATACTGTACTAAGAACATATATTATACACGTTACACTCAATGTACGGAATGTATCCTCGCTGGTCACACTAGCAGAACCCTGCGTATAATAAGAGGCTGCACACTACACTGTATATACTGTACTAAGAATATATATTATACACGTTACACTCAATGTACGGAATGTATCCTCGCTGGATCACACTAGCAGAACCCTGCGTATAATAAGAGACTGCACACTACACTGTATATACTGTACTAAGAACATATATTATACACGTTACACTCAATGTACGGAATGTATCCTCGCTGGATCACACTAGTAGAACCCTGCGTATAATAAGAGGCTGCACACTATACTGTATATACTGTACTAAGAACATATATTATACACGTTACACTCAATGTACGGAATGTATCCTCGCTGGTCACACTAGCAGAACCCTGCGTATAATAAGAGGCTGCACACTACACTGTATATACTGTACTAAGAACATATATTATACACGTTACACTCAATGTACGGAATGTATCCTCGCTGGTCACACTAGCAGAACCCTGCGTATAATAAGAGGCTGCACACTACACTGTATATACTGTACTAAGAACATATATTATACACGTTACACTCAATGTACAGAATGTATCCTCGCTGGATCACACTAGCAGAACCCTGCGTATAATAAGAGGCTGCACACTACACTGTATATACTGTACTAAGAACATATATTATACACGTTACACTCAATGTACGGAATGTATCCTCGCTGGTCACACTAGCAGAACCCTGCGTATAATAAGAGGCTGCACACTACACTGTATATACTGTACTAAGAATATATATTATACACGTTACACTCAATGTACGGAATGTATCCTCGCTGGATCACACTAGTAGAACCCTGCGTATAATAAGAGGCTGCACACTACACTGTATATACTGTACTAAGAATATATATTATACACGTTACACTCAATGTATGGAATGTATCCTCGCTGGGTCACACTAGCAGAACCCTGCGTATAATAAGAGGCTGCACACTACACTGTATATACTGTACTAAGAACATATATTATACACGTTACACTCAATGTACGGAATGTATCCTCGCTGGATCACACTAGCAGAACCCTGCGTATAATAAGAGGCTGCACACTACACTGTATATACTGTACTAAGAACATATATTATACACGTTACACTCAATGTACGGAATGTATCCTCGCTGGATCACACTAGCAGAACCCTGTGTATAATAAGAGGCTGCACACTACACTGTATATACTGTACTAAGAACATATATTATACACGTTACACTCAATGTACGGAATGTATCCTCGCTGGATCACACTAGCAGAACCCTGCGTATAATAAGAGGCTGCACACTACACTGTATATACTGTACTAAGAACATATATTATACACGTTACACTCAATGTACAGAATGTATCCTCGCTGGATCACACTAGCAGAACCCTGCGTATAATAAGAGGCTGCACACTACACTGTATATACTGTACTAAGAACATATATTATACACGTTACACTCAATGTACGGAATGTATCCTCGCTGGGTCACACTAGCAGAACCCTGCGTATAATAAGAGGCTGCACACTACACTGTATATACTGTACTAAGAACATATATTATACACGTTACACTCAATGTACGGAATGTATCCTCGCTGGGTCACACTAGCAGAACCCTGCGTATAATAAGAGGCTGCACACTACACTGTATATACTGTACTAAGAACATATATTATACACGTTACACTCAATGTACGGAATGTATCCTCGCTGGATCACGCTAGCAGAACCCTGTGTATAATAAGAGACTGCACACTACACTGTATATACTGTACTAAGAACATATATTATACACGTTACACTCAATGTACGGAATGTATCCTCGCTGGATCACACTAGCAGAACCCTGCGTATAATAAGAGGCTGCACACTATACTGTATATACTGTACTAAGAACATATATTATACACGTTACACTCAATGTACGGAATGTATCCTCGCTGGATCACACTAGCAGAACCCTGCGTATAATAAGAGGCTGCACACTACACTGTATATACTGTACTAAGAACATATATTATACACGTTACACTCAATGTACGGAATGTATCCTCGCTGGATCACACTAGCAGAACCCTGCGTATAATAAGAGACTGCACACTACACTGTATATACTGTACTAAGAACATATATTATACACGTTACACTCAATGTACGGAATGTATCCTCGCAGGATCACACTAGCAGAACCCTGCGTATAATAAGAGGCTGCACACTACACTGTATATACTGTACTAAGAACATATATTATACACGTTACACTCAATGTACGGAATATATCCTCGCTGGTCACACTAGCAGAACCCTGCGTATAATAAGAGACTGCACACTACACTGTATATACTGTACTAAGAACATATATTATACACGTTACACACAATGTACGGAATGTATCCTCGCTGGATCACACTAGTAGAACCCTGCGTATAATAAGAGGCTGCACACTACACTGTATATACTGTACTAAGAACATATATTATACACGTTACACTCAATGTACGGAATGTATCCTCGCTGGATCACACTAGCAGAACCCTGCGTATAATAAGAGACTGCACACTACACTGTATATACTGTACTAAGAACATATATTATACACGTTACACTCAATGTACGGAATGTATCCTCGCTGGTCACACTAGCAGAACCCTGCGTATAATAAGAGGCTGCACACTACACTGTATATACTGTACTAAGAATATATATTATACACGTTACACTCAATGTACGGAATGTATCCTCGCTGGATCACACTAGTAGAACCCTGCGTATAATAAGAGGCTGCACACTACACTGTATATACTGTACTAAGAATATATATTATACACGTTACACTCAATGTACGGAATGTATCCTCGCTGGTCACACTAGCAGAACCCTGCGTATAATAAGAGGCTGCACACTACACTGTATATACTGTACTAAGAACATATATTATACACGTTACACTCAATGTACGGAATGTATCCTCGCTGGTCACACTAGCAGAACCCTGCGTATAATAAGAGGCTGCACACTACACTGTATATACTGTACTAAGAATATATATTATACACGTTACACTCAATGTACGGAATGTATCCTCGCTGGATCACACTAGCAGAACCCTGCGTATAATAAGAGACTGCACACTACACTGTATATACTGTACTAAGAACATATATTATACACGTTACACTCAATGTACGGAATGTATCCTCGCTGGATCACACTAGTAGAACCCTGCGTATAATAAGAGGCTGCACACTACACTGTATATACTGTACTAAGAACATATATTATACACGTTACACTCAATGTACGGAATGTATCCTCGCTGGTCACACTAGCAGAACCCTGCGTATAATAAGAGGCTGCACACTACACTGTATATACTGTACTAAGAACATATATTATACACGTTACACTCAATGTACGGAATGTATCCTCGCTGGTCACACTAGTAGAACCCTGCGTATAATAAGAGACTGCACACTACACTGTATATACTGTACTAAGAACATATATTATACACGTTACACTCAATGTACAGAATGTATCCTCGCTGGATCACACTAGTAGAACCCTGCGTATAATAAGAGGCTGACACTACACTCTATATACTGTACTAAGAACATATATTATACACGTTACACTCAATGTACGGAATGTATCCTCGCTGGATCACACTAGCAGAACCCTGCGTATAATAAGAGACTGCACACTACACTGTATATACTGTACTAAGAACATATATTATACACGTTACACACAATGTACGGAATGTATCCTCGCTGGTCACACTAGTAGAACCCTGCGTATAATAAGAGGCTGCACACTACACTGTATATACTGTACTAAGAACATATATTATACACGTTACACACAATGTACGGAATGTATCCTCGCTGGTCACACTAGCAGAACCCTGCGTATAATAAGAGACTGCACACTACACTGTATATACTGTACTAAGAATATATATTATACACGTTACACTCAATGTACGGAATGTATCCTCGCTGGATCACACTAGCAGAACCCTGCGTATAATAAGAGGCTGCACACTACACTGTATATACTGTACTAAGAATATATATTATACACGTTACACTCAATGTACGGAATGTATCCTCGCTGGTCACACTAGCAGAACCCTGCGTATAATAAGAGGCTGCACACTACACTGTATATACTGTACTAAGAACATATATTATACACGTTACACTCAATGTACAGAATGTATCCTCGCTGGGTCACACTAGTAGAACCCTGCGTATAATAAGAGGCTGCACACTACACTGTATATACTGTACTAAGAACATATATTATACACGTTACACTCAATGTATGGAATGTATCCTCGCTGGTCACACTAGTAGAACCCTGTGTATAATAAGAGGCTGCACACTACACTGTATATACTGTACTAAGAACATATATTATACACGTTACACTCAATGTACGGAATGTATCCTCGCAGGATCACACTAGCAGAACCCTGCGTATAATAAGAGGCTGCACACTACACTGTATATACTGTACTAAGAATATATATTATACACGTTACACTCAATGTACGGAATGTATCCTCGCTGGTCACACTAGCAGAACCCTGCGTATAATAAGAGGCTGACACTACACTGTATATACTGTACTAAGAATATATATTATACACGTTACACTCAATGTACGGAATGTATCCTCGCTGGATCACACTAGTAGAACCCTGCGTATAATAAGAGGTTGCACACTACACTGTATATACTGTACTAAGAATATATATTATACACGTTACACTCAATGTACGGAATGTATCCTCGCTGGGTCACACTAGCAGAACCCTGCGTATAATAAGAGACTGCACACTACACTGTATATACTGTACTAAGAACATATATTATACACGTTACACTCAATGTACGGAATGTATCCTCGCTGGTCACACTAGCAGAACCCTGCGTATAATAAGAGGCTGCACACTACACTGTATATACTGTACTAAGAACATATATTATACACGTTACACTCAATGTACGGAATGTATCCTCGCTGGATCACACTAGCAGAACCCTGCGTATAATAAGAGGCTGCACACTACACTGTATATACTGTACTAAGAATATATATTATACACGTTACACTCAATGTACAGAATGTATCCTCGCTGGATCACGCTAGTAGAACCCTGTGTATAATAAGAGGCTGCACACTACACTGTATATACTGTACTAAGAACATATATTATACACGTTACACTCAATGTACGGAATGTATCCTCGCTGGATCACACTAGTAGAACCCTGTGTATAATAAGAGGCTGCACACTACACTGTATATACTGTACTAAGAACATATATTATACACGTTACACTCAATGTACGGAATGTATCCTCGCTGGATCACACTAGCAGAACCCTGCGTATAATAAGAGGCTGCACACTACACTGTATATACTGTACTAAGAACATATATTATACACGTTACACTCAATGTACGGAATGTATCCTCGCTGGTCACACTAGCAGAACCCTGCGTATAATAAGAGGGTGCACACTACACTGTATATACTGTACTAAGAATATATATTATACACGTTACACTCAATGTACGGAATGTATCCTCGCTGGTCACACTAGCAGAACCCTGCGTATAATAAGAGGCTGCACACTACACTGTATATACTGTACTAAGAACATATATTATACACGTTACACTCAATGTACGGAATGTATCCTCGCTGGTCACACTAGCAGAACCCTGCGTATAATAAGAGGCTGCACACTACACTGTATATACTGTACTAAGAACATATATTATACACGTTACACTCAATGTACGGAATGTATCCTCGCTGGTCACACTAGCAGAACCCTGCGTATAATAAGAGGCTGCACACTACACTGTATATACTGTACTAAGAACATATATTATACACGTTACACTCAATGTACGGAATGTATCCTCGCTGGATCACACTAGTAGAACCCTGCGTATAATAAGAGACTGCACACTACACTGTATATACTGTACTAAGAATATATATTATAAACGTTACACTCAATGTACGGAATGTATCCTCGCTGGTCACACTAGTAGAACCCTGCGTATAATAAGAGACTGCACACTACACTGTATATACTGTACTAAGAACATATATTATACACGTTACACTCAATGTACGGAATGTATCCTCGCTGGTCACACTAGCAGAACCCTGCGTATAATAAGAGGCTGCACACTACACTGTATATACTGTACTAAGAACATATATTATACACGTTACACTCAATGTACGGAATGTATCTCGCTGGTCACACTAGCAGAACCCTGCGTATAATAAGAGGCTGCACACTACACTGTATATACTGTACTAAGAACATATATTATACACGTTACACTCAATGTACGGAATGTATCTCGCTGGTCACACTAGTAGAACCCTGCGTATAATAAGAGGCTGCACACTACACTGTATATACTGTACTAAGAACATATATTATACACGTTACACTCAATGTACGGAATGTATCCTCGCTGGATCACACTAGCAGAACCCTGCGTATAATAAGAGGCTGCACACTACACTGTATATACTGTACTAAGACATATATTATACACGTTACACTCAATGTACGGAATGTATCCTCGCTGGTCACACTAGCAGAACCCTGCGTATAATAAGAGACTGCACACTACACTGTATATACTGTACTAAGAACATATATTATACACGTTACACTCAATGTACGGAATGTATCCTCGCTGGATCACACTAGTAGAACCCTGCGTATAATAAGAGGCTGCACACTACACTGTATATACTGTACTAAGAACATATATTATACACGTTACACTCAATGTACGGAATGTATCCTCGCTGGATCACACTAGCAGAACCCTGCGTATAATAAGAGACTGCACACTACACTGTATATACTGTACTAAGACATATATTATACACGTTACACTCAATGTACGGAATGTATCCTCGCTGGATCACACTAGCAGAACCCTGCGTATAATAAGAGGCTGACACTACACTGTATATACTGTACTAAGAACATATATTATACACGTTACACTCAATGTACGGAATGTATCCTCGCTGGATCACACTAGCAGAACCCTGCGTATAATAAGAGACTGCACACTACACTGTATATACTGTACTAAGAACATATATTATACACGTTACACTCAATGTACGGAATGTATCCTCGCTGGTCACACTAGCAGAACCCTGCGTATAATAAGAGACTGCACACTACACTGTATATACTGTACTAAGAACATATATTATACACGTTACACTCAATGTACGGAATGTATCCTCGCTGGGTCACACTAGCAGAACCCTGCGTATAATAAGAGGCTGCACACTACACTGTATATACTGTACTAAGAACATATATTATACACGTTACACTCAATGTACGGAATGTATCCTCGCTGGATCACACTAGCAGAACCCTGCGTATAATAAGAGGCTGCACACTACACTGTATATACTGTACTAAGAACATATATTATACACGTTACACTCAATGTACGGAATGTATCCTCGCTGGTCACACTAGCAGAACCCTGCGTATAATAAGAGGCTGCACACTACACTGTATATACTGTACTAAGAACATATATTATACACGTTACACTCAATGTACGGAATGTATCCTCGCTGGATCACACTAGTAGAACCCTGCGTATAATAAGAGGCTGCACACTACACTGTATATACTGTACTAAGAACATATATTATACACGTTACACTCAATGTACGGAATGTATCCTCGCTGGGTCACACTAGCAGAACCCTGCGTATAATAAGAGGCTGCACACTACACTGTATATACTGTACTAAGAACATATATTATACACGTTACACTCAATGTACGGAATGTATCTCGCTGGTCACACTAGCAGAACCCTGCGTATAATAAGAGGCTGCACACTACACTGTATATACTGTACTAAGAACATATATTATACACGTTACACTCAATGTACGGAATGTATCTCGCTGGTCACACTAGTAGAACCCTGCGTATAATAAGAGGCTGCACACTACACTGTATATACTGTACTAAGAACATATATTATACACGTTACACTCAATGTACGGAATGTATCCTCGCTGGATCACACTAGCAGAACCCTGCGTATAATAAGAGGCTGCACACTACACTGTATATACTGTACTAAGAACATATATTATACACATTACACTCAATGTACGGAATGTATCCTCGCTGGTCACACTAGCAGAACCCTGCGTATAATAAGAGGCTGCACACTACACTGTATATACTGTACTAAGAACATATATTATACACGTTACACTCAATGTACGGAATGTATCCTCGCTGGATCACACTAGCAGAACCCTGCGTATAATAAGAGGCTGCACACTACACTGTATATACTGTACTAAGAACATATATTATACACATTACACTCAATGTACGGAATGTATCCTCGCTGGTCACACTAGCAGAACCCTGCGTATAATAAGAGACTGCACACTACACTGTATATACTGTACTAAGAATATATATTATACACGTTACACTCAATGTACGGAATGTATCCTCGCTGGATCACACTAGTAGAACCCTGCGTATAATAAGAGGCTGCACACTACACTGTATATACTGTACTAAGAACATATATTATACACGTTACACTCAATGTACGGAATGTATCCTCGCTGGATCACACTAGTAGAACCCTGCGTATAATAAGAGGCTGCACACTACACTGTATATACTGTACTAAGAACATATATTATACACGTTACACTCAATGTACGGAATGTATCCTCGCTGGATCACACTAGTAGAACCCTGCGTATAATAAGAGGCTGCACACTACACTGTATATACTGTACTAAGAACATATATTATACACGTTACACTCAATGTACGGAATATATCCTCGCTGGTCACACTAGTAGAACCCTGCGTATAATAAGAGGCTGCACACTACACTGTATATACTGTACTAAGAACATATATTATACACGTTACACTCAATGTACGGAATATATCCTCGCTGGTCACACTAGCAGAACCCTGCGTATAATAAGAGGCTGCACACTACACTGTATATACTGTACTAAGAACATATATTATACACGTTACACTCAATGTACGGAATATATCCTCGCTGGATCACACTAGCAGAACCCTGCGTATAATAAGAGACTGCACACTACACTGTATATACTGTACTAAGAACATATATTATACACGTTACACTCAATGTACGGAATGTATCCTCGCTGGATCACACTAGCAGAACCCTGCGTATAATAAGAGGCTGCACACTACACTGTATATACTGTACTAAGAACATATATTATACACGTTACACACAATGTACGGAATGTATCCTCGCTGGTCACACTAGTAGAACCCTGCGTATAATAAGAGGCTGCACACTACACTGTATATACTGTACTAAGAACATATATTATACACGTTACACTCAATGTACGGAATGTATCCTCGCTGGATCACACTAGCAGAACCCTGCGTATAATAAGAGGCTGCACACTACACTGTATATACTGTACTAAGAACATATATTATACACGTTACACTCAATGTACGGAATGTATCCTCGCTGGTCACACTAGCAGAACCCTGCGTATAATAAGAGGCTGCACACTACACTGTATATACTGTACTAAGAACATATATTATACACGTTACACTCAATGTACAGAATGTATCCTCGCTGGATCACACTAGCAGAACCCTGCGTATAATAAGAGGCTGCACACTACACTGTATATACTGTACTAAGAATATATATTATACACGTTACACTCAATGTACAGAATGTATCCTCGCTGGTCACACTAGTAGAACCCTGCGTATAATAAGAGGCTGCACACTACACTGTATATACTGTACTAAGAACATATATTATACACGTTACACTCAATGTACGGAATGTATCCTCGCTGGATCACACTAGTAGAACCCTGCGTATAATAAGAGGCTGCACACTACACTGTATATACTGTACTAAGAACATATATTATACACGTTACACTCAATGTACGGAATGTATCCTCGCTGGGTCACACTAGCAGAACCCTGCGTATAATAAGAGGCTGCACACTACACTGTATATACTGTACTAAGAATATATATAATACACGTTACACTCAATGTACAGAATGTATCCTCGCTGGTCACACTAGTAGAACCCTGCGTATAATAAGAGGCTGCACACTACACTGTATATACTGTACTAAGAACATATATTATACACGTTACACTCAATGTACGGAATGTATCCTCGCTGGGTCACACTAGCAGAACCCTGCGTATAATAAGAGGCTGCACACTACACTGTATATACTGTACTAAGAATATATATAATACACGTTACACTCAATGTACGGAATGTATCCTCGCTGGGTCACACTAGCAGAACCCTGCGTATAATAATAGGCTGCAGGTTTGTTGTACACTGGCGGCACCCAGCCGACGTCCTGCAATTGCCAGGCTTTTCCTGGCCAGTAGGTGGCGCTGTGTTATTGATGCCTGTGGATGAAATTTAACCATGTAGCTTCCAGTCACATTAGTACATACACACATACTTTGTGCAGAAGGACGTAGGCCAGGATTCTGGGTGGGCACTTGTGGAATATAATGCAAGTAAAACAATACTTGACAATGTTTTTGTTTTTGAAGCTGCGGGAAGCTGACAGTTCCCCCTGGTTGTAGCTATCAGGTTTTATTCTGTAACAAACCCGGACTGCAGGGGCTGTAACCATAGACTATGCCCAGAACAGCAGATATCGTGTTCCCTGTGATTGGGAGGAGATGGTTACATAATGTGTGTAACAGTGTAATGCCTGGCAGTGTCCTGCGGTAAAGAACTATCATAGCCTGGCAGTGTCCTGCGGCTGAGAACTATCATAGCCTGGCAGTGTCCTGCGGCTGAGAACTATCATAGCCTGGCAGTGTCCTGTGACATAGAACTATCATAGCCTGGCAGTGTCCTGCGGCATAGAACTATCATAGCCTGGCAGTGTCCTGCGGCATAGAACTATCATAGCCTGGCAGTGTCCTGCGGCTGAGTACTACCATAGCCTGGCAGTGTCCTGCGGCATAGGGCTATCATAGCCTGGCAGTGTCCTGCGGCTGAGAACTATCACAGCCTGGCAGTGTCCTGCGGCTGAGAACTATCATAGCCTGGCAGTGTCCTGCGGCTGACAACTATCAAAGCCTGGCACTGTCCTGCGGCTGAGAACTATCATAGCCTGGCACTGTCCTGCGGCATAGAACTATCATAGCCTGGCAGTGTCCTGCGGCTGACAACTATCAAAGCCTGGCAGTGACCTGCGGCATAGAACTATCATAGCCTGGCAGTATCCTGCGGCATAGAACTATCATAGCCTGGCAGTGTCCTGCGGCATAGAACTATCATAGCCTGGCAGTGTCCTGCGGCTGACAATTATCAAAGCCTGGCAGTGTCCTGGGGCTGAGAACTAACAAAGCCTGGCAGTGACCTGCGGCTGACAACTATCATAGCCTGGCTGTACCCTGCGGCTGAGAACTATCATAGTCTGGCAGTGTCCTGCGGCATAGAACTATCATAGCCTGGCAGTGTCCTGCAGCTGAGAACCATCACAGCCTGGCAGTGTCCTGCGGCTGAGAACTATCATAGCCTGGCAGTGTCCTGCGGTTGAGAACTATCATAGCCTGGCAATGTCCTGCGGCTGAGAACTATCATAGCCTGGCAGTGTCCTGCAGCTGAGAACTATCATAGCCTGGCAGTGTCCTGCGGCATAGGACTATCATAGCCTGGCAGTGTCCTGCAGCTGAGAACTATCATAGCCTGGCAGTGTCCTGTGGCATAGAACTATCATAGCCTGGCAGTGTCCTGCGGCATAGAACTATCATAGCCTGAAGTGTCCTGCGGCATAGAACTATCATAGCCTGGCTGTGCCCTGCGGCATAGAACTATCATAGCCTGGCAGTGTCCTGCGGCTGAGAACTATCATAGCCTGGCTGTGCCCTGCGGCATAGAACTATCATAGCCTGGCAGTATCCTGCAGCTGAGAACTATCACAGCCTGGCAGTGTCCTGCGGTATAGAACTATCATAGCCTGGCAGTGTCCTGCGGCATAGAACTATCATAGCCTGGCAGTGTCCTGCGGCTGAGAACTATCATAGCCTGGCAGTGTCCTGCGGCTGAGAACTATCATAGCCTGGCAGTGTCCTGCGGCATAGGACTATCATAGCCTGGCAGTGTCCTGCAGCTGAGAACTATCATAGCCTGGCAGTGTCCTGTGGCATAGAACTATCATAGCCTGGCAGTGTCCTGCGGCATAGAACTATCATAGCCTGAAGTGTCCTGCGGCATAGAACTATCATAGCCTTGCAGTGTCCTGCGGCTGAGAACTATCATAGCCTGGCAGTGTCCTGCGGCATAGAATTATCATAGCCTGGCAGTGACCTGCGGCTGAGAACTATCATAGCCTGGCAGTGTCCTGCGGCTGAGAACTATCATAGCCTGGCAGTGTCCTGCGGCATAGAACTATCATAGCCTGGCAGTGTCCTGCAGCTGAGAACTATCAAAGCCTGGCAGTGTCCTGCAGCTGAGAACTATCATAGCCTGGCAGTGTCCTGCGGCATAGAACTATCATAGCCTGGCAGTGTCCTGCGGCATAGAACTATCATAGCCTGGCAGTGTCCTGGGGCTGAGAACTAACAAAGCCTGGCAGTGTCCTGCGGCATAGAACTATCATAGCCTGGCAGTGTCCTGCAGCTGAGAACTATCATAGCCTGGCAGTGTCCTGCGGCATAGAACTATCATAGCCTGGCAGTGTCCTGGGGATGAGAACTAACAAAGCCTGGCAGTGTCCTGCGGCATAGAACTATCATAGCCTGGCAGTGTCCTGCAGCTGAGAACTATCATAGCCTGGCAGTGTCCTGCGGCATAGAACTATCATAGCCTGGCAGTGTCCTGCGGCATAGAACTATCATAGCCTGGCAGTGTCCTGCGGCTGAGAACTATCATAGCCTGGCAGTGTCCTGCGGCATAGAACTATCATAGACTGGCAGTGTCCTGGGGCTGAGAACTAACAAAGCCTGGCAGTGTCCTGCGGCATAGAACTATCATAGCCTGGCAGTGTCCTGAAGCTGAGAACTATCATAGCCTGGCAGTGTCCTGCGGCATAGAACTATCATAGCCCGGCAGTGTCCTGCGGCATAGAACTATCATAGCCTGGCAGTGTCCTGCGGCATAGAACTATCATAGCCTGCTGTCCTGCGGCTGAGAACTAACAAAGCCTGGCAGTGACCTGCTGCATAGAACTATCATAGCCTGGCAGTGTCCTGGGGCTGAGAACTAACAAAGCCTGGCAGTGACCTGCGGCATAGAACTATCATAGCCTGGCAGTGTCCTGCGGCATAGAACTATCATAGCCTGGCAGTGTCCTGCGGCATAGAACTATCATAGCCTGGCAGTGTCCTGCGGCTGACAACTATCAAAGCCTGGCAGTGTCCTGGGGCTGAGAACTAATAAAGCCTGGCAGTGACCTGCGGCATAGAACTATCATAGCCTGGCAGTGACCTGCGGCTGACAACTATCATAGCCTGGCTGTACCCTGCGGCTGAGAACTATCATAGCCTGGCAGTGTCCTGCAGCTGAGAACTATCACAGCCTGGCAGTGTCCTGCGGCTGAGAACTATCATAGCCTGGCAGTGTCCTGCGGCTGAGAACTATCATAGCCTGGCAGTGTCCTACGGCATAGAACTATCATAGCCTGGCAGTGCCCTGCGGCTGAGAACTATCACAGCCTGGCAGTGTCCTGCAGCTGAGAACTATCACAGCCTGGCAGTGTCCTGCGGCTGAGAACTATCATAGCCTGGCAGTGTCCTGCGGCTGAGAACTATCATAGCCTGGCAGTGTCCTGCGGCTGAGAACTATCATAGCCTGAAGTGTCCTGTGGCATAGAACTATCATAGCCTGGCAGTGTCCTGCGGCATAATTATCATAGCCTGGCAGTGTCCTGCAGCTGAGAACTATCATAGCCTGGCAGTGTCCTGCGGCATAGAACTATCATAGCCTGGCAGTGTCCTGCAGCTGAGAACTATCATAGCCTGGCAGTGTCCTGCAGCTGAGAACTATCATAGCCTGGCAGTGTCCTGCGGCATAGGACTATCATAGCCTGGCAGTGTCCTGCAGCTGAAAACTATCATAGCCTGGCAGTGTCCTGCAGCATAGAACTATCATAGCCTGGCAGTGTCCTGCGGCATAGAACTATCATAGCCTGGCAGTGTCCTGCGGCTGAGAACTATCATAGCCTGGCTGTACCCTGCGGCATAGAACGATCATAGCCTGGCAGTGTCCTACAGCTGAGAACTATCAAAGCCTGGCAGTGTCCTGCGGCTGAGAACTATCATAGCCTGGCAGTGTCCTGCAGCATAGAACTATTACAGCCTGGCAGTGTCCAGCGGCTGAGAACTATCATAGCCTGGCAGTGTCCTGCAGCTGAGAACTATCATAGCCTGGCAGTGTCCTGCAGCATAGAACTATCATAGCCTGGCAGTGTCCTGCGGCTGACAATTATCAAAGCCTGGCAGTGTCCTGGGGCTGAGAACTAACAAAGCCTGGCAGTGACCTGCGGCTGACAACTATCATAGCCTGGCAGTGTCCTGCGGCATAGAACTATCATAGCCTGGCAGTGTCCTGCAGCTGAGAACCATCACAGCCTGGCAGTGTCCTGCGGCTGAGAACTATCATAGCCTGGCAGTGTCCTGCGGTTGAGAACTATCATAGCCTGGCAATGTCCTGCGGCTGAGAACTATCATAGCCTGGCAGTGTCCTGCAGCTGAGAACTATCATAGCCTGGCAGTGTCCTGCGGCATAGGACTATCATAGCCTGGCAGTGTCCTGCAGCTGAGAACTATCATAGCCTGGCAGTGTCCTGTGGCATAGAACTATCATAGCCTGGCAGTGTCCTGCGGCATAGAACTATCATAGCCTGAAGTGTCCTGCGGCATAGAACTATCATAGCCTTGCAGTGTCCTGCGGCTGAGAACTATCAAAGCCTGGCAGTGTCCTGCGGCATAGAATTATCATAGCCTGGCAGTGACCTGCGGCTGAGAACTATCATAGCCTGGCAGTGTCCTGCGGCTGAGAACTATCATAGCCTGGCAGTGTCCTGCGGCATAGAACTATCATAGCCTGGCAGTGTCCTGCAGCTGAGAACTATCATAGCCTGGCAGTGTCCTGCAGCTGAGAACTATCATAGCCTGGCAGTGTCCTGCAGCATATAACTATCATAGCCTGGCAGTGTCCTGCGGCATAGAACTATCATAGCCTGGCAGTGTCCTGCGGCTGAGAACTATCATAGCCTGGCAGTGTCCTGCGGCATAGAACTATCATAGCCTGGCAGTGTCCTGGGGCTGAGAACTAACAAAGCCTGGCAGTGTCCTGCGGCATAGAACTATCATAGCCTGGCAGTGTCCTGCAGCTGAGAACTATCATAGCCTGGCAGTGTCCTGCGGCATAGAACTATCATAGCCTGGCAGTGTCCTGCGGCATAGAACTATCATAGCCTGGCAGTGTCCTGCGGCATAGAACTATCATAGCCTGGCAGTGTCCTGCGGCTGAGAACTATCATAGCCTGGCAGTGTCCTGCGGCATAGAACTATCATAGCCTGGCAGTGTCCTGGGGCTGAGAACTAACAAAGCCTGGCAGTGTCCTGCGGCATAGAACTATCATAGCCTGGCAGTGTCCTGCAGCTGAGAACTATCATAGCCTGGCAGTGTCCTGCGGCATAGAACTATCATAGCCTGGCAGTGTCCTGCGGCATAGAACTATCATAGCCTGGCAGTGTCCTGCGGCATAGAACTATCATAGCCTGCTGTCCTGCGGCTGAGAACTAACAAAGCCTGGCAGTGACCTGCGGCATAGAACTATCATAGCCTGGCAGTGTCCTGGGGCTGAGAACTAACAAAGCCTGTCAGTGACCTGCGGCATAGAACTATCATAGCCTGGCAGTGTCCTGCGGCATAGAACTATCATAGCCTGGCAGTGTCCTGCGGCATAGAACTATCATAGCCTGGCAGTGTCCTGCAGCTGAGAACCATCTCAGCCTGGCAGTGTCCTGCGGCTGAGAACTATCATAGCCTGGCAGTGTCCTGCGGTTGAGAACTATCATAGCCTGGCAGTGTCCTGCGGCATAGAACTATCATAGCCTGGCAGTGTCCTGCGGCTGAGAACTATCATAGCCTGGCTGTGCCCTGCGGCATAGAACTATCATAGCCTGGCAGTATCCTGCAGCTGAGAACTATCACAGCCTGGCAGTGTCCTGCGGTATAGAACTGTCATAGCCTGGCAGTGTCCTGCGGCATAGAACTATCATAGCCTGGCAGTGTCCTGCGGCTGAGAACTATCATAGCCTGGCAGTGTCCTGCGGCTGAGAACTATCATAGCCTGGCAGTGTCCTGCAGCTGAGAACTATCATAGCCTGGCAGTGTCCTGCGGCATAGGACTATCATAGCCTGGCAGTGTCCTGCAGCTGAGAACTATCATAGCCTGGCAGTGTCCTGTGGCATAGAACTATCATAGCCTGGCAGTGTCCTGCGGCATAGAACTATCATAGCCTGAAGTGTCCTGCGGCATAGAACTATCATAGCCTTGCAGTGTCCTGCGGCTGAGAACTATCATAGCCTGGCAGTGTCCTGCGGCATAGAATTATCATAGCCTGGCAGTGACCTGCGGCTGAGAACTATCATAGCCTGGCAGTGTCCTGCGGCTGAGAACTATCATAGCCTGGCAGTGTCCTGCGGCATAGAACTATCATAGCCTGGCAGTGTCCTGCAGCTGAGAACTATCAAAGCCTGGCAGTGTCCTGCAGCTGAGAACTATCATAGCCTGGCAGTGTCCTGCGGCATAGAACTATCATAGCCTGGCAGTGTCCTGCGGCATAGAACTATCATAGCCTGGCAGTGTCCTGGGGCTGAGAACTAACAAAGCCTGGCAGTGTCCTGCGGCATAGAACTATCATAGCCTGGCAGTGTCCTGCAGCTGAGAACTATCATAGCCTGGCAGTGTCCTGCGGCATAGAACTATCATAGCCTGGCAGTGTCCTGGGGATGAGAACTAACAAAGCCTGGCAGTGTCCTGCGGCATAGAACTATCATAGCCTGGCAGTGTCCTGCAGCTGAGAACTATCATAGCCTGGCAGTGTCCTGCGGCATAGAACTATCATAGCCTGGCAGTGTCCTGCGGCATAGAACTATCATAGCCTGGCAGTGTCCTGCGGCTGAGAACTATCATAGCCTGGCAGTGTCCTGCGGCATAGAACTATCATAGACTGGCAGTGTCCTGGGGCTGAGAACTAACAAAGCCTGGCAGTGTCCTGCGGCATAGAACTATCATAGCCTGGCAGTGTCCTGAAGCTGAGAACTATCATAGCCTGGCAGTGTCCTGCGGCATAGAACTATCATAGCCCGGCAGTGTCCTGCGGCATAGAACTATCATAGCCTGGCAGTGTCCTGCGGCATAGAACTATCATAGCCTGCTGTCCTGCGGCTGAGAACTAACAAAGCCTGGCAGTGACCTGCTGCATAGAACTATCATAGCCTGGCAGTGTCCTGGGGCTGAGAACTAACAAAGCCTGGCAGTGACCTGCGGCATAGAACTATCATAGCCTGGCAGTGTCCTGCGGCATAGAACTATCATAGCCTGGCAGTGTCCTGCGGCATAGAACTATCATAGCCTGGCAGTGTCCTGCGGCTGACAACTATCAAAGCCTGGCAGTGTCCTGGGGCTGAGAACTAATAAAGCCTGGCAGTGACCTGCGGCATAGAACTATCATAGCCTGGCAGTGACCTGCGGCTGACAACTATCATAGCCTGGCTGTACCCTGCGGCTGAGAACTATCATAGCCTGGCAGTGTCCTGCAGCTGAGAACTATCACAGCCTGGCAGTGTCCTGCGGCTGAGAACTATCATAGCCTGGCAGTGTCCTGCGGATGAGAACTATCATAGCCTGGCAGTGTCCTACGGCATAGAACTATCATAGCCTGGCAGTGCCCTGCGGCTGAGAACTATCACAGCCTGGCAGTGTCCTGCAGCTGAGAACTATCACAGCCTGGCAGTGTCCTGCGGCTGAGAACTATCATAGCCTGGCAGTGTCCTGCGGCTGAGAACTATCATAGCCTGGCAGTGTCCTGCGGCTGAGAACTATCATAGCCTGAAGTGTCCTGTGGCACAGAACTATCATAGCCTGGCAGTGTCCTGCGGCATAATTATCATAGCCTGGCAGTGTCCTGCAGCTGAGAACTATCATAGCCTGGCAGTGTCCTGCGGCATAGAACTATCATAGCCTGGCAGTGTCCTACAGCTGAGAACTATCATAGCCTGGCAGTGTCCTGCAGCTGAGAACTATCATAGCCTGGCAGTGTCCTGCGGCATAGGACTATCATAGCCTGGCAGTGTCCTGCAGCTGAAAACTATCATAGCCTGGCAGTGTCCTGCAGCATAGAACTATCATAGCCTGGCAGTGTCCTGCGGCATAGAACTATCATAGCCTGGCAGTGTCCTGCGGCTGAGAACTATCATAGCCTGGCAGTGTCCTGCGGCATAGAACTATCATAGCCTGGCAGTGTCCTGCGGCTGAGAACTATCATAGCCTGGCTGTACCCTGCGGCATAGAACGATCATAGCCTGGCAGTGTCCTACAGCTGAGAACTATCAAAGCCTGGCAGTGTCCTGCGGCTGAGAACTATCATAGCCTGGCAGTGTCCTGCAGCATAGAACTATTACAGCCTGGCAGTGTCCAGCGGCTGAGAACTATCATAGCCTGGCAGTGTCCTGCAGCTGAGAACTATCATAGCCTGGCAGTGTCCTGCGGCATAGAACTATCATAGCCTGGCAGTGTCCTGCAGCTGAGAACTATCATAACCTGGAAGTGTCCAGCGGCTGAGAATTATCATAGCCTGGCAGTGTTCTGCGGCATAGAACTATCACAGCCTGGCAGTGTCCTGCAGCTGAGAACTATCATAGCCTGGCAGTATCCTGCGGCTGAGAACTATCATAGCCTGGCAGTGTCCTGCGGCTGAGAACTATCATAGCTTGGCAGTGTCCTGCGGCATAGAACTATCATAGCCTGGCAGTGTCCTGCAGCTGATAACTATCATAGCCTGGCAGTGTCCTGCGGTATAGAACTATCATAGCCTGGCAGTGTCCTGCGGCATAGAACTATCATAGCCTGGCAGTGTCCTGCGGCTGAGAACTATCATAGCCTGGCAGTGTCCTGCGGCATAGAACTATCATAGCCTGGCAGTGTCCTGCAGCTGAGAACTATCATAGCCTGGCAGTGTCCTGCGGCATAGAACTACCATAGCCTGGCAGTGTCCTGCAGCTGAGAACTATCATAGCCTGGCAGTGTCCTGCGGCTGAGAACTATCATAGCCTGGCAGTGTCCTGCGGCTGAGAACTATCATAGCCTGGCTGTGCCCTGCGGCATAGAACTATCATAGCCTGGCAGTGTCCTACGGCTGAGAACTATCATTGCCTGGCAGTGTCCTGCAGCATAGAACTATCATAGCCTGGCAGTGTCCTGCGGCATAGAACTATCATAGCCTGGCAGTGTCCTGCGGCTGAGAACTATCATAGCCTGGCAGTGTCCTGCGGCTGACAACTATCATAGCCTGGCTGTACCCTGCGGCATAGAACGATCATAGCCTGGCAGTGTCCTACAGCTGAGAACTATCAAAGCCTGGCAGTGTCCTGTGGCTGAGAACTATCATAGCCTGGCAGTGTCCTGCAGCATAGAACTATTACAGCCTGGCAGTGTCCTGCAGCTGAGAACTATCATAGCCTGGCAGTGTCCTGCGGCATAGAACTATCATAGCCTGGCAGTGTCCTGCAGCTGAGAACTATCATAGCCTGGCAGTATCCTGCGGCTGAGAACTATCATAGCCTGGCAGTGTCCTGCGGCTGAGAACTATCATAGCCTGGCAGTGTCCTGCGGCATAGAACTATCATAGCCTGGCAGTGTCCTGCAGCTGATAACTATCATAGCCTGGCAGTGTCCTGCGGTATAGAACTATCATAGCCTGGCAGTGTCCTGCGGCATATAACTATCATAGCCTGGCAGTGTCCTGCGGCTGAGAACTATCATAGCCTGGCAGTGTCCTGCGGCATAGAACTATCATAGCCTGGCAGTGTCCTGCAGCTGAGAACTATCATAGCCTGGCAGTGTCCTGCGGCATAGAACTATCATAGCCTGGCAGTGTCCTGCAGCTGAGAACTATCATAGCCTGGCAGTGTCCTGCGGCTGAGAACTATCATAGCCTGGCAGTGTCCTGCGGCTGAGAACTATCATAGCCTGGCTGTGCCCTGCGGCATAGAACTATCATAGCCTGGCAGTGTCCTGCGGCTGAGAACTATCATAGCCTGGCTGTGCCCTGCGGCATAGAACTATCATAGCCTGGCAGTATCCTGCAGCTGAGAACTATCACAGCCTGGCAGTGTCCTGCGGTATAGAACTATCATAGCCTGGCAGTGTCCTGCGGCATAGAACTATCATAGCCTGGCAGTGTCCTGCGGCTGAGAACTATCATAGCCTGGCAGTGTCCTGCGGCTGAGAACTATCATAGCCTGGCAGTGTCCTGCAGCTGAGAACTATCATAGCCTGGCAGTGTCCTGCGGCATAGAACTATCATAGCCTGGCAGTGTCCTGCGGCTGAGAACTATCATAGCCTGGCAGTGTCCTGCGGCTGAGAACTATCACAGCCTGGCAGTGTCCTGCGGCATAGAACTATCATAGCCTGGCAGTATCCTGCAGCTGAGAACTATCACAGCCTGGCAGTATCCTGCAGCTGAGAACTATCATAGCCTGGCTGTACCCTGCGGCATAGAACTATCATAGCCTGGCTGTACCCTGCGGCTGAGAACTATCATAGCCTGGCAGTGTCCTGCGGCATAGAACTATCATAGCCTGGCAGTGTCCTGCGGCATAGAACTATCATAGCCTGGCTGTGCCCTGCGGCATAGAACTACCATAGCCTGGCAGTATCCTGCAGCTGAGAACTATCACAGCCTGGCAGTATCCTGCAGCTGAGAACTATCATAGCCTGGCAGTGTCCTGCGGCTGAGAACTATCATAGCCTGGCAGTGTCCTGCGGCTGAGAACTATCATAGCCTGGCTGTACCCTGCGGCATAGAACTATCATAGCCTGGCAGTGTCCTGTGGCTGAGAACTATCATAGCCTGGCAGTGTCCTGTGGCTGAGAACTATCATAGCCTGGCAGTGCCCTGCGGCATAGAACTATCATAGCCTGGCAGTGTCCTGCGGCTGAGAACTATCATAGCCTGGCTGTGCCCTGCGGCATAGAACTATCATAGCCTGGCAGTGTCCTGCGGCATAGAACTATCATAGCCTGGCAGTGTCCTGCGGCATAGAAATATCATAGTCTGCAAGTGTCCTGCGGCTGAGAACTATCATAGCCTGGCAGTGTCCTGCGGCATAGAAATATCATAGTCTGCAGGTGTTCTGTGGCTGAGGACTGTCATTGTCTGGCAGTGTCCTGCGGCATAGAAATATCATAGTCTGCAGGTGTCCTGTGGCTGATGACTGTCATTGTCTGGCAGTGTCCTGCGGACGGGAACTATCATACACAGCTGGTACACCCCAATTTGGAAGATGTGCCGTTATACATGATACTGTGTATTACAGAGGTAAATGATGAAACCAGTGCACCTGCACGCTCCCTCTGTCCCCTCTGCTGCAGGTTATTATGCTATTAGTAGTCCTCTAACAGAGTAGGCACAGAGTGACTGACCGCTGGGACACTTGCATAGCAGCACACACAGAGGCAGCTGCCGCCGGGCTCCTGTTTTGAAGGGGGGCACTTCTCCTCCGGTTCTGTGTGTTCAGCGACATTAATCAATGAAGTTAAATGACAGCAGACGGTATCTCTTCCTTAGCCGCCTTCCTCACTAGTCACTACACCTTACAAATCACACCCTCTTTATTATAGATATACTGGAAGCAGACACCTTACTGATGAAGCTATTTGCTCCTATAAAGGAAGCATGAGAATTCTAACTATATGAAGTTATTTCTCTGACAATTACACGTAACTTCATATACTGTAGTTAGAATTCTCATACTATGCAAGAGCAGATATCTCCATCAGTAAGGTGCATGCTTCCAGTGTAATAGGTTGTGGGTTCTAATCCTGGATACGACACTTGCAAATTAATTGTTGAGAAATAATCAGTATTGTGAGTGACTGAGCAGATCTATGTAGTGTGTGGCTGGACCCCTATATATAGTTAGAAGCTGCAGGCTTGCCATGCAGGAGCAAATATATTATATATATATATATATATATATATATATATATATGTGGGTCACCAATGTTTTTCTTGCCTCCGGGTAACTGGGACAAACTTACGCCTCTGAGCACACAGATTTGCTGGTTATACACAAGGTTGCGGCAGTGATGTCAAATGTCCTGTTAGGAGCTTTTTCAATACAGCTTTAGACTGGAGGATTGCATCACTGAAAGAAACTCAGTATAAAGGGGTTTTCAGACAACTGTCGCTAACTCATCTGCATATCCCTCCAACAACTTTAATACTAGAGCTTTCTCACTTCTATAGAATGTTCTCAGCTGTGTATGACCCAGAGTTGTTTAGACTGGTGACCCTTAGATACAACACATATCAGCTCTACAACTGTAACCTTTACACAATTCTGTGTCAGATCTACACCCAGGCCCCAACATTTCCAACAAATGAAGATATATTCAAGTCTAATTTCCATTTCAACACATTTGTGGCAATCAAGGCTCTAATTTTGCCCTACTGCGACCTTTGCCAAACACACTGCATGTTCTTTCAATCACCTGTCTTTTACAAGTGCCTTTATAGCATCTGCAAGTTTATATTTGTCATGTTTGGATATGACACAAAACTGCTGTCCGGATACAACTGCATCCGATTCAGAGAGCTGGGCTGGGCCTCACATCGTGTACCAGATACATGCTGCCCGGCCTGATGATATAAATATGTGACTGAAAAGCACAGATGAAAGCCAGAAAGTGGGTATGCACAAACACTAATATCTGTAACTAAGGCCATTCTGCCGGTAGCTCTGGAAATATATTTTCAGGACAACGTTGGAAGAACAAGGAATAAATGTTATATTAAGTACAGATCACTGTGTATACAGTGCATTATCTCACCGATAGGATGTGATGTATCTTGTAGGCAGCATAGTGTCCACAGACGGCTTCCAATAGCAGGAAAAGTTGTGATAATCGGAAGCTCTGCAGGTGACAGACGGAATACCGGGTGGATCTGAAAAAAAGCAGAACAGGAGTCAAATGTGCGGAAAAAAATATTTATTTTAATGGCAGAATTGCGCGCGCACACACACACAAACAGATAGCTAAACCCTAAAAACAGATTTTTTTCTTAATAAAAAACAGATATTAATTACAAGCAAAAAGAGCAAATATCACAATGCACCTGGTGTGGCTTCAACTAAAGTTACAGTTGTTGCCAGCAGACTGCCGTCCGAGGGTGTAATCATGGCCTTTCTTCCCTATGCATACCCGACTTCCTGTCCACAATCATTATATACCAGGCTTATATGACAGATACCACAGGACAGGAGTTTGCGGTGAGGTAGGTTATAAAATACTCTATATTGTTACAGGGCAGGATTCGGAGGCTTATTCACAATTGTACTGTATGGTTTAATTACTGCCTCATGTTGGTAAATTGGAAATAGACCAAGAAAATTATGTAAAAAGTGCTGACTGTTAAATTTCTTGGGCGTCACAACAGCTCTGTCTACTTTTACCGTGACTTTGTAGTTGCTCGTTGCATACTGCCAAATTTTCCAGGCAAGTCCGCACCCCACACACCAAGTGACTGACAGAAGTGTAAATTGTCACCAGCTGACACCAGGAATAATGTATTCCTTTAGCTGTTTACACATCACAGTTTACAGAGTAGATAATTAGAGCAGCATGTGTTTATGATCGCAGACATTCCCAGCGCAGAGAGGCGAGACTGCGACCGCTTACAGTGAGCGCGGGAACGCTACCATTACTCTCACATGTGTCACTGGGGGACTCTTCCATTGAGCTGTGTACTGCACGTATATCCATTCGTTACACCTAAAGCCCAGAACTCGGGGGTGAGGAGTCGCTGGTCGCAGCTGCTACACTATACTACTGTCCGCGAATGTACTGCGCTGTGTATTATAATCACAGTCAGAGACCATTAAACAATTGAAAAGTGAAGGAACTGAAATTGCGTAAATAAAAAATATGTTATTTACAGAAATATGTTATTTACAGAGAGACCAACTTAAATTTTGTTTGCTACGGACAATGTACATATTGTGGTCCATTAATAAGACAGGGTGCAGTACTGACCAGCACAAACCGCGCTCCATGATAAAGAAAGATAAATATATAAATGCAGAAAAGGAAGAGTATGGTAAGCGGATGATTAACTATCACACCCAGCGAGCCGCCCCCCTGCGACGTGTCTCTGCATAAATCTACACACAAGGTCGGCGGCGTACGTCAGCATCCACAGCCGATATTCTAAATACATATATTCAGAAGCGTCATAAAGGAGAAGCGCAGCTCTGCGGCGACCTTCACAGAGCCTGACAAGGTTATCCGTCCGAACCTGACGCCTCCTGTAATACGGCCCTGCTGGATGTTACGTAACGGGATGTGACGAGAAGATTCCTGCGGGCAAGGACAGCTCTCTGTTCCCTCATCAGACAATAAGCGATGCTGAGAAGCACAGAGCGCGACACACATCACATTCCAAGGGCACAGAGTGTTTATGTCTGGGAAGATCACGTATCAACACTCCAAGGTCCCGGCAGCCTGGGCGCACTCGCAGCTGCGTACAATAACTGCGCTGACTCACACACCGCCGCGTCTGGTGGGCTCATCCTCTCTGACACACACCAGTGTTAACGTTCTGTCACAGTTATATAAACATTCCCAGTTATTCCTAAGGACCAAAAGATCTCTCTCTCTTTATTTCTGCAAATACTCACAGGTGTTTGGCACTGATTGTATAACCAGTCCACGGTACTGTAACCAATGCATCTGCCTGAAGCTAGACAGGAGAGCAGCACCGGATGGAGCACTGATTGTATGACCTGTCCACGGTACTGTAACCAATGCATCTGCCTGAAGCTAGACAGGAGAGCAGCACCGGATGGAGCACTGATTGTATGACCAGTCCACGGTACTGTAACCAATGCATCTGCCTGAAGCTAGACAGGAGAGCAGCACCGGATGGAGCACTGATTGTATGACCAGTCCACGGTACTGTAACCAATGCATCTGCCTGTAGCTAGACAGGAGAGCAGCACCGGATGGAGCACTGATTGTATGACCAGTCCACGGTACTGTAACCAATGCATCTGCCTGAAGCTAGACAGGAGAGCAGCACCGGATGGAGCACTGATTGTATGACCAGTCCACGGTACTGTAACCAATGCATCTGCCTGTAGCTAGACAGGAGAGCAGCACCGGATGGAGCACTGATTGTATGACCAGTCCACGGTACTGTAACCAATGCATCTGCCTGTAGCTAGACAGGAGAGCAGCACCGGATGGAGCACTGATTGTATGACCAGTCCACGGTACTGTAACCAATGCATCTGCCTGAAGCTAGACAGGAGAGCAGCACCGGATGGAGCACTGATTGTATGACCAGTCCACGGTACTGTAACCAATGCATCTGCCTGAAGCTAGACAGGAGAGCAGCACCGGATGGAGCACTGATTGTATGACCAGTCCACGGTACTGTAACCAATGCATCTGCCTGAAGCTAGACAGGAGAGCAGCACCGGATGGAGCACTGATTGTATGACCAGTCCACGGTACTGTAACCAATGCATCTGCCTGAAGCTAGACAGGAGAGCAGCACCGGATGGAGCACTGATTGTATGACCAGTCCACGGTACTGTAACCAATGCATCTGCCTGAAGCTAGACAGGAGAGCAGCACCGGATGGAGCACTGATTGTATGACCAGTCCACGGTACTGTAACCAATGCATCTGCCTGAAGCTAGACAGGAGAGCAGCACCGGATGGAGCACTGATTGTATGACCAGTCCACGGTACTGTAACCAATGCATCTGCCTGTAGCTAGATAGGAGAGCAGCACCGGATGGAGCACTGATTGTATGACCAGTCCACGGTACTGTAACCAATGCATCTGCCTGAAGCTAGACAGGAGAGCAGCACCGGATGGAGCACTGATTGTATGACCAGTCCACGGTACTGTAACCAATGCATCTGCCTGAAGCTAGACAGGAGAGCAGCACCGGATGGAGCACTGATTGTATGTCCAGTCCACGGTACTGTAACCAATGCATCTGCCTGTAGCTAGATAGGAGAGCAGCACCGGATAGCGGCACTAGGGCGAAAAACTTCCATACAGGAGAGGCCGGTGGAACCAATGTTTCATTATAGTACAACTATAGTGTATTTTCATTAGGACCCTATTCAATGTTAACTTAGTAGATAGATAGATAGATAGATAGATAGATAGATAGATAGATAGATAGATAGATAGATAGATAGATAGATAGATAGATATGATCACTTTCCAGATAGCAGATGAAAATGAGGTCACTGGGTTATACATCTGGACAATGCAAAAAAAGATGAGGAGGTATTATACTGTGAGGTCCAAAATAAGAGAAACAGAGAGGGGAGAATAATGAGAGGCAGATGGGGAAGAATAGCGAGAGACAGAGGGGGGAGAAAAGCGAGACGCAGAGAGGGGAGAATAGCGAGACACAGAGAGGGGAGAATAGCGAGACACAGAGAAGGGGAGAATAGCGAGAGACAGAGAGGGGAGAATAGCGAGAGACAGAGAGGGGAGAATAGCGAGACACAGAGAAGGGGAGAATAGCGAGACACAGACAAGGAGAGAAAAGCGAGACACAGAGAGGGGAGAATAGCGAGACACAGAGGGGGGAGAATAGCGAGACACAGAGAGGGGAGAATAGCGAGACACATAGGGGGGAGAATAGCGAGACACAGAGAGGGGAGAAAAGCGAGACACAGAGGGGGGAGAATAGCGAGACACAGAGAGGGGAGAATAGCGAGACACATAGGGGGGAGAATAGCGAGACACAGAGAGGGGAGAAAAGCGAGACACAGAGAGGGGAGAATAGCGAGACACATAGGGGGGAGAATAGCGAGACACATAGGGGGGAGAATAGCGAGACACATAGAGGGGAGAATAGCGAGACACAGAGAGGGGAGAATAGCGAGACACAGAGAGGGGAGAATAGCGAGACACAGAGAGGGGAGAATAGCGAGACACAGAGAAGGGGAGAATAGCGAGAGACAGAGAGGGGAGAATAGCGAGACACAGAGAAGGGGAGAATAGCGAGACACAGAGAAGGAGAGAAAAGCGAGACACAGAGAGGGGAGAATAGCGAGACACAGAGAGGGGAGAATAGCGAGACACAGAGAGGGGAGAATAGCGAGACACAGAGGGGGGAGAATAACGAGACACAGAGGGGGAAGAATAACGAGACACAGAGGGGGGAGAATAGTGAGACACAGAGGGGGAAGAATAGCGAGACACAGAGGGGGAAGAATAGCGAGACACAGAGGGGGGAGAATAGCGAGTCACAGAGAGGGGAGAATAGCGAGACACAGAGAGGGGAGAAAAGCGAGACACAGAGAGAAGAGAATAGCGAGACACAGAGGGGGGAGAACAACGAGACACAGAGGGGGGAGAATAGCGAGACACAGAGGGGGGAGAATAGCAAGACACAGGGGGGAGAAAAGCGAGACACAGAGGGGGAGAATAGTAAGACACAGAGAGGGGAGAATAACGAGACACAGAGAGGGGAGAATAGCGAGACACAGAGGGGAAGAATAGCGAGACACAGAAGGGGAAGAATAGCGAAAGACAGAGAGTGGAGAATAGCGAGACACAGAGGGGGAAGAATAGCGAGACACAGGGGGGAGAATAGCGAGACACAGAGGGGGGGGGGGATAGCGAGACACAGAGGGGGGGGGGGAATAGCGAGACACAGATGGGGGGGAATAGCGAGACACAGATGGGGGGGAATAGCGAGACACAGAGGGGGGAGAATAGCGAGACACAGAGAGGGGAGAATAGCGAGACACAGAGAGGGGAGAATAGCGAGACACAGAGGGGGACAATAACGAGACACAGGGGGGGGGCAATAACGAGACACAGAGGGGGGAGAATAGTGCGACACAGAGGGGGGAGAATAGCGAGACACAGAGAGGGGAGAATAGCGAGACACAGAGGGGGGAGAATAGTGAGACACAGAGGGGGGAGAATAGCGAGACACAGAGGGGGGAGAATAGCGAGACACATAAGGGGGAGAATAGCGAGACACAGAGAGGGAACAATAGCGAGACACAGAGAGGGGAGAATAGCGAGACACAGAGAGGGGAGAATAGCGAGACACAGAGGGGGGAGAATAACGAGACACAGAGAGGGGAGAATAGCGAGACACAGAGAGGGGAGAATAGCGAGACACAGAGGGGGGGAGAATAGTGAGACACAGAGGGGGGGAGAATAGCGAGACACATAAAGGGGAGAATAGCGAGACACAGAGGGGGGAGAATAGCGAGACAGAGGGGGGAGAATAGCGAAACACATAAAGGGGAGAATAGCGAGACACAGAGAGGGGAGAATAGCGAGACACAGAGGGGAGAATAGCGAGACACAAAGAGGGGAGAATAGTGAGACACAGAGGGGGGAGAATAGTGAGACACAGAGGGGGGAGAATAGCGGGACACAGAGGGGGGAGAATAGCGAGACACAGAGGGGGAGAATAGCGAGACACAGAGAGGGGAGAATAGCGAGACACAGAGAGGGGAGAATAGCGAGACACAGAGAGGGGAGAATAGCGAGACACAGAGGGGGGAGGATAGTGAGACACAGAGGGGGGAGAATAGCGATACACATAAAGGGGAGAATAGCGACACACAGAGGGGGGAGAATAGCTAGACACAGAGGGGGGGAGAATAGCGAGACACATAAAGGGGAGAATAGCGAGACACAGAGAGGGGAGAATAGCGAGACACAGAGAGGGGAGAATAGCGAGACACAGAGAGGGAAGAATAGCGAGACACAGAGAGGGGAGAATAGCGAGACACAGAGGGGTGAATAGCGAGACACAGAGGGGGGAGAATAGCGAGACACAGAGGGGTAGAATAGCGAGACACAGAGGGGGAAGAATAGCGAGACACAGAGGGGGGAGAATAGCGAGACACAGAGGGGGAGAATAGCGAGACACAGAGGGGGAGAATAGCGAGACAAAGAGAGGGTAGAATAGCGAGACACAGAGCGGGGAGAATAGCGAGACACAGAGGGGGAAGAATAGCGAGACACGGAGAGGGGAGAATAGCGAGACACAGAGGGGTGAATAGCGAGACACAGAGGGGGAGAATCGCGAGACACAGAGGGGGGAGAATAGTGAGACACAGAGGGGGGAGAATAGTAAGACACAGGGGGGAGAAGAGTGAGACACAGAAGGGTGAATAGCGAGACACAGAGGGGGAAGAATAGCGAGACACAAAGAGGAGAGAATAGCGAGACACAGAGGGAGGAGAATAACGAGACATAGAGGGGGGAGAACAGTGAGACACAGAGGGGGGAGAATAGTGAGACACAGAGGGGGAAGAATAGCGAGACACAGAGGGGGAAGAATAGCGAGACACAGAGGGGGGAGAATAGCGAGACACAGAGAGGGGAGAATAGCGAGACACAGAGAGGGGAGAATAGCGAGACACAGAGAGGGGAGAATAGCGAGACACAGAGGGGGGAGGATAGTGAGACACAGAGGGGGGAGAATAGCGATACACATAAAGGGGAGAATAGCGACACACAGAGGGGGAGAATAGCTAGACACAGAGGGGGGGAGAATAGCGAGACACATAAAGGGGAGAATAGCGAGACACAGAGGGGGGAGAATAGCGAGACACAGAGAGGGGAGAATAGCGAGACACAGAGAGGGGAGAATAGCGAGACACAGAGAGGGGAGAATAGCGAGGGGAGAATAGCGAGACACAGAGAGGGGAGAATAGCGAGACACAGAGAGGGGAGAATAGCGAGACACAGAGGGGGGGAGAATAGTAAGACACAGACAGGGGAGAATAGCTGCGAATTATAAGACATAGAGGGGGAAGAATAGCGAGACACAGAGGGGGGAGAATAGCAAGACACAGAGAGGGGGAGAATAGCAAGACACAGAGGGGGAGAATAGCGAGACACAGAGAGGGGAGAATAGCGAGACACAGAGGGGGAAGAATAGCGAGACACAGAGAGGGAAGACTAGCGAGAGAGAGAGTGGAGAATAACGAGACACAGAGGGGGAAGAATAGCGAGACACAGGGGGGAGAATAGCGAGACACAGAGAGGGGAGAATAACGAGACACAGAGGGGGAAGAATAGCGAGACACAGAGAAGGGGAGAATAGCGAGACACAGAGGGGGGGAATAGCGAGACACAGAGGGGGGAGAATAGCGAGACACAGAGGGGTAGAATAGCGAGACACAGAGGGGGAAGAATAGCTAGACACAGAGGGGGGAGAATAGCGAGACACAGAGGGGGAGAATAGCGAGACACAGAGGGGGAGAATAGCGAGACAAAGAGAGGGGAGAATAGCGAGACACAGAGCGGGGAGAATAGCGAGACACAGAGGGGGAAGAATAGCGAGACACAGAGAGGGGAGAATAGCGAGACACAGAGGGGTGAATAGCGAGACACAGAGGGGGAGAATCGCGAGACACAGAGGGGGGAGAATAGTGAGACACAGAGGGGGGAGAATAGTAAGACACAGGGGGGAGAATAGTGAGACACAGAAGGGTGAATAGCGAGACACAGAGGGGGAAGAATAGCGAGACACAAAGAGGGGAGAATAGCGAGACACAGAGGGGGGAGAATAACGAGACATAGAGGGGGGAGAATAGTGAGACACAGAGGGGGGAGAATAGTGAGACACAGAGGGGGAAGAATAGCGAGACACAGAGGGGGAAGAATAGTGAGACACAGAGGGGGGAGAATAGCGAGACACAGAGGGGGGAGAATAGCGAGACACAGAGAAGGGAGAATAGCGAGACACAGAGAGGGGAGAATAGCGAGACACAGAGGTGGGAGAACAGCGAGACACAGAGGGGGGAGAATAGCGAGACACAGAGGGGGAGAATAGCTAGACACGGGGGAGAAAAGCGAGACACAGAGGGGGGAGAATAGTAAGACAGAGAGGGGAGAATAACGAGACACAGAGAGGGGAGAATAGCGAGACACAGAGGGGAAGAATAGCGAGACACAGAGGGGAAGAATAGCGAGACACAGGGGGGAAGAATAGCGAGACACAGAGGGGGAAGAATAGCGAGAGACAGAGAGTGGAGAATAGCAAGACACAGAGGGGGAAGAATTGCGAGACACAGGGGGGAGAATAGCGAGACACAGGGGGGAGGAATAGCGAGACACAGAGGGGGGGGGAATAGCGAGACACAGAGGGGGAGAATAGCGAGACACAGAGGGGTAGAATAGTGAGACACAGAGGGGGAAGAATAGCGAGACACAGAGGGGGGAGAATAGCGAGACACAGAGATGGGAGAATAGCGAGACACAGAGAGGGGAGAATAGCGAGACAGAGGGGGAAGAATAGCGAGACACAGAGAGGGGAGAATAGCGAGACACAGAGGGGTGAATAGCGAGACACAGAGGGGGGAGAATCGCGAGACACAGAGGGGGGAGAATAGTGAGACACAGAGGGGAGAATAGTGAGACACAGAAAGGTGAATAGCGAGACACAGAGGGGGGAGAATAGCGAGACACAGAGAGGGGAGAATAGCGAGACACAGAGAGGGGAGAATAGCGAGACACAGAGAGGGGAGAATAGCGAGACACAGAGGGGGGAGAACAGCGAGACACAGAGGGGGGAGAATAGCGAGACACAGAGGGGGGAGAATAGCAAGACACAGGGGGGAGAAAAGCGAGACACAGAGGGGGGAGAATAGTAAGACACAGAGAGGGGAGAATAACGAGACACAGAGGGGGGAAAATAACGAGACACAGAGGGGGGAGAATAGTGAGACACAGAGGGGGGAGAATAGTGAGACACATAGAGGGTGAATAGCGAGACACAGAGGGAAGAATAGCGAGACACAGAGAGGGGAGAATAGCGAGACACAGAGGGGGGAGAATAACGAGACACAGAGGCGGGAGAATAGCGAGACACAGAAGGGTGAATAGCGAGACACAGAGGGGGAAGAATAGCAGACACAGAGAGGGGAGAATAGCGAGACACAGAGGGGAGAGAACAGCGAGACACAGAGGGGAGAGAATAGCGAGACATAAAGGGGGGAGAATAGCAACACACAGAGGGGGGAGAATAGCAAGACACAGGGGGGAGAAAAGTGAGACACAGAAGAGGAAGAATAGTGAGACACAGAGAGGGGAGAATTACGAGACACAGAGGGGGGAGAATCGCGAGACATAGAGGGGGAAGAATAGCGAGACACAGAGAGGGGAGAATAGCGAGACACAGAGGGGGGAGAATAGCGAGACACAGAGGGGGGAGAATAGCGAGACACAGAGAGGGGAGAATAGTGAGACACAGAGGGGGGAGAATAGTGAGACACAGAAGGGTGAATAGCGAGATACAGAGGGGGAAGAATAGCGAGACACAGAGAGGGGAGAATAGCGAGACACAGAGGGGGGAGAATAGCGAGACACAGAGGGGGGAGAATAGCGAGACACAGAGGGGGGAGAATAGTCTTCCCACTCTCCATTCCGCTGGAACATCCAGTAGCCACTTACAACCCTTGCGCTCAGACTCAGCTGTCTGTCTCCTAGCCACTATACACGTATGACTGTCGCCCTTGGACATATCACCAGTAACCATTCTGCTAATACTGGCCATGCTGCTGTGAGCGCCATCATTTATCCCACGTTCAGTCCCCCAGGTGGTGTCGTCTATCCCTGTTTTCATAGATGACACACATCATTAGTGTCTGCATGCCTTCAGCCATCCTCTCTCATACAGTCACACACCCCGCACCAGCATTATCTGCAGAATAGAAGCAATGTGTCTGTGTGTACAGGTATGTATACATATAAATCTATATCTCCAACCTGTTAGGTTGCACTCTGCAATCCAATGCAATGAAATCCTGCAGGTGCCTTCCCATTGGGTAGCCCCATACCGGGATTACTGAACCACACATACAGGTGGTGGGCGGCACTCAGTGCGGGTACATGGATACACACCGTCTGTGGTGTCTCTGTACCCATTGCTTTTATTACATGTGTCACACCCCTGCCTGGCCCTCAAACAGCCCTGACACCGGACATATTTCTATTCATTCCAGGAAAGATCATTTCTACTCACATCCCAGCTTTAGCAGCACGGAGCGCAGGAGCTCCCCCGACTGGCTGTGGCAGGTATAGTTCCCCATCACTGAATGGGCGACATTTGGAAGGTGCAGGTCTCCTGGATTAGTGAGGAGGCCCCAGGGGACATGTGGGGAACCATTGTATCTCCACTCCGTCACCGAACTGCAATACAAAGAAGAGTCACATTATAAGTCTGTGCTAACGTTCTGCTGCATATGACGGTGCCTGGTGCCCACCTGAGCTCATACGGGTCACTGACAACAATATTCCATCACTGGGAAACACCTTCTGTTTATTATGACATATATATACAGCAGCAGAAAATCACCGCCAATATGTCACTGACTGAGCGCAGGTAAACACTGCACCGCGCTCACATACAGGCAAAGCCGCACTGCGCTCACATACAGGCAAAGCCGCACTGCGCTCACATACAGGCAAAGCCGCACCACTCTCACATACAGGCAAAGCCGCACTGCGCTCACATACAGGCAAAGCCGCACTGCGCTCACATACAGGCAAAGCCGCACTGCGCTCACATACAGGCAAAGCCGCACTGCGCTCACATACAGGCAAAGCCGCACTGCGCTCACATACAGGCAAAGCCGCACTGCGCTCACATACAGGCAAAGCCGCACTGCGCTCACATACAGGCAAAGCTGCACCACGCTCACATACAGGCAAAGCCGCACTGCGCTCACATACAGGCAAAGCCGCACCGCGCTCACATACAGGCAAAGCTGCACCACGCTCACATACAGGCAAAGCCGCACTGCGCTCACATACAGGCAAAGCCGCACTGCGCTCACATACAGGCAAAGCCGCACTGCGCTCACATACAGGCAAAGGCGCACTGCGCTCACATACAGGCAAAGCCGCACTGCGCTCACATACAGGCAAAGCCGCACCACTCTCACATACAGGCAAAGCCGCACTGCGCTCACATACAGGCAAAGCCGCACCGCGCTCACATACAGGCAAAGCTGCACCACGCTCACATACAGGCAAAGCCGCACTGTGCTTACATACAGGCAAAGCCGCACTGCGCTCACATACAGGCAAAGCCGCACCGCTCTCACATACAGGCAAAGCCGCACTGCGCTCACGTACAGGCAAAGCCGCACTGCGCTCACATACAGGCAAAGCCGCACCACTCTCACATACAGGCAAAGCCGCACTGTGCTCACATACAGGCAAAGCCGCACTGCGCTCACATACAGGCAAAGCCGCACTGCGCTCACATACAGGCAAAGCCGCACCGCTCTCACATACAGGCAAAGTTGCACCACGCTCACGTACAGGCAAAGCCGCACTGCGCTCACATACAGGCAAAGCCGCACTGCGCTCATATACAGGCAAAGACGCACCGCTCTCACATACAGGCAAAGCCGCACTGCACTCACATACAGGCAAAGACGCACCACTCTCACATACAGGCAAAGCCGCACCGCTCTCACATACAGGCAAAGCCGCACTGTGCTTACATACAGGCAAAGCCGCACCACTCTCACATACAGGCAAAGCTGCACCGCGCTCACATACAGGCAAAGCCGCACTGCACTCACATACAGGCAAAGACGCACCACTCTCACATACAGGCAAAGCCGCACCGCTCTCACATACAGGCAAAGCCGCACCGCGCTCACATACAGGCAAAGCCGCACCACGCTCACATACAGGCAAAGACGCACTGCGCTCACATACAGGCAAAGACGCACTGCACTCACATACAGGCAAAGACGCACTGCACTCATATACAGGTAAAGCCGCACTGCGCTCACATACAGGCAAAGCCGCACTGCACTCACATACAGGCAAAGACGCACTGCACTCATATACAGGTAAAGCCGCACTGCGCTCACATACAGGCAAAGCCGCACCACTCTCACATACAGGCAAAGCCGCACTGCGCTCACATACAGGCAAAGACGCACCACTCTCACATACAGGCAAAGCCGCACTGCGCTCACATACAGGCAAAGCCGCACTGCGCTCACATACAGGCAAAGCTGCACCACGCTCACATACAGGCAAAGCCGCACTGCGCTCACATACAGGCAAAGCCGCACCACTCTCACATACAGGCAAAGCCGCACTGCGCTCACATACAGGCAAAGACGCACCACTCTCACATACAGGCAAAGCCGCACTGCGCTCACATACAGGCAAAGCCGCACTGCACTCACATACAGGCAAAGACGCACTGCACTCACATACAGGCAAAGACGCACTGCTCTCACATACAGGCAAAGCCGCACTGCACTCACATACAGGCAAAGCCGCACTGCGCTCACATACAGGCAAAGACGCACCGCTCTCACATACAGGCAAAGCCGCACTGCACTCACATACAGGCAAAAACGCACTGCACTCACATACAGGCAAAGCCGCACCACTCTCACATACAGGCAAAGCCGCACTGCGCTCACATACAGGCAAATACGCACCGCTCTCACATACAGGCAAAGACGCACTGTACTCATATACAGGCAAAGCCGCACTGCGCTCACATACAGGCAAAGACGCACCACTCTCACATACAGGCAAAGCCGCACTGCGCTCACATACAGGCAAAGCCGCACTGCACTCACATACAGGCAAAGACGCACTGCACTCACATACAGGCAAAGACGCACTGCTCTCACATACAGGCAAAGCCGCACTGCACTCACATACAGGCAAAGCCGCACTGCGCTCACATACAGGCAAAGACGCACCGCTCTCACATACAGGCAAAGCCGCACTGCACTCACATACAGGCAAAAACGCACTGCACTCACATACAGGCAAAGCCGCACCACTCTCACATACAGGCAAAGCCGCACTGCGCTCACATACAGGCAAATACGCACCGCTCTCACATACAGGCAAAGACGCACTGCACTCATATACAGGTAAAGCCGCACTGCGCTCACATACAGGCAAAGCCGCACTGCACTCACATACAGGCAAAGACGCACTGCACTCATATACAGGTAAAGCCGCACTGCGCTCACATACAGGCAAAGCCGCACCACTCTCACATAAAGGCAAAGACGCACCACTCTCACATACAGGCAAAGCCGCACTGCGCTCACATACAGGCAAAGCCGCACTGCGCTCACATACAGGCAAAGCCGCACTGCGCTCACATACAGGCAAAGCTGCACCACGCTCACATACAGGCAAAGCCGCACTGCGCTCACATACAGGCAAAGCCGCACCACTCTCACATACAGGCAAAGCCGCACTGCGCTCACATACAGGCAAAGACGCACCACTCTCACATACAGGCAAAGCCGCACTGCGCTCACATACAGGCAAAGCCGCACTGCACTCACATACAGGCAAAGACGCACTGCACTCACATACAGGCAAAGACGCACTGCTCTCACATACAGGCAAAGCCGCACTGCACTCACATACAGGCAAAGCCGCACTGCGCTCACATACAGGCAAAGACGCACCGCTCTCACATACAGGCAAAGCCGCACTGCACTCACATACAGGCAAAAACGCACTGCACTCACATACAGGCAAAGCCGCACCACTCTCACATACAGGCAAAGCCGCACTGCGCTCACATACAGGCAAATACGCACCGCTCTCACATACAGGCAAAGCCGCACTGCACTCACATACAGGCAAAGCCGCACTGCACTCACATACAGGCAAAGACGCACTGCGCTCACATACAGGTAAAGCCGTACTGCGCTCACATACAGGCAAAGCCGCACCACTCTCACATACAGGCAAAGCCGCACTGCGCTCACATACAGGCAAAGCCGCACTGCGCTCACATACAGGCAAAGCTGCACCACGCTCACATACAGGCAAAGCCGCACTGCGCTCACATACAGGCAAAGCCGCACTGCGCTCACATACAGGCAAAGCTGCACTACGCTCACATACAGGCAAAGCCGCACTGCGCTCACATACAGGCAAAGCCGCACCACTCTCACATACAGGCAAAGCCGCACTGCGCTCACATACAGGCAAAGACGCACCACTCTCACATACAGGCAAAGCCGCACTGCGCTCACATACAGGCAAAGCCGCACTGCGCTCACATACAGACAAAGCCGTACTGCGCTCACATACAGGCAAAGCCGCACTGCACTCACATACAGGCAAAGACGCACTGCACTCACATACAGGCAAAGACGCACTGCTCTCACATACAGGCAAAGACGCACCGCTCTCACATACAGGCAAAGCCGCACTGCGCTCACATACAGGCAAAGACGCACCGCTCTCACATACAGGCAAAGCCGCACCACTCTCACATACAGGCAAAGCCGCACTGCGCTCACATACAGGCAAATACGCACCGCTCTCACATACAGGCAAAGCCGCACTGCACTCACATACAGGCAAAGCCGCACTGCACTCACATACAGGCAAAGACGCACTGCGCTCACATACAGGTAAAGCCGTACTGCGCTCACATACAGGCAAAGCCGCACCACTCTCACATACAGGCAAAGCCGCACTGCGCTCACATACAGGCAAAGCCGCACTGCGCTCACATACAGGCAAAGCTGCACCACGCTCACATACAGGCAAAGCCGCACTGCGCTCACATACAGGCAAAGCCGCACTGCGCTCACATACAGGCAAAGCTGCACTACGCTCACATACAGGCAAAGCCGCACTGCGCTCACATACAGGCAAAGCCGCACCACTCTCACATACAGGCAAAGCCGCACTGCGCTCACATACAGGCAAAGACGCACCACTCTCACATACAGGCAAAGCCGCACTGCGCTCACATACAGGCAAAGCCGCACTGCGCTCACATACAGACAAAGCCGTACTGCGCTCACATACAGGCAAAGCCGCACTGCACTCACATACAGGCAAAGACGCACTGCACTCACATACAGGCAAAGACGCACTGCTCTCACATACAGGCAAAGCCGCACCGCACTCACATACAGGCAAAGCCGCACTGCGCTCACATACAGGCAAAGACGCACCGCTCTCACATACAGGCAAAGCCGCACTGAACTCACATACAGGCAAAAACGCACCACTCTCACATACAGGCAAAGCCGCACCACTCTCACATACAAGCAAAGCCGCACCGCACTCACATACAGGCAAAGCTGCACCACTCTCACATACAGGCAAAGCCGCACCGCGCTCACATACTGGCAAAGCTGCACCGCGCTCACATAAAGGCAAAGCCGCACTGCGCTCACATACAGGCAAAGCCGCACCGCGCTCACATAAAGGCAAAACCGCACCACGCTCACATACAGGCAAAGCCGCACCGCGCTCACATACAGGAAAAGCCGCACCACGCTCACATACAGGCAAAGCCGCACCAGGACTATATATTTTGCCCATATATAAACAGTATGACTACACGCACACACAATACTATGTATAAAGTGTGATTATTGCAGACCACGTGAAATAGATAATATAATGATAGATAATATAATATCAGACAGTGTCATGTCTGCCGGTTCTTCATCGCTTCCAACCCTCGAACCAACACCAAGCAGATTCCAAACTCAATACATACAGCAACAGCCGGGCATGACGTGTAAAGGCCCATACACACTAGCTGACTTTGAGCTCACAGTAGCTCACTTTTGGCGTTTTAATCTACAATGACAGTGTGTATGGCTTGGCGATGAGCGGTGATGCTCCTGCGTCATCGCTGGCCACCGCCGTCCGTCGGGAAGTTTGAACAGCCGAATGGAGCACTTTCCACCGCCCGTGAACATCACTGGCACAGGGAAAATCGCTCAGTGTGTACGCACCTTAAGACTGGCAGACTGTGATTGTGAATTCAGCACCAGTCTCATTGGCACTGCAGGGGTGGTATGGAAATGGGCGAGCACGTGGTTTGAGCCCAGGGGGCGACATCGGCAGGGAACTCAGCTCAGAACATCGGCCCTCATCCAGCACACGGGGGGCACAACTACCAGAAACATATCTGAGCGGGCTAACTGTCAGTCTAGCATCGCTGTCATTGCCGATGGCAACGTGATGAACACATGGGTCGTTATTGAAGTGTAGCAGCCGCCGATGACAACTGTGAAGCACTGAGGACCGTTCTGCAATGATATTTCGTGTTTAGGCGATGGGAAGTGTGGTGCCGTAATGTACCGATTACTGGTATTATAACATTACTCTGTAGAGTCTGTATATGAAGCACAACAGAAAAAGCCGCAGCTGCTGCACTGTAACACTTCATATGCAGATTCAGTGACAACGTCGCACACAGGTATACAAGTGTCACAAATCATATTAATCAGCTGCGCCCTAGTTGCATCGCTTGCGTTTAAGGCGCATTTCCGGTAAAAAAAGGCGCCCGATGCTAGCAGAATCTCACAGCACCTGCCGTGCCAAGAGGGGCTGCTTGGCGCGACTACAGCAAAGATGCACGGGGACACGTCTGTACCAGAAAGACCAACGCAGCTTGGCGCGATGCTGAATTTCCTAGCGGTCTATGGCGAATGGGGAATAATGCAGCACGTTACAGCCTCACCTGTCATTTCTGCTGTCGCACTTCAAGGTGACATTGTCTCCAATTCTCCCATATGTGACACCTGAAAGAAAGAGGACATTTATTCATAGCAGAAATTCCAAACCTGCCCCGCAGGCTGGGGTGCATCAGGGTGTGTTAGGGCTGGTACACAGGCCCATCGTGCAGCAGAATAATAATAAGCGCTGTGGGCGGGTCATACAGCGGGGGATGTATGATGTAATGGAGGAACCCTGACACCTGTAGGTCACTCCGCCTGTAGCAGTGGACAGAAAGTAAGTCTGTACCTTCCTCCTCCCATGTATGCGCAGATAGCGACCTGGAGACCGCGGCCACAGCGAGGAGACAAATCACCCGGCTAAGACATGGTGCAAAGCTGCTCATCTGCAAAACACAGAAATATCCGGGTCACACAGAGATCACAGCCAGTATATATACATAAATACACAGCCAACTTATACATCGGGCAGAAATACCATTGGTAGCGCCAGGATTTAGTACCTGATTTAGGTGGGAGACAGTAATCAGTACTCTGGGGGATATACAGATGTGTCAGTGCGCTACAAGTCTCGTTACACATAACGCGTGAGTGTCATATGTCTTGGTAGCGCCAAGCGTCTTTTTTGCATTTTTGTTCCGGGAATATAGGCATGCTGCATATCACTGTAATCACTAGAAGCTGATTGTGCGTCTTATTACTTTACTGTGCGTCTAAGGCGCATTTTCAAAAATAAACGCAACCAAAAACCCTCTTACCCATTGTGAGTGTCTCCCTATCACCCCTCGTGTGTCTTCTTATCACCCATCATGTGCATCTCCCTCTCACCCATCGTGTGCGTCTGTCTTTCACCCATCGTGTGCGTCTCCCTCTCACCACTCTTCTGCGTCTCCATATCCACCCTCGTGTGCGTCTCCCTCTCACCCCTCGTGTGCGTCTCCATATCCACCCTCGTGTGCGTCTCCCTATCACCCCTCGTGTGCGTCTCCCTATCACCCCTCGTGTGCGTCTCCCTATCACCCCTCGTGTGCGTCTCCCTCTCACCCCTCGTGTGCGTCTCCATATCCATCCTCGTGTGCGTCTCCCTATCACCCCTCGTGTGCGTCTCCCTATCACCCCTCGTGTGCGTCTCCCTATCACCCCTCGTGTGCGTCTCCATATCCACCCTCGTGTGAGTCTCCCTATCACCCCTCGTGTGTGTCTCGTCTCCCTATCACCCCTCGTGTGCGTCTCCCTATCACCCCTCGTGTGCATCTCCCTCTCACCCCTCGTGTGCGTCTCCCTATCACCCCTCGTGTGCGTCTCCATATCCACCCTCGTGTGCGTCTCCCTATCACCCCTCGTGTGCGTCTCCCTCTCACCCCTCGTGTGCGTCTCCATAACCACCCTCGTGTGCGTCTCCCTATCACCCCTCGTGTGCGTCTCCATATCCACCCTCGTGTGCGTCTCCCTATCACCCCTCGTGTGCGTCTCCCTATCACCCCTCGTGTGCGTCTCTATATCCACCCTCGTGTGCGTCTCCCTATCACCCCTCGTGTGCGTCTCCCTCTCACCCGTCGTGTGCGTCTCCATATCCACCCTCGTGTGCGTCTCCCTCTCACCCGTCGTGTGCGTCTCCCTATCACCCCTCGTGTGCGTCTCCCTATCACCCCTCGTGTGTGTCTCCCTCTCACCCGTCGTGTGCGTCTCCATATCCACCCTCGTGTGAGTCTCCCTCTCACCCCTCGTGTGCGTCTCCATATCCACCCTCGTGTGTGTCTCCCTATCACCCCTCGTGTGCGTCTCCCTCTCACCCCTCGTGTGCGTCTCCATATCCACCCTCGTGTGCGTCTCCATATCCACCCTCGTGTGCGTCTCCCTCTCACCCATTGTCAGTGTCTCCCTATCACCCCTCGTGTGCGTCTCCCTATCACCCCTCATGTGCGTCTCCCTATCACCCCTCATGTGTGTCTCCCTCTCACCCCTCGTGTGCGTCTCCCTCTCATCTTGTGTGCGTCTCCCTATCACCCCTTGTGTGCGTCTCCCTATCACCCCTCATTTGTGTCTCCCTCTCACCCCTCGTGTGCGTCTCCCTCTCCTCTAGTGTGCGTCTCCCTATCACCCCTCGTGTGCGTCTCCCTATCACCCCTCGTGTGTGTCTCCCTCTCACCCCTCGTGTGCGTACGCACCCCTCATGTGCGTCTCCCTATCACCCCTCGTGTGCGTCTCCCTATCACCCCTCGTGTGTGTCTCGTCTCCCTATCACCTCTTGTGTGCATCTCCCTATCCCCCCTCGTGTGCGTCTCCCTATCACCCCTCGTGTGCGTCTCCCTATCACCCCTCGTGTGCGTCTCCCTATCACCCCTCGTGTGTGTCTCGTCTCCCTATCACCCCTCGTGTGCGTCTCCCTATCACCTCTCGTGTGCGTCTCCCTATCACCTCTCGTGTGCGTCTCCCTATCACCCCTCATGTGCGTCTCCCTATCACCCCTCGTGTGCGTCTCCCTATCACCCCTCGTGTGTGTCTCGTCTCCCTATCACCCCTCGTGTGCGTCTCCCTATCACCCGTCATGTGTGTCTCCCTATCACCCCTCGTGCGCGTTTCCCTGTCCCCCCTCGTGTGCGTCTCCCTATCACCCCACGTGTGTGTCTCGTCTCCCTATCACCTCTCGTGTGCGTCTCCCTATCACCCCTCGTGTGCGTCTCCCTATCACCTCTCGTGTGCGTCTCCCTATCACCCGTCATGTGTGTCTCCCTATCACCTCTCGTGTGCGTCTCCCTATCACCCCTCATGTGCGTCTCCCTATCACCCCTCGTGTGCGTCTCCCTATCACCCCTCGTGTGTGTCTCGTCTCCCTATCACCCCTCGTGTGCGTCTCCCTATCACCTCTCGTGTGCGTCTCCCTATCACCTCTCGTGTGCGTCTCCCTATCACCCCTCATGTGCGTCTCCCTATCACCCCTCGTGTGCGTCTCCCTATCACCCCTCGTGTGTGTCTCGTCTCCCTATCACCCCTCGTGTGCGTCTCCCTATCACCTCTCGTGTGCGTCTCCCTATCACCCCTCGTGTGCGTCTCCCTATCACCTCTCGTGTGCGTCTCCCTATCACCCGTCATGTGTGTCTCCCTATCACCCCTCGTGCGCGTTTCCCTGTCCCCCCTCGTGTGCGTCTCCCTATCACCCCACGTGTGCGTCTCCCTATCACCCCTCATGTGTTTCTCCATCTCACCCCTCATGAATGTGACGCTCCTGACCTTATGAATATTATACACGGCCACACAATCTCACCAGATCTTTATCCCACCGATTAGAAGTATAACATACAGTTATATTTACAGAGAACGTTAGTGAAATGAATCATAAAGGCATCTTATATCCCATTTCATCTGTAGCCGCAGAGAGAACAATGACCTGTGTGTGGTGGACGGCTTGGCAGAGACAGGTAACAGGAATTTACCAAATCCCTCGGCCCTCGTGTAAATACTGTACGCAGAACAGGCCAGAAACTCTTTTTGAAAAAGTTCCCGGTATACAGAGAACGAAACGCGTTGATCGACCTTTTCCTGAGCGCCACCACTGTATCAGCATTTCACCCTGAGATCCCCGACAAGGGACTCTATGATCTCTAATCAGCCGGACTCCGCCAGCTAATGGAATATCATCAGTCGCGTCGCCCCCATGTACTGAGTGGCAGCAGTCCAGCCTACAAGTGCAGCGCTCACCCGAGCGCCTCCCGCTGCAACTACTTTACAGACGCCGGCCTACACTGCATAGCGGATCCTGTAAGCGCCCCCCAGCCGGATACCTGTCGCCGATCATTCCTGAGCAGCGCAGAGCAGTCCTCGGTCACGGACAGACTTTGTACCCGCCCGGTGCTACAAGAAATCACTATGCGGGACGGGTAACTATTTCCAAACAAACCTTTTTTATCCTCTCACCATCAGTGACGGTAAATACCCGTATACCAGACATACCGGGACGCCAGTGTTAAACGCAGACAATACTGACAGGACAGCGCGGGCGGAGCTCTCAAGCACTATATTATAAGGAGATTCACTGTCTGGTTGTGATTCTATATAAATTGTTTGAGTGTTTCTTATGACTGATACATACTTTTATGTGAATGTTACTTAGGCCGAGACATCAACCTCACCTGACACACATGAGAATTAGTATTTTAATAAATGCCAAATGTTTTTATAAATATGAACTGAATGTCCGTGTATACATATATTAATTAAACAATTTGAATTTACCTATGTTAATAGTGTCATGTAAATGGGAAGTATATTCCCCTCAGATAAATTATTTTTCCCCATTTGGTGAGGCAGTGTTTCTGAGGCTTTTTCCAGTCATTATTCAAAATTTCTATTACATTTTTATAGAATATAATAATATGTGCACAATGGGCCTAATTCAGACCTGATCGTTCGCTAGCTATTTTTTGCAGTGCTGCGATCAGATAGTCGCCGCCCATAGGCTTTGCAAGTGTGTGACCGCATGTGCAGCCGAGCGGTACAAAAAAGTTCTGTGCAGTTTCTGAGTTGCCCAGAACTTACTCAGCCGCTACGATCACTTCAGCCTGTTCTTGTCCGGAATTTACATCAGACATCCGCCCTGCAAACGCTTGGACACGCCTGCATTTTTCATTTTTCCAAACACTCCCAGAAAACGGTCAGTTGACACCCACAAACGCCTTCTTCCTGTCAATCTCCTTGCGTTCAGCTGTGTGAATGGATTCTTCGTACAATCCATCGCATAGCAACAATCCGCTTTGTACCTGTGTGACGCGCCTGCGCATTGCAGTGCATATGCATGCGCAGTTATGACCTGATCACAGCACAGCGAAAAAACCTAGCGTGCGATCAGGTCTGAATGACCACCTATGTGTATACGCTCTTCTTGGTTATTCTCAAATATATAATTTGACTTCAAAACTAGTATCTACTTTGCAGGCTGTAAACCCCACATCATCATAACTCCTCATCATCAAAACTAGTATTTACGTTGCAGGCTGTAAACCCCACATCATCATAACTCCTCATCATCAAAACTAGTATCTACGTTGCAGGCTGTAAACCCCACATCATCATAACTCCTCATCATCAAAACTAGTATCTACATTGCAGGCAGACTGTAAACCCCACATCATCATAACTCCTAACTGCAGCGGACATCGCCGGGGCACTCCCGAAGAGTGTACCTCATGGGGCCATCCAAGCCAGCTGAGACAAGGACAGAGTCAGGCTGAGGAAAGGTCTGAGGAACTTCAGTCGCACGCGCGTGGTCACAAGCAGACACACCACCCTAGTCCACAATTAGACCCCAAATTTATCAGTACGGGCGCTCTGCAGTCATGCCCCCAATATCATGAGCCAAAGGCACCCCCCTGCCACTGAGATCCCATTAGCCCTGATTTCTTGCCATCACGCTGGGACAAACGGAGTCGGATTCTCTTCCCCTTCTGAAGGATATTCTCATGCAGTAGATTGATTCTGAAGAGTTCTGGCAGGGCCGGCTCTAGGCCTGTTTGAGGGGAGCGGCCACTCCAGAGGGGGCACAGTGCAACTGCCGGCTGAACTTCTGGCCTGATTAAACAACATGGAAGTCATGCAGTCACAAAGTGCACTGAGGGTGAGGAGGGAGGGAAGGCGGCCAGCGGCTACAGTGCAACCAGTTACCGCCGTCCTGAAGGAACTTCTGTCCCTCATCAAGGGTATATTTTAAGGACCAATATTTCAGATCTGTAAGCGAGGCTGCTACCTCACAGTTTCTGGCACTGCCTATGTCTTGAGCTCAGATGAAGGTAGGTACAGTTGCTGCTCTAGAGGTGGGACTGCAGCACAATCCAAAATAAATTCAAATAGGGGAGCTACACCAACAGCTACCCCAAATATCGCCGATCGGGACTCCACTATTTACATTTTGAACTTGTAAGTCGTCTGTGGGGTGTGGGGGTGCCAATTTTGTTTTTGTTTTATTCTAGGGGGCTAATTTTCTTTGGTTGATAGTATTCATTATGTACATAGATGGATTGCAGGAGGGGAGGGTGAGTGGATATAAAATTCTCGCACAGGGTGCTAGAAGACCTGAGACCAGCTCTGGAAAACAAAAACACACCTGCGTAAGTAGCGTGTAAACGTTACCTACCTGTGTCTCTAAGGTGGAGGAAAGTAAAGTGCTGCAGGGCATGCTGATCCCTGTAGTTCAACAAATGCCAGTCACTGATTCTATAACCTTACCATACGGTGCCATTGATAAGGAAAAGCTTCTTCTATTTACATCTCATAAAGGACCCCCGCATTAAAGCCTTTGTATCGACCCCCAACTCTGACACATTGACAAAGAGTTCCCAGATCTCCGCGTGTAATTAGTGTGTAACGGTCACTCAGACACTCATCTTATTCACTTGCAGTTTCAGGTTCTCTGTGAAGGAAATCAGGGATTTATTGTACAGATGTTGGGGACTCTGTGTAGGTAACGCTCCGCAGTCATCAAGAACTTCCTGAAAATCAGGCACAGGTTCAGAGATTCTCCCAGGGAGGAGCCGTCCCCACTCTGCTATTACTACTGGCGGCCCAGCTGTTATATGGGCCATTACTGGGATGTGGGACCAGCAGGGCGGCGCACAGGAGCAGTGAGGAAGATATACATTACTGACAACAGCACGTTACTGAGTCACTGAACCCAATTAAACTATGTCATCTAGTCACACAAGGAAAGCTCTTAAAGGGAACCGTGACAGTGGACGGGTACACAACGCTGAGACATGACAGTGACAGTGGCCAAATACACAACGCTGATACACAACGCTGAGACACGACAGTGACAGTGGCCAAATACACAACGCTGATACACAACGCTGAGACACGACAGTGACTAAATACACAATGCTGAGCAGTGACAATGGCCAAATACACAACGCTGAGTCGTGACAGTGGCCAAATACACAACGCTGAGTCGTGACAGTGCCCAAATACGCAACGCTGAGACATGACAGTGACTAAATACACAATGCTGAGCCGTGACAGTGCCCAAATACGCAACGCTGATACACAACGCTGAGACACGACAGTGACAGTGGCCAAATACACAACGCTGATACACAACGCTGAGACACGACAGTGACTAAATACACAATGCTGAGCAGTGACAATGGCCAAATACACAACGCTGAGTCGTGACAGTGGCCAAATACACAACGCTGAGTCGTGACAGTGCCCAAATACGCAACGCTGAGACATGACAGTGACTAAATACACAATGCTGAGCCGTGACAGTGCCCAAATACGCAACGCTGAGACATGACAGTGACTAAATACACAACGCTGAGACATGACAGTGGCCAAATACACAACGCTGAGATATGACAGTGGCCAAATACGTAACGCTGAGATATGACAGTGGCCAAATACACAACGCTGAGACATGACAGTGGCCAAATACACAACGCTGAGACATGACAGTGGCCAAATACACAACGCTGAGACATGACAGTGGCCAAATACACAATGCTGAGACATGACAGTGACTAAATACACAATGCTGAGACATGACAGTGGCCAAATACACAACGCTGAGACATGACAGTGGCCAAATACACAATCCTGAGACATGACAGTGGCCAAATACGTAACCCTGAGACATGACAGTGGCCAAATACACAACGCTGAGACATGACAGTGGCCAAATACGCAACGCTGAGACATGACAGTGGCCAAATACACAACGCTGAGACATGACAGTGGCCAAATACACAACGCTGAGACATGACAGTGGCCAAATACACAACGCTGAGACATGACAGTGGCCAAGTACACAACGCTGAGACATGACAGTGGCCAAATACACAACGCTGAGACATGACAGTGGCCAAGTACACAACGCTGAGACATGACAGTGGCCAAATACGCAACGCTGAGACTGACAGTGGCCAAATACACAACGCTGAGACATGACAGTGGCCAAATACGCAACGCTGAGACTGACAGTGGCCAAATACACAACGCTGAGACATGACAGTGGCCAAATACACAACGCTGAGATATGACAGTGGCCAAATACGCAACGCTGAGACTGACAGTGGCCAAATACGCAACGCTGAGACATGACAGTGGCCAAATACACAACGCTGAGACATGACAGTGGCCAAATACACAACGCTGAGACTGACAGTGGCCAAATACACAACGCTGAGACATGACAGTGGCCAAATACGCAACGCTGAGACATGACAGTGGCCAAATACGCAACGCTGAGATATGACAGTGGCCAAATACACAACGTTGAGACATGACAGTGGCCAAATACACAACGCTGAGACATGACAGTGGCCAAATACACAACGCTGAGACATGACACTGGCCAAATACACAACGCTGAGACATGACAGTGGCCAAATACACAACACTGAGACATGACAGTGGCCAAATACACAACGCTGAGACATGACAGTGGCCAAATACACAACGCTGAGACATGACAGTGGCCAAATACACAACGCTGAGATATGACAGTGGCCAAATACGCAACGCTGAGACTGACAGTGGCCAAATACGCAACGCTGAGACATGACAGTGGCCAAATACACAACGCTGAGACATGACAGTGGCCAAATACACAACGCTGAGACTGACAGTGGCCAAATACACAACGCTGAGACATGACAGTGGCCAAATACGCAACGCTGAGACATGACAGTGGCCAAATACGCAACGCTGAGATATGACAGTGGCCAAATACACAACGTTGAGACATGACAGTGGCCAAATACACAACGCTGAGACATGACAGTGGCCAAATACACAACGCTGAGACATGACACTGGCCAAATACACAACGCTGAGACATGACAGTGGCCAAATACACAACACTGAGACATGACAGTGGCCAAATACACAACGCTGAGACATGACAGTGGCCAAATACACAACGCTGAGACATGACAGTGGCAGAATGCTGAGCGATGACGCTGACAGAATACGCAATACGGAAGCCATATTTGCTGAAGAGCATAATACGCCAATGTAAAATGTAACCAGCCTTCTATGCAAACTGCCCACTACCATCACTATCCTCGCAGAATAACCCTGATACCTTAATCCTATATACTGTAGATATGGGAACTATATAACTGTGTTTTCATATATATATATATATATATATATATATATATATATCGGTGTTATAAGGTCACATAAATAAGTTTAAAAGAGATAAATCGGTTTCCGGGTGTAGTACACGCCATCACAAGACACTGCTCTCATCACCTAGGTGGGAGGACCGGCCGCTGGCGAGCCACAGGCAGCCGCATTGTATACTGTGTTATAGACTATGAGTTACAGTAACACCATTGTATTACCTCTGATACCCTTTCTCTGGCGTTATCTTATGTTTAATATAAAGATACCGCATTGTAGCGCTGTGCTGACGATCTATATTACACCAGAGCAGTGGAAGCGCTTTCTGCACTCGGTCACTGTCCAGCGATGGCAGGCTCACACACCCAATGCTTCCCCTATGTCTGGGGAACACAGGACCGCTGCAGGGTCAATGGTTGGAGTGCTGAGGGCTACCTGTGGTCCATCACATACATTCCACCTGAGCGCTCAGTCATCACCACCACAAAGATGTCAGACAGTGACAAGCCCGAAGCTCTGGACCCAAATGATGGTGGTCTTAGAGGTACCAGAGACGTCAGCTCTGGAGAAAGAGGTTGGTGGTCTATGCCCAGCCAGGGACATATTCCCCTTTCTTCTGTAGTAGCACGGTGGGGAAAGTCAGCAGTGAGGTAAGTTATATTGTAACCATGAAAAGCACCGATGAGACCTCCCCATCATCATTAATAGACTTCAATTCACATATGACCCGGCTTCTTATTGGGCGTTATTTGCAGCAGGTTGCCCAAATGAGGGACACAAGGATATAAATATTCACATATCAAGAGCATTCACAATACACACAATACAACAAAGATCACAACAACCTATCACACTATACCTTGTGGGAAATTCAGACCCGATCGCTGCTGTGCGTTTTCGCTCAGCAGCAATTGGGTCTAAACTGCGCATGCGTATGCCACGCAGTGCGCAGGTGCGTCGCCCCCCCCCCCCCCCCAGCGACGGGATGTACGAAGAAAGCGATCGCACTGGTGATCGCGAGAAGATTGACAGGAAGAGGGCGTTTGTGGGTGGCAAATGACCGTTTCCAGGGAGTGTCCAGAAAAACATAGGGTTGTCCAGCCGTTTGGAGGGAGGATTCCGGACGTCAGCTCCTGGCCCGGTCATCGCACGGCAAGAGTCAGTCCTGGGCTGTGCAGCTCTCTGCACTTCCGATCGCACCAGTGTACAGCGACTACCCGCTATCCCCCTGTAGGCGGTGACTACCTGATCGCAGGGAAGCAAAAAACGCCCGCTTGTGACCAGGACTGATTTAAGGTGGGTACACACTAACAGATATATCTGCATATCAATTGATCGGCAGATATATCTATGGACGGATCGAGCAGTGTGCTGTGCATACACACTGCTCGATCCGTCGGGGACTGACGTCATGAAATGGGCGGGCGTGTACACACGCCAGCCCAGTTCAGCTGTCAATCACCGCCGGCCGCCGCAGCATGTGTCGGCCGACCGCCCTGTAGACACACAGCGACGCGCCAATATATCGGTAGATATATTGGCCGTCGGCTGTGCTGCGCGGCCGACGCGATACGTCTTGACAATTCTAAATTCCTTTGTCGTATAAACAACCCTTTATGAAGCTAAGAACACTGTACGCTGTTTACTTAAGAAGTACCGTAATGGTACGCTATCTGCGTAGCGATCGCTCAGCCGTAGGCGAGACGCTCAAGCGTCACGTTCGCTCACGGCCCAGTGATCACAGGACACGTTATTGGTTATGTCTAGGGGAAAGATTCGCTGTAACGTAGCGTACGCTAGAGACCACGAGGAGGTCACCAGCGATGCAGACGCTCACAACACTATACCTTTATGTTAAACCTTATACCGATGAAATACACTGAATACCTTAATGTGAGTACAGGGTGTAAGTGCAACCTTGTGGAACCTGACTATCTACAAAGCTGCATGAGCGTCACCGACGCTCAAATGAACACTTATCACTATAGGAAATACACAGATACTGGTTTAGGTTTCCAAGGCCTATTAACTGTATTATGTCTAATATACTTGTAAAAGGGGATAACAGTACATATGATACACTACAATATAACAGAGACTTCCTAACCACAGAACTAAACAATAAATACAAAAAGACAATACTACACTGACCTAAATGCAATACGATACAATACTATAATACTATAAGGTATTTAAGAGAAAAAGAGGAGAGAGAGAGATAGAGAGAGAGAGAGAGAGATTGGCTCGCAGAAAGACAATGATTATGGAGAGAACTTACGCACAAAGGGTATGATCGCCAGCGCCTCGATATCCAGCTCCCGATTATCAGCAGATAACCGTTGATGAGAGAGTGAGAGCTGGATGTGGTCGGCCTGCCTATTTATGCTCCACACACAATGCAATCTCCTGGTCCTACAATCCCATTGTCCATTGGCCGAAGGAATTCGGCCCTGCATCATAACAAAAGGTCATAGGGTGATTCATACAGGTGGGCTGTGACGATTTCCAACAGCTCAGGTGGGTGGGAAACTGGGTTTCCCGCCGCATACCTGAGTATGTGCAAATCATAGAAATGGACATAAACTTCTTATGTCCATAACTATTCGCACGAGCGATTAATACGCTCCAAACCAACACCGGAATATTGCTAATTAAATACTCTTCCGATGGGTACCAAACACTGCAGTATGATTCCTGTTAAACCCTTCGTACGATGCAAAGAGGGATTCCTCAGCTCTGGGACATTATACTTTAACCAAACTTACAGAAACTATCAAAGGGATCATGATCTATAAACTACATTAATTGTGAACATTTGTAACTAATGAGTCGCACGCTACGATCACATAAACTCTACCGTAAATGCGCATACTGCGCGTGCGAGTGCACGCTATTGCGGGTATGCGTTTCCACGGGAGAGCGTACGCATGCGCAGCACGGACCAGTGTGCGGTGCAAATATGGCAACGTGCATTGAGACATTTTTCTGACTTTGACAGTCCACCCTTTGGCAGTCAATAATAACTGCCACAAAACATTTAAGGAGAAAAATGTAAGTCAGGGGTTAATTGATTTCCATGGTTGGGTAGGGGAGGAGAGAGGAGAAGGTGTGAAGAGGGTATGACCTAGTGAGAAAGCAGGAGCATGTGTGTATGAGTCCATGTTTGGAGGGTCATGTATCATCGTGCCGTACGTGTGGTAGATCAAGCTTCGAGGTATTGCGAAGTATACATTTGAATTCCTTCTTATCCTGTGGTACAGGTCTGTGGATGGGCTGTCAAACTTTACCGAGCTCATTTCGGCTGTAGTTGTAACAAAATGGGGATGCACATTTTAGTTGATGATACATGAATGGGGGAGGTATGTGGTTGCTGATATCTGTGCCTGAATTCCCTATCGTCTATGTGTGTCATTACCTGAGGGTTGTAGAGATGAAGATAGAGAACACTTATGAAAAATGCAATGGTATTCTATGTCAGGGAAATGTACATTCGTCGATTGAGGTCTTGATTGGTGTCGGTTGATTGGAGTCTTCTTCTTTGTGCTTTTGCTCATAAATCGTGAGTAAAGCAAACAACGTCCATGGATTTACAAAAAATGTTGGGCTTGCGTGATTTTAAAGTTCCTAGGGAAACTGGGGTACCCATGGCATTGTCCATCAAAATCTTGTATATCAGGTCGTCTGCTCTTCTTCTTTCCATCTTTCCGTTGTCGGCCCCTTGGCTCATCAAATCCTTCGTCTACGTGGGTCTTTGTACCTCGGAGGAAAACATAGAAATGGGTGAAAGACGGACCGTATACTCATTACATCATTACGTCGTGGTTTCTAGCATTGGGTCATAAATCAAATCCAGGTTAATTACAGTTTCCTCACTCCTTAAGCTCATCACTTTCGTACTTTGCTTGCACCTCATCAAAGCCTGCCCGCATCTAAATATCAATCCAATAGATATAACGACACCCAAAATACATAGGAGAAACTTTCCAACATCCATTATGACTCCTTGAGCCCAGTCTCCTAAACCGGAGAACCAATTTCGCGGGTTCAACCATGACACCCAACCAGTCAGCTCATTACCTACAGCAGCAAGGGTGAGATTGTGTTTTCGACGAAATTCCCACTTTAGTTGGAGAATATCGTCCATCTTTTGGTCTATGACCTCTACCGGATCCTCGGTGCTATTTGTGATATACGTGCAACACTTTATGCCGTACTGTGTTGCCAATGTAACACAATATCCGCCTGTTACTGCTGTAAGATAATTAAGAACCATCCTATGCTGAACTAGTTCTGTTTTGTAAGCTTGAAGTTCTCTTCCAGTGTATCTAAACGTGTCATCATACATTTCAGTGATATTATCTAATAAATTGGCGAGTGCGGAAATGTATCTATAATTCATCACACCTCGAGCGGTGCGAGTGAAATCTAACGCTACCAGAACCTGAATCCCGGTGGATTCATGGATAAGATCAGAGGCCGGATGCTCTAACCTTTCTGACAGTTGTCTTTTAACAAGGTGCTCGTAGTGAGTGTGAGTATAAGGAGCTTGGGCACCACGGTGTATGTCCTTCATTTTGTCATGTGTAACAGTCATCACTTCAGGCAATACTTTTCCAATATAACACAATCCTTCAGAGTTTGGGGCAAGCCACTTGTACGCCTTTCTCCCGCATATGAAATATGCATCATCGGGGAGAACATAAGGGACGGAGAAGGACATGACCATGTTACAAACCTTCCAGGTGAAATCTCCTGACCCTAATTCTTCCATCTGTCTAATGCACGTATCAGTTTGTACGATATGTGCACAGTATCCTGGTGATACCTCTCCAACTCTAGTAATCCTATTTCCTAAGGTATATCGATACCGGAAAGATTTTCCTCTACTGGCTATGTGGCGTACGAGCTCTGTATCTGTAGGCATTCTATCTGCTCTGTGTGAAAAGGTCATGGTAAGGTTGCTCCATGACACTTCCCAATTTCCCGGTTTTCTGGGATTGGAGATGTTAAAACATATGAGGGACCTATCCACATGGTATTGGTGGAGCTTCAAACTAGGAGGGCTGGAGATGTTAAACCTCCGGTCCACCGGTCTCCCACCACTTAGCTCAAGTACCTCCCCTAACGTTAAAGGAAATGGTACTAGCCCTGATTTGCTGTGACCCTGAGGTACTTGAGAGCATACCCAACAATCTGTTTGGTTCAACACGTTACCCACTAGAGAGTGATAGTCACTCAATGGATGCCGGTCCATATGGATATTAAAACTAGATTGGCATTTCTTTATGCATCCATCTTCAACCAGATTATCACAGAGCCTACAGATACAATTTTCCTCAGCTAACAATCCATCACAATTTCTTCTATCGGATCGTTTTCTGATACTCGCCTTTGCTTGTTGGCTTGGTTGATCTTGGAAAACTACGCCTCCATCATCATAATCGGAACCCATTCCAGAACCTCTCTCGACCTCTATGGTACTCTCGCCGGAACAGACTGCTCTGGTCAACATCATGGTTAACATCAAAATCCGGATTACAGTCTCTTGGGGCAAGTCCATCTTTGAGGAGGAAATAGAGAAGAATGAGAAGGGGGAAAAAGAAATTTTAAGGGAGAGGGGATGGGAAGTGGAGAAAACAATAAAAGGGAGAGGGGAGTCGACAGCTGCTTTCGGTCTTCAAGGCTCAGGTGCCGCCTCAGTCCTCCTGGAACAGACACTCTAGTGATACAACCTCTACCGTCTGTTCCTTATCACGGGACTTCTCTGGATCAGCAACCTTCTTGCAGTGGGATGAATGGACCCAAGTCTCTCTCTCAGCAACCTTCAATGCTGTGGTGCTAGTCAATAAGACCTGGTATGGTCCTTCCCATCTATCAATAAGACAACCTGAGCGTAGAAAATTTCGTATCATTACATAATCCCCAGGTTCAATGTCATGACAATTACTATCTGGTAAATCAGGAATCACCAACTTCAGATTATCATTTTGATTCTTCAACTGCTTACTCATATTAATTAAGTACTTTACAGTTACTTCATTGTTACATTTCAAATCATCCTGAGGGTTAATCATGACATGCGGTTGTCGACCAAACAGAATTTCAAAAGGAGACAGATTAAGAGGGGACCTGGGAGTGGTTCTGATACTATACAAAACAATGGGTAAAGCTTCTGGCCACGTCAATCCTGTCTCTGCCATTACTTTACTCAATTTATTTTTAATAGTGCTGTTCACTCTTTCGACCTTCGCACTCGCCTGTGGACGGTACGGAGTGTGCAGCTTGCTATCAATTCCCATCAACTTACACATTCCTTGGAAGACATCACCTGTAAAATGGGTACCCCTATCGCTTTCAATGATTCTAGGGATACCATATCTACATACAAATTCCTGCACAATTTTCTTAGCTGTAAACATAGCGGTATTTGTAGCTGCTGGAAAAGCTTCGACCCAATTTGAGAAAACATCTATACAGACAAGTACATACTTTAAATTTCTACATGGGGGCAATTGAATGAAGTCAATTTGTATTACTTGGAAAGGGCCGCCGGCAGGTGGGATATGGGATGGTTCTGTAGGTATTGCCTTTCCAATATTCTTTCTCAGACAGGTAAGGCATGACATTGCTCTTTTACTAGCATGAGAGGAGAATCCTGGGGCGCACCAGTATGCTCTTACCAATTTGCACATCCCCTCCTTGCCTAGATGAGTCAGCCCGTGAGCTGCTTCAGCCAGACACGGAAGGTATGCCCTGGGGGCCACTGGTTTACCATGTCCATCCGTCCAGAGCCCTGAGGACTCCTGGCCATATCCCTTTGCCTTCCAGACTGCTCTCTCCTGAGTGGAACACAAATTCTGCATTTCACACAACTTTTGTGTGTTGATGGTATTAAATACCATCAGTTGTGTGGTGTCTGTCCGTATGGGGGTAGCAGCTGCAAGCTTTGCAGCTTCGTCTGCTCGGCTGTTACCAAGGGATACTGGGTCTTGGCTATATGTATGTGCTTTACATTTGATAACAGCCACTCTGTCGGGTTCCTGTATCGCTGTTAGAAGCCTTTTTATATGAGCTGCATGCGCTATCGGTGTGCCAGCTGCCGTCATGAAATTTCTGAGCCGCCATAGGGCTCCGAAATCATGGACTACCCCGAACGCGTATCTAGAATCGGTGTAGATATTGGCAGACTTACCCTTAGCCAATTCACATGCTCTGGTTAGGGCGACCAGTTCAGCAACCTGGGCTGAGTGAGGTGGGCCTAGCGGTTCCGCTTCTATGGTGTCTTGGTCATCTACGACTGCGTATCCAGTACACAAGTCTCCCGAGTCTGACTGTCTGTGACAACTACCGTCCGTGTAGAACGTGAGTTCTGCATCTTCTAGTGGATTGTCACTGATGTCAGGCCTTGCGGTAAAATTTTGGGTCAAATATTCCATACAATCATGTGTATCTTCCTTTGCATTAAATCCTCCTTCCCCATCACTCTCACCTCCCACCCTTTGTGCCTGTCCAGGCACACCTGGGAGAAATGTTGCAGGGTTTAATGCGCTGCATCTCCTTATGGTGATGTTTACTGGGGCCATTAATGCCAATTCCCATCTCGTAAACCTTGCTGATGAGACATGTCTGGTTTGGGCAGAATTCAATAAGGCCGATACCGCATGTGGTGTATGGATTGTGAGGTTGTGGCCTAGCACGACATCTTCGCTTTTCGTCACTAGCAATGCTATCGCCGCAACGCTACGCAAGCATGTGGGGAGGGATCGCGCTACCGTGTCTAGCTGAGCGCTGTAGTATGCAATTGGCCTGCTGGCATCACCGTGTTTTTGTGTTAGTACACCTGCTGCGCACCCAGCACTTTCTGTTCCGTATAGTTCAAAGGGTTTCCCATAGTCTGGCATACCTAGTGCTGGTGCCTGCGTTAGGCACTGTTTGAGTCTCTCAAATGCTGTTTCAGATTCGTCTGTATGCGAAATCCGATCAGGTTTGTTTGAGGAGACCATTTCCTGCAAAGGTAGTGCCAATATGGAAAACCCTGGGATCCAATTACGGCAATACCCACACATTCCTAAAAACGTCCTGATCTGTTGCTGGGTTTGTGGCAGTGTCATGTCTCTAATGGCTTGGATTCTATCAGCGGTCAGGTGTCTCAGTCCTTGTGTTAGACAGTGTCCCAAATATTTTACCTTAGTCTGGCATAATTGCAACTTGTCTTTGGAAACCTTGTGACCTGTGTCTGAAAGATGAAACAGGAGCTGTTTCGTATCCTTCAGGGATGCCTCCAGTGAATCTGAACACAGTAATAAATCGTCCACATACTGTATCAATACTGATCCACTGTCTGGTTGGAAAGACTGTAAACAATCATGCAAAGCCTGAGAAAATATACTTGGACTATCTATGAAACCTTGGGGTAACCGAGTCCACGTGTATTGGACTCCTCTGTATGTGAATGCAAACAAATATTGGCTGTCAGGGTGCAGAGGTACCGAAAAGAAAGCGGAGCAGAGGTCAATAACAGTGAAAAATTTGGCAGTGGGAGGAATTTGCATTAGGATGACAGCTGGATTAGGCACTACGGGGAACTGACTCTCAACTATTTTGTTAATCCCCCTTAGATCCTGCACTAGCCTGTAACCCCTCCCCCCACTCTTTTTAACAGGGAAGATGGGACTATTTGCGGTGCTGGACGTTCTTACTAGAATGCCCTGTTGTAGCAAGCGCTCTATTACGGGAAAAACTCCTAACTCCACCTCTGGCTTCAGAGGATACTGTGGGATTTTTGGAGCTATCCTACCTTCTTTTACTTGTACTACTACTGGAGCTACGTTTGCCATTAATCCAGTGTCCTGTCCATCTTTTGTCCAAAGTGACTCTGGTATCTGAGATGTCATCTCTTCTACCTGGGATGGGTTCCTATTTGTCATAATGGTGTGTGACATTAATTTTGATGGGGAGTCTAACATGTCTCGTACTTCCTGAGCGTGATTCTCAGGGATGTCCAAGAATACACCTTCAGGAGTACAATAAATGACGCAACCCATTTTACATAGTAAGTCTCTTCCCAGGAGATTAGTTGGTGCAGATGCAGCCAGCAAAAAGGAATGCTTGGTATGCAAAGGCCCTATTGTAATCTCGGCTGGTTTGCTAACAGGGTAGTGCTGGACTACTCCTGTTACTCCCATGGCTGGAATCGTCCTACCAGTGGTTCTCATGCCCACTGTCGAATTTATCACTGACTTGGCCGCCCCTGTGTCTACAAGAAAGTTTAAAGTTTTACCGGCTACATTGATTGCAATCTCTGGTTCGCTTCCAAGACTGGCAATCAATTTAACTGGTTGCAGATTACAGGTATGGCCACACCCCTATTGGGTATGCTGACCTCCCTGAATCCCGCTGGCAGCAACTACTTGTGAGGGAGTTAGCTGGGAACTACCAGAGGCATGCCAATCTCTGTTTGGGGGATATCTTTTTGTTTCCCCTGTATGTGGCTCAAAACTCCGCCTCTGTGGACCCTGCTCCCAATGTCGTGTGTTGTGTTGTTGTCTAGGGGGTTGAAAAGATCTTTGTACATTTCTTACTCTACAGTCTCGTGCAAAGTGTCCTGGTTTGTTACAAGAAAAACATGTTATTACACTTGCCTTACCCACAGGATTCGGTGGTACATACGCAGGCTGCCTTGTGGTCAGCGCCTGTATACTTACGGACATCAACTTATCACTTTGCGACTCCCTGTGCCTAGTGATATTTCTGTCGTGATCAATAGCAGCCTCTCTCAAGGTGGACACTGACAGACCTCGCCAACATGGCTGCGTGGTCTGTACCCTAGCTTTTAATGTTTCTTTCAAACCATCCATCAGTACAGATACTGCTACTTCTCGATGGTTTGGGTTGGTCTTAATGTCTTCTATACCAGTGTACTTTGCCATTTCTAATAGTGCCCGGTGAAAATATTCTGTTGCCGTTTCGGACTCCTTTTGCTTAATGGAAAATATTTTATTCCATTTAACAACGGCTGGGAAATACTCTTTTAGCTGTAAATTTATCCTTTTTACATTATCCTTGTTGTACACGTCTGTAAGCGGTACATCTTTATCCAATGCACAATCAGCTAAAAACTGAGTTGCATCAACATTGGAAGGTAAACAAGCTCTTAGCAGTATCTGCCAATCCTTGTTGTTGGGTTCTACCGTGTTACCTAAATCCCTGATGTATTTTTGGCTAGCAACTAAATCCTTCCTGGGGTCAGGAAATTCGGACACTATTGTTCTTAATTCCATTCTGGAAAATGGAGTGTACATGGCAATGTTCCTTATGGGAGTGGCTCCAGAGATATCTGTTTTTCCATTGGGGACTGCTATTACCCTTACAGGAGCAATTCTAACAGCCTCTTCCTGTGTAGATTCTACAGCTTGTTGTGGTACAATTGTTTCAGTGTAGTGCATGGTGCCGTACTTACCCGTTGACACGACCTCACCTATCCCTCCGCTAGGGGCTTTCACTAATCTCGTGGGTGTCGCTGTGCCTACTGTGGTCTCTGCTATGGTGGCTGCAAGAGAGAGAGCTGAAATTGTTGCTGAATCGTCTTCTTGATCACACTCCTGAGGAAGGTTCAAAACAGGGTACATCTTGCACGGGTTAATACTTGCATGAGTTATTTGGTTAACATCATTAACATTTACAGTGTTACTAAGAGTTTGTGTTTTACAACCCAGTGCGTTTCTCTCCGCAATCAACTTCTCTCCTGCAATGTATGGTGGAGGAGGAGCTGTGGCAATCAACTTCCTGACTGCCCCAGATCCCGCCGCCAGAGCCAAACCTCTCTGTATCTCACCTTCCTGGTGCCATAACTGTAAATAATCATGATGCTGAATTCGTCTCTTTGCTGATTTTACGAGACATATCCTCCTCCTTAAATTTTGTAACACTTCTGGACTGAAGCTACCTATTCTTGGGAATTTGTCCCTGTCTTGTACAGTCATTCTCTCCCATTCATCACATAAAGATTCGGTGTGAATTCCATATTTTTCACACATTACATATCGTGCCGACCCAACTGGTCGGTTCACAGAATCAACCTGAACCAGGGTTGATCGCCCCCTACCTGAGCAACTGGCCCCCATAGTCTGCAGGTGTTGCTTAGTCCTCCTTGGATCTCTGTATCAAGGTTTTCAGCAAGCCTTTTCAGACAACCAAATTACTCCACAGTAGGCCGGCGGTGGCGGTTTACCGAGTACCCCACTCACTCGCCCACCTCGACCAATACGACCTGATCACACCGACGTGGTGCTGGCGTACTCGATACAGGGCCCCTATGGAACCTTCAGTTTACTGGAACATATGAGGGTTACCCGCAGGACACTTACTCTTTCCAGTAAAGGTGGGGTTGTTAGATAGTTCCTGAGTGACCAGCGAACTTCCCTTCCAAAAATAAAAAATTACACAAATCACGTCAGAATGTACAAATAGCGTTTGTGACCACTTTACTCTAATGGTATTAGGTCAGATCACTAACTACTGCACACAATTACGTGCGGTCCAATCGTTCAGTACACGAGCACTACTTGTCATGTACTGAAAGATCAATGGAATCGATGTTTCCGGCCGCGATTCCTTCAGCAAGAGCTTATGGCCTATATGGGTTCTGCACCAACACCCCAGGCGTTGTGCCACTGGACTTTTATAGCGGACCTTTTTACCTTATGACCTCCTGGTCTTGTTACCTTACCTTATGGTCCGCTATACTCTAATGCTCAAATATTATTTAACCAGGGATGCCTCCCTGGCCACCGTATATGTCACTTACACGTATGTCCCTTGACGAGTACCCGGCTTTCCTTTTGGTTCCACCTTAAAGTTATATAAACTTTTGTATACAAAACACACTCACTCAACACATGTACACTTTGTTTCTATATCTATTTCTGCGCAGAAATTGTCTTCAGGCCAAGAGTGTTACCAATTAGGAGCAGGATCTGTTAAACTAAATTTCAGATTTTCTAAAAACAGATTTGCGTTATTTACCGCTTCGCGTTATCTACCGCTGTGCGATACTTATCGCCTTGCGCTAATTATCGCTTTGCGCTAATTCAACTTTTTCGTGACTTGAGCTACGTGAGCGTAACCGGACGCTACGTTGCGTAATGTACGCTGCGTGCGTCTGCCTTTTGGATTGCGTACGCTAGTCTTTGTTAGCGACACGTGTACGCAATGCAAAGGATCCACCGTAACACAATATATTTTTTATCAATGTAGATGATCCCTGATCATCTACCGCAATCCACACTGACTGCCTTGTATCTCAGACAAACCGTGTGTTTGTTCTATACTTTAACTATTACCTTTACTATGAAATAACAGCAAATCTCTTCTTAGCACTTTCTATCAACTATAAAATTTTGGCAAACAGGAATAGTGATATACGAAAAAAATGAAATACACAAGTGAAAAGAAATGCAGGTATGTATGCGTACGCAAGACAAAAGAAAAATAAACAGTTTTAAAAAGACACAAGCGTTTTGTTCTTACTTCCGGTTACCGGGTTCCTTCAGCACTCTTTGTCTAAGCGAAGCAGACGCTTATCCCGTCAGCAACTGCGAGATAACCTCCCACCCTTTTGCTGGGGGATAATGTCTGCTGATCTACCTAGTGCAGATGTGAAAAGGACCGGACGAGCCCGCAATTGACAATTCTAAATTCCTTTGTCGTATAAACAACCCTTTATGAAGCTAAGAACACTGTACGCTGTTTACTTAAGAAGTACCGTAATGGTACGCTATCTGCGTAGCGATCGCTCAGCCGTAGGCGAGACGCTCAAGCGTCACGTTCGCTCACGGCCCAGTGATCACAGGACACGTTATTGGTTATGTCTAGGGGAAAGATTCGCTGTAACGTAGCGTACGCTAGAGACCACGAGGAGGTCACCAGCGATGCAGACGCTCACAACACTATACCTTTATGTTAAACCTTATACCGATGAAATACACTGAATACCTTAATGTGAGTACAGGGTGTAAGTGCAACCTTGTGGAACCTGACTATCTACAAAGCTGCATGAGCGTCACCGACGCTCAAATGAACACTTATCACTATAGGAAATACACAGATACTGGTTTAGGTTTCCAAGGCCTATTAACTGTATTATGTCTAATATACTTGTAAAAGGGGATAACAGTACATATGATACACTACAATATAACAGAGACTTCCTAACCACAGAACTAAACAATAAATACAAAAAGACAATACTACACTGACCTAAATGCAATACGATACAATACTATAATACTATAAGGTATTTAAGAGAAAAAGAGGAGAGAGAGAGATAGAGAGAGAGAGAGAGAGATTGGCTCGCAGAAAGACAATGATTATGGAGAGAACTTACGCACAAAGGGTATGATCGCCAGCGCCTCGATATCCAGCTCCCGATTATCAGCAGATAACCGTTGATGAGAGAGTGAGAGCTGGATGTGGTCGGCCTGCCTATTTATGCTCCACACACAATGCAATCTCCTGGTCCTACAATCCCATTGTCCATTGGCCGAAGGAATTCGGCCCTGCATCATAACAAAAGGTCATAGGGTGATTCATACAGGTGGGCTGTGACGATTTCCAACAGCTCAGGTGGGTGGGAAACTGGGTTTCCCGCCGCATACCTGAGTATGTGCAAATCATAGAAATGGACATAAACTTCTTATGTCCATAACTATTCGCACGAGCGATTAATACGCTCCAAACCAACACCGGAATATTGCTAATTAAATACTCTTCCGATGGGTACCAAACACTGCAGTATGATTCCTGTTAAACCCTTCGTACGATGCAAAGAGGGATTCCTCAGCTCTGGGACATTATACTTTAACCAAACTTACAGAAACTATCAAAGGGATCATGATCTATAAACTACATTAATTGTGAACATTTGTAACTAATGAGTCGCACGCTACGATCACATAAACTCTACCGTAAATGCGCATACTGCGCGTGCGAGTGCACGCTATTGCGGGTATGCGCTTCCACGGGAGAGCGTACGCATGCGCAGCACGGACCAGTGTGCGGTGCAAATATGGCAACGTGCATTGAGACATTTTTCTGACTTTGACAGTCTGTGAACGACGGAGTTCACAGACGTATCGGCCGTAAACACTGGCCGACGGTCCCGCGATATATCGACCAGTGTGTACGGGCCTCTAGGCCCCGTATGCAGTACAGAGTTCTATGACACGCAGTGATATGTACAGGGGATTATACTGGGACACACATTGATACTGTGTAACAAATACAAGAAACTATTACTTCTGTGTAACAGTCACATCTGCTCAATCCTGAGACTCAGCTTAAGGGGGATATTCAATTATCCCCGGTAAAACATCGGATCCAAAAAACGGCCATTTTTCTGACTTTTTTTCAGTTTCATCGATTTTTGGATCGCCTGTAAAAATAAAAAAAAACCTTCTCCCGAAGACACACAGGTTAAGGGGGATATCCAATTAGTCCAGGTAATTTACCGGTGCTAATTGTCCCACCGGGGGCTATCTAATTAGCCCTGATAAGCCACGGCACGCGCCAGTCCGAAAACGTGGCTGTTTCACATGAAAACACACAGATTTCACTGAACCCGTGTGTTTTCGGGAGAAGGGGTTTTTTTATTTGTTTTTTTTTTTTCAGGTGATCCATCTGGATAGCCTGTAAAAAAAAAAATTGGTGAAACATTGGAACAAAGTCTGAAAAACGCACCCGATGTTTTACCGGGGATAATTGGATATCCCCCTAAATATTGATTACAAAAATGTGAAACTTTTCCCGTTTACCAAGTTTAATTCTATATCATATAACTGGTCACCATACCTTCACCTTTTACAGAGACCCCCTGCCGCTCATCAGTCCCCGTCCCCAAATACTGGTCACCTTACCTTCATCTCGCCATAGAGACCCCCTGCCTCACATCAGTCCCCGTCCCCAAATACTGGTCACCTTACCTTCACCTCCCCATAGAGACCCCCTGCCTCACATCAGTCCCTGTCCCCTAATACTGGTCACCTTACCTTCACCTCCCCATAGAGACCCCCTGCCTCACATCAGTCCATGTCCCCTAATACTGGTCACCTTACCTTCACGTCGCCATAGACAGTCCCCTGCCGCACATCAGTCCCCGTCCCCAAATACTGGTCACCTTACCTTCACCTCCCCATAGAGCCCCCTGCTACACATCAGTCCCTGTCCCCTAATACTGGTCACCTTACCTTCACCTCCCCATAGAGCCCCCTGCTACACATCAGTCCCTGTCCCCTAATACTGGTCACCTTACCTTCACCTCCCCATAGAGCCCCCTGCTACACATCAGTCCCTGTCCCCTAATACTGGTCACCTTACCTTCACCTCCCCATAGAGCCCCCTGCTACACATCAGTCCCTGTCCCCTAATACTGGTCACCTTACCTTCACCTCCCCATAGAGACCCCCTGCTACACATCAGTCCCTGTCCCCTAATACTGGTCACCTTACCTTCACCTCCCCATAGAGCCCCCTGCTACACATCAGTCCCTGTCCCCTAATACTGGTCACCTTACCTTCACCTCCCCATAGAGCCCCCTGCTACACATCAGTCCCTGTCCCCTAATACTGGTCACCTTACCTTCACCTCCCCATAGAGCCCCCTGCTACACATCAGTCCCTGTCCCCTAATACTGGTCACCTTACCTTCACCTCCCCATAGAGCCCCCTGCTACACATCAGTCCCTGTCCCCTAATACTGGTCACCTTACCTTCACCTCCCCATAGAGCCCCCTGCTACACATCAGTCCCTGTCCCCTAATACTGGTCACCTTACCTTCACCTCCCCATAGAGCCCCCTGCTACACATCAGTCCCTGTCCCCTAATACTGGTCACCTTACCTTCACCTCCCCATAGAGCCCCCTGCCTCACATCAGTCCCTGTCCCCTAATACTGGTCACCTTACCTTCACCTCCCCATAGAGCCCCCTGCTACACATCAGTCCCTGTCCCCTAATACTGGTCACCTTACCTTCACCTCCCCATACACAGTCCCCTGCCGCACATCAGTCCCTGTCCCTAATACTGGTCACCTTACCTTCACCTCCCCATAGAGCAGGCATGTCCAAACTGTGGCCCTCCAGCTACACATCCCAGCATGCCCTGATACAGCTTTAGCATTTTCTGAGAGCAAAACTGTGTCAGGGCATGCTGGAATATGTAGTTTCACAACAGCTAGAAGGCTGCAGTTTGGACATGCCTGCCATACATCAGTCCCTGTCCCTAATACTGGTCACCTTACCTTCACCTCCCCATAGAGACCCCCTGCCGCACATCAGTCCCTGTCCCCTAATACTGGTCACCTTACCTTCACCTCCCCATAGAGACCCCCTGCCGCACATCAGTCCCTGTCCCCTAATACTGGTCACCTTACCTTCACCTCCCCATAGAGCCCCCTGCCTCACATCAGTCCCTGTCCCTAATACTGGTCACCTTACCTTCACCTCCCCATAGAGCCCCCCTGTCTCACATCAGTCCCTGTCCCTAATACTGGTCACCTTACCTTCACCTCCCCATAGAGACCCCCTGCCACACATCAGTCCCTGTCCCCAAATACTGGTCACCTTACCTTCACCTCGCCATAGAGCCCCCTGCCTCACATCAGTCCCCGTCCCTAATACTGGTCACCTTACCTTCACCTCGCCAAAGAGCCCCCTGCCTCACATCAGTCCCTGTCCCCTAATACTGGTCACCTTACCTTCACCTCCCCATAGAGCCCCCTGCCTCACATCAGTCCCTGTCCCTAATACTGGTCACCCTACCTTCACCTCGCCATAAAGACCCCCTGTCTCACATCAGTCCCTGTCCCTAATACTGGTCACCTTACCTTCACGTTCCCATAGAGACCCCCTGCTGCACATCAGTCCCTGTCCCCTAATACTGGTCACCTTACCTTCACCTCCCCATAGAGACCCCCTGCCTCATATCAGTCCCTGTCCCTAATACTGGTCACCTTACCTTCACCTCGCCATAGAGACCCCCTGCCACACATCAGTCCCTGTCCCCTAATACTGGTCACCTTACCTTCACCTCCCCATAGAGACCCCCTGCCGCACATCAGTCCATGTCCCCTAATACTGGTCACCTTACCTTCACCTCCCCATAGACAGTCCCCTGCCGCACATCAGTCCATGTCCCCTAATACTGGTCACCTTACCTTCACCTCCCCATAGACAGTCCCCTGCCGCACATCAGTCCATGTCCCCTAATACTGGTCACCTTACCTTCACCTCCCCATAGAGACCCCCTGCCGCACATCAGTCCCTGTCCCCTAATACTGGTCACCTTACCTTCACCTCCCCATAGAGTGTCCCCTGCTGCACATCAGTCCCTGTCACCTAATACTGGTCACCTTACCTTCACCTCCCCATAGACACCCCCTGCCGCACATCAGTCCCTGTCCCCTAATACTGGTCACCTTACCTTCACCTCCCCATAGACAGTCCACTGCCGCACATCAGTCCCTGTCACCTAATACTGGTCACCTTACCTTCACCTCCCCATACACAGTCCCCTGCAGCACATCAGTCCCTGTCCCCTAATACTGGTCACCTTACCTTCACCTCCCCATACAGACCCCCTGCCGCACATCAGTCCCTGTCCCTAATACTGGTCACCTTACCTTCACCTCCCCATAGAGACCCCCTGCCTCATATCAGTCCCTGTCCCTAATACCGGTCACCTTACCTTCACCTCCCCATAGAGACCCCCTGCCACACATCAGTCCCTGTCCCCTAATACTGGTCACCTTACCTTCACCTCCCCATAGAGACCCCCTGCCACACATCAGTCCCTGTCCCTAATACTGGTCACCTTACCTTCACCTCCCCATAGAGTGTCCCCTGCCGCACATCAGTCCCTGTCCCTAATACTGGTCACCTTACCTTCACCTCCCCATAGAGACCCCCTGTCTCACATCAGTCCCTGTCCCTAATACTGGTCACCTTACCTTCACCTCGCCATAGAGCCCCCTGCCTCACATCAGTCCCTGTCCCTAATACTGGTCACCTTACCTTCACCTCCCCATAGAGACCCCCTGCCGCACATCAGTCCCTGTCCCTAATACTGGTCACCTTACCTTCACCTCCCCATAGAGAGCCCCCTGCCGCACATCAGTCCCTGTCCCTAATACCGGTCACCTTACCTTCACCTCCCCATAGAGACCCCCTGCCGCACATCAGTCCCTGTCCCTAATACTGGTCACCTTACCTTCACCTCCCCATAGACAGTCACCTGCCGCACATCAGTCCATGTCCCCTAATACTGGTCACCTTACCTTCACCTCCCCATAGACAGTCCCCTGCCGCACATCAGTCCATGTCCCCTAATACTGGTCACCTTACCTTCACCTCCCCATAGAGACCCTCTGCCGCACATCAGTCCCTGTGTCCCTAATACTGGTCACCTTACCTTCACCTCCCCATAGAGGGCCCCCTGCCACACATCAGTCCCTGTCCCTAATACCGGTCACCTTACCTTCACCTCCCAAATAGAGACCCCCTGCCGCATATCAGTCCCTGTTCCCTAATACTGGGCATCTTACCTTCACCTCCCCATAGAGACCACCCTGCCACACATCAGTCCCTGTCCCCTAATACTGGTCACTTTACCTTCACCTCCCCATAGAGACCACCCTGCTGCACATCAGTCCCTGTCCCCTAATACTGGTCACCTTACCTTCACCTCCCCATAGAGTGTCCCCTGCCGCACATCAGTCCATGTCCCCTAATACTGGTCACCTTACCTTCACCTCCCCATAGAGTGTCCCCTGCCGCATATCAGTCCCTGTCACCTAAAACTGGTCACCTTACCTTCACCTCCCCATTGACAGTCCCCTGCAGCACATCAGTCCATGTCCCCTAATACTGGTCACCTTACCTTCACCTCCCCATAGAGACCCCCTGCCGCACATCAGTCCCTGTCCCCTAATACTGGTCACCTTACCTTCACCTCCCCATAGACAGTCCTCTGCCGCACATCAGTCCATGTCCCCTAATACTGGTCACCTTACCTTCACCTCCCCATAGAGTGTCCCCTGCCGCACATCAGTCCCTGTCCCTAATACTGGTCACCTTACCTTCACCTCGCCATAGAGACCCCCTGCCACACATCAGTCCCTGTCCCCTAATACTGGTCACCTTACCTTCACCTCCCCATAGAGACCCCCTGCCGCACATCAGTCCATGTCCCCTAATACTGGTCACCTTACCTTCACCTCCCCATAGACAGTCCCCTGCCGCACATCAGTCCATGTCCCCTAATACTGGTCACCTTACCTTCACCTCCCCATAGACAGTCCCCTGCCGCACATCAGTCCATGTCCCCTAATACTGGTCACCTTACCTTCACCTCCCCATAGAGACCCCCTGCCGCACATCAGTCCCTGTCCCCTAATACTGGTCACCTTACCTTCACCTCCCCATAGACACCCCCTGCCGCACATCAGTCCCTGTCCCCTAATACTGGTCACCTTACCTTCACCTCCCCATAGACAGTCCACTGCCGCACATCAGTCCCTGTCACCTAATACTGGTCACCTTACCTTCACCTCCCCATACACAGTCCCCTGCAGCACATCAGTCCCTGTCCCCTAATACTGGTCACCTTACCTTCACCTCCCCATACAGACCCCCTGCCGCACATCAGTCCCCGTCCCTAATACTGGTCACCTTACCTTCACCTCCCCATAGAGACCCCCTGCCGCACATCAGTCCCTGTCCCCTAATACTAGTCACCTTACCTTCACCTAACCATAGAGACCCCCTGCCACACATCAGTCCCTGTCCCCTAATACTGGTCACCTTACCTTCACCTCCCCATATAGACCCCCTGCCGCACATCAGTCCCTGTCCCTAATACTGGTCACCTTACCTTCACCTCCCCATAGAGACCCCCTGCCACACATCAGTCCCTGTCCCCTAATACTGGTCACCTTACCTTCACCTAACCATAGAGACCCCCTGCCGCACATCAGTCCCTGTCCCCTAATACTGGTCACCTTACCTTCACCTCCCCATAGAGTGTCCCCTGCTGCACATCAGTCCATGTCACTAATACTGGTCACCTTACCTTCACCTCCCCATAGAGTGTCCCCTGCTGCACATCAGTCCATGTCCCTAATACTGGTCACCTTACCTTCACCTCGCCATAGAGCCCCCTGCTACACATCAGTCCATGTCCCTAATACTGGTCACCTTACCTTCACCTCCCCATAGACAGTCCCCTGCTACACATCAGTCCATGTCCCTAATACTGGTCACCTTACCTTCACCTCCCCATAGAGTGTCCCCTGCTGCACATCAGTCCATGTCCCTAATACTGGTCACCTTACCTTCACCTCCCCATAGAGTGTCCCCTGCTGCACATCAGTCCATGTCCCTAATACTGGTCACCTTACCTTCACCTCCCCATAGACAGTCCCCTGCCGCACATCAGTCCCTGTCACTAATACTGGTCACCTTACCTTCATCTCCCCATAGAGTGTCGCCTGCCGCACATCAGTAAATGTCCCCTAATACTGGTCACCTTACCTTCACCTCCCCATAGACAGTCCCCTGCCGCACATCAGTCCATGTCCCCTAATACTGGTCACCTTACCTTCATCTCCCCATAGAGTGTCGCCTGCCGTACATCAGTCCCTGTCCCCTAATACTGGTCATCTTACCTTCACCTCCCCATAGAGACCCCCTGCCGCACATCAGTCCCTGTCACTAATACTGGTCACCTTACCTTCACCTCCCCATAGAGTGTCGCCTGCTGCACATCATCGTGGGTCCAGGTCCGGTGTACAAGTCCTCTGCTCTGCTTTGGAAAAACTCAAAAAACTCACAGAGCAAATTAAGAAGAAAAATAGAAATATGAGAGAGCTCGGTACCCGGCCAGGCTGCGCTCCCAGCGCCAAACCCCCTCCTCGCAGGACTGAAACCTGAACCCTTCCTCCAAGCTCCAACCAAAAGCTAAAGCATAGGAGAGGTGCAGCTGGGGAGCGCAGCCAAATCCCTCTCTCCTGGCAGCCAGGCCTGTCCCCTCCTCCCCCAAACACACACACACACACACACACACACACTGCTGACACTACTACACAGCACTACACTGCTGCACGCTGCCTGGTACCAGTACTGCACCACCACTGAGTGTCACTGCTACACCACTGAGTGTCACTACTACACCACCACTGAGTGTCACTGCTACACCACTGTCACTACTATACCACTGACTGTCACTAATAAATCACTGAATGTCACTGCTACACCACTGAGTGTCACTGCTACACCACCACTGAGTGTCACTCCTACACCACTGTCGCTACTACACCACTGAGTGTCACTACTACACCACTGAGTGTCACTCCTACACCACTGTCGCTACTACACCACTAAGTGTCACTACTACACCACCACTGAGTGTCACTGCTACACCACTATCACTACTACACCACTGACTGTCACTAATAAATCACTGAATGTCTCTGCTACACCACTGAGTGTCACTGCTACACCACTGAGTGTCACTGCTACACCACCACTGAGTGTCACTCCTACACCACTGTCGCTACTACACCACTGAGTGTCACTGCTAAACCACTGAGTGTCACTACTACACCACTGAGTGTCACTGCTACACCACTGTCACTACTATACCACTGTCACTAATAAATCACAGTGTCACTGCTACACCACTGAGTGTCACTGCTACACCATTGACTGTCACTAATATATCACTGAGTGTCACTACTACACCACTGAGTGTCACTACTACACCACTGAGTGTCATTTTACACCACTGAGTGTCACTACTACACCACTGTCACTACTACACCACTGACTGTCACTAATATATCGCTGAGTGTCACTACTACACCACAGAGTGTCACTGCTACATCGAGTGTCACTACTACACCACAGAGTGTCACTACTACACCACTGTCACTACTACACCAATGAGTGTCACTACTACACCAATGAGTGTCACTACTACACCAATGAGTGTCACTAATATACCACTGAGTGTCACTGCTACACCACTGTCACTACTACACCACAGAGGAGTCACTGCACCACCACGGAGTGTCACTACTACACCACTGAGTGTCACTACTACACCACTGTCACTACTACACCACTGTCACTACTACACCGCAGAGTGTCACTACTACACCACTGACTGTCACTACTACACCACACAGTGACACTGCTACGCCACAGAGTGACACTACTACACCAGCGCCACTCATCTTTACATCCGCTTACTGCGCAGGTACTAGTCTCATCGCATCACACTATTTATTTACATTTTGAAACAATTAAAAAGCAATAATAATTAAAACTGCTAACGCTACTGACTTTGAGGTTCACCGTTATCATCTGCCAATGAAAACCACATTTTAAACTGGAGACGGGGCGATTAAACAATTGAATTTCCCCCTTCGTGTTGCAGGCAGTATGTTAGTTGCGCTTAGGACTGCTAAACCGTATGCTTCTGGGCGTAATGGGCGCCTGATCGGCGCAACACCTCTCCTCTCTTACTAGACCTTCACTGACTTCCCTTCCCTTTCAGAATCCATTTCAAGCTTCTCACACTCGCCTACAAAGCCCTCACCCACTCCTTTCCCATCTACATCTCTGACCTTATCTCGCTTTACACTCCCACCCGTCCTCTTCGCTCTGCTAATGCACGCCGACTCTCCTGTCTACTGATTACTTCCTCCCACTCCTACCGCCAAGATTTTTCACGTGCTGCTCCCTTTCTCTTGAATTCTCTACCTCTCCCCTCAGACTCTCCACCTCTCTACAAAACTTCAAACAGGCTCTCAAGACCCACTTCTTCATCAAACCCAGCCAAATCTCATCCTAACCCTCTGTTCCACGCTCTCTATGTACCCCATCTGTGTCACCCCTGTCTGTCTACCCCTCCCCTTTAGAATGTAAGCTCTCACGAGCAGGGCCCTCTTCCCTCATGTGCTTATCCTTTCTTACTTTAATAATCTGCTACTGTACCACATCCAGCAGTCTTCTGCCACCTGATACTTATTCCAGTGTCATCTGCTGATGTAACTATGTATATATACCCTGTACTTGTCCTATACTGTCATCAACTGTAAGTCGCTGTTTTTCTGTTTGATTATTCATGTACTCTGTAATTGGGCGCTGCGGAACCCTTGTGGCGCCATATAAATAAAGGATAATAATAAAATAATAATAATAATAATAATAAGTTTTTATCATTATCAAACTCACTTAAATGTGTAGCTTGTTTTTTTTGGAATCGGTGATAAGTTTTAGAAATAATTGCAAATGTTCCCATTTTTGAGTGGTAAGTAATAAATCAGATAATATACTTGTATAGTACATATAGGGGGTAATTCTGAGTTGATCACAGCAGGAACTTTGTTAGCAGTTGGGCAAAACCATGGCCCTCATTCCGAGTTGTTCGCTCGCTAGCTGCTTTTAGCAGCATTGCACACGCTAAGCCGCCGCCCTCTGGGAGTGTATCTTAGCATAGCAGAATTGCGAACGAAAGATTCGCAATATTGCGAATAGAAATATCTTAGCAGTTTCTGAGTAGCTCGACACTTACTCTGCCACTGCGATCAGTTCAGTCAGTTTCGTTCCTGGTTTGACGTCACAAACACACCCAGCGTTCGCCCAGACACTCCCCCGTTTCTCCAGCCACTCCCGCGTTTTTCCCAGAAACGGTAGCGTTTTTTCACACACACCCATAAAACGGCCAGTTTCCGCCCAGAAACACCCACTTCCTGTCAATCACACTCCGATCACCAGAACGATGAAAAATCCTCGTAATGCCGTGAGTAAAATACCTAACTTTTGAGTAAAATAACTAAGCGCATGCGCTCTGCGAACATTGCGCATGCGCAGTAAGCCACTAATCGCAATATAGCGAAATTCGGCAACGAGCGAACAACTCGGAATGAGGGCCCATGTGCAGTGCAGGTGGGGCAGATGTAACATGTGCAGAGAGAGTTAGATTTGGGTGGGGTGTGTTCAAATCTGCAATCTACATTGCAGTGTAAAGATAAAGCAGCCAGTATTTACCTTGCACAGAAACAATCAAAGTATCAAGGACGTTTCAGAACTAGAAAGATTTCACGTGACGGAGGAAAGAATTCTCCCTATGCACACCAGGCTTCCTGCCAGTAGCTGAGAGTGACACAGTAACTAGCGCGCTACAGTAGCCAGGAGAACATGACAGCGCCTTGCAGGGAGATACATAATATCTATCTATATACAGTGTCTATCCTGTTCCTAGACACTGACCACCTAAGTTTCACTGTCACTTGTGTATCCCGAGAGCGCCTTTTCCTGGGAAAGTGCTATATTTATCCCCTAATACTAGGAAAACATCACGATTACAACGCTGCGCGCTCCTTATCAGCTGAATTCCGCAGAAACAGTGACTAGAACAACGATTTCCTACTCTATAAGTTCCTCTTTATCATCTGCATTCCACAGAAACTGTGAATAATACAATATTTACTGACAGACGGGAGGAAATCAGCCGCCACAACACGGCTGCTGGAATTACGTTCTATAGGGCGAGATGGAAATGAGTTTTTTGCATTGCTCAATATTTTTAAAATAAAAACTGCACAGTTCAGATTCTGGGAAAGATTTAGGTCGCAGATGATTGTACTGCAATTGTATTTCCGCCAAAGTACGGCGTCTCCAGGCGAGGTGCGCACGATTCATGCCAGTCTGCAATTGCGCATATGCGTACGTTTGCATTATGAGACACATACCATAGGGGAACGCACTGCGATCCACCCCTACTACTATGTAACGGTCTATGGAAGTCACCTACTAGTCTACTTAGCAGCCTCGACCTGTGAGCACGCAGCGTAAAGATGGCTCCCAATCACCGCCATCAGCCGGCAGCCTGTTCCTGACCCAAACACACAGGACCCAGAATTGTCGCATCCTAGTTTGGTAACTACATGGCGGAATTAGACACCGATCCCAGTGCATTACAGCGTTGTGGCCTACCCCAGCGACTAGTCAGCGACTACTTGTGTTTCATTGCAGATAACACTTCAAAACAATACGGCGAAACTGCAGCTATTTCATCCGCTGAAATTCACCAGTCGCACAATCCGATCAAAATCCAATTTACTTGGATGATTCGTAGTAACTGACCCACGATCAGGCGCAGCGAGCGTTCCCAATGACACCAGGTGATCACACCCTAACGCTGCCAGAATCCTAATTATCTACACACTATCTGGCTCATGAATGCACAGAGCCACAGAGCCTGGCCAAGCTGGAAATTAACCCATCCGACCCTGGGCATTGTAAGACTGCACGGAGCCCTTGCCCGCTGAAATAACTGGGCAAGGGGTCCCACTAACAATAACGGGTGCACACTATATACACCACTACTTATAGCTCTGGAACACAATCACCAGCACACGGGGGATCAGTACTAAATGCCGCCGGTCGGAATCCCGGCGGTCGAAATACCGACGCCGGAATCCCGACCACACAATCCCGACAGGGGTGGTGAGCGGAACGAAGCCCCTTGCGGGCTCGCTTCGCTCGCCACGCTGCGGGCACGGTGCCTCGCTACGCTCGGCACACTATTATATTCTCCCTCTATGGGTGTCGTGGACACCCACGGAGGGAGAATATGTCGGGATTGTGGCGGTCGGGATTCCGGCGTCGGTATTTCGACCGCCGGGATTCCGTCCGGCGGCATCCTGACCGCATCCCGCACACGGGGTGTCTCTGAAACTACACAAAAAGAGGCAAAAGAATCTCATCGCACAGTTTGATAAATAGAGGCTATGAGCTGTGAGCTCCATAGGTGCTGGGAATGATATGGACTTTGAAGTATTCTCTGTACAGCGCTGCAGTATGTGGTGGTGCTATAGAGGATAAATACTCTGGTTACTCCTGTGCAGACACGCTATTTATTATCCATGTCTCCATCTCCAGGGAGGATAAACCAGTGCCATATTCCTGCCACAATCCCGTCCTGGATCTCACGTCTGACTGGAGGCAGCGCGGTGCGGAACCCCCACTCCTGGATACCTCTGCAAGCGTATGCGATGTACTGATGATTGGAAGCAGATGTCCGCTGCCATCAAGTTACCCCTGATCAGGGACTGTGACTCGTTACCAGCGCTGGCAGTGTACCCCGAGTCCTCACATCATGCCTGGCAATAAGCCTGTCCCAGCCGTGGCTGTAGAGATTGGGCTGGAAGTGGCACTTGGTGCCAAGGCCAGACGTTTGCCACGTCGGGGCAGGATGCACGAGACAACACGCGATGGCGCCTGGGCCGGCAACAAAGGGAAAAATAACAGAAGTCCCTGGAAAAGGCTCAGAGCGTTCATTAGAGGGAACCGCTGCGAGGCCTCTTATAGGAGGGGAGAAATATATCATGTACCTCTAATTCCCAGCACTGAAGAGCCGTTCCCACAGCGCCACAGAAACGTGACACAACAGGACATATACCCGGCCCCTATTTATACTCTGTGCCGCTGAGTGTGACTTTCCTGCCGACCCCTGAAGGAACTATGACCTAGAAATGAATGGCCCCTGCCGCATGGCCTGGAACAGGTGGTCTGCACATAGACTAATGCCCTTATTTATCAATGAGTGATACATTTCACTGTGAGTGATAAACTGCACCAGCCAATCAGCTCCTAACTGCCATGTTACAGACTGTTTCCCGTATTTATCAATGAGTGATACATTTCACTGTGAGTGATAAACTGCACCAGCCAATCAGCTCCTAACTGCCATGTTACAGACTGTTGCCCTTATTTATCAATGAGTGATACATTTCACTGTGAGGGATAAACTGCACCAGCCAATCAGCTCCTAACTGCCATGTTACAGACTGTTGCCCTTATTTATCAATGAGTGATACATTTCACTGTGAGTGATCAACTGCACCAGCCAATCAGCTCCTAACTGCCATGTTACAGACTGTTGCCCTTATTTATCAATGAGTGATACATTTCACTGTGAGTGATCAACTGCACCAGCCAATCAGCTCCTAACTGCCATGTTACAGACTGTTGCCCTTATTTATCAATGAGTGATACATTTCACTGTGAGTGATAAACTGCACCAGCCAATCAGCTCCTAACTGCCATGTTACAGACTTGCCCGTATTTATCAACGAGTGATACATTTCACTGTGAGGGATAAATTGCACCAGCCAATCAGCTCCTAACTGTCATTTTTTCAAACACAGGGATCTATTTACTAAGCCTTGGATTGAGATAAAGTGGACTGAGATAAAGTACCAGCCAATCAGCTCCTAACTGCCATGTTACAGGCTGTGTTTGAAAAATGACAGTTAGGAGCCGATTGGTTGGTACTTTATCTCCACCCACTTTAACTCCATCCAGGTCTTAGTAAATACACCCTACAGTCTGTAATATGGCAGGTTGGAGATGATTGGCTGGTGCAATTTATCACTCACAGTGAAATGTATCACTCATTGATAAATAAGGGCATAAGTGACACCTTTACAGGAGCTATTGCTATTCTCACAGCACATCCGTCCAAGCTGTAAGTTCTACATCAGCTTTCCGCTTACATAGGGGCTCATTTATCAATGAGTGATAAAACTCGCCGCTGTGAATGATAAAACTCGTTGCATATGATAAATGGTGCTCCAGCCAATCCGCTCCTGTCATGTGTTCAGCTCCCAACTGTCACATGTTTCAAAAATGACAGTTGGGAGCTGATTGGCTGGAGCCCCGTTTATCATACGCCACGAGTTTTATCACTCAATGATAAATGGGCCCCAAGGTGATTTGTGCAATATATTTAGTTTAAGAACATTTCTTTTTTCCACGATCCCCCTCACCTGGGAGAGAGCAGTCAGGGGCACGCTTAGAAATGATCACAATATTGCCTCATTAGATAGCATCTGTTATTCCAGGCAATGCATCAAGCGCCCCGGCTGGGAGATCATATCCGATAAACTGCTGTCCAGGCAGACAGAGAACAGCACGGTGATGGCGTTCAGGATCAATGTCCTGCTGAGATTAAATCTGGACGTGCATTATTATTATTATTATTATTATTATTATTATTGAAATGGCGTTTCCGCTGCGCCATTCAGGGAATATACAAAGTAACAGTAAACGATGCCCTATCAATGGCACAGTAACTGTACGTGGACATAGCTTCGGAGACTCACAGAACCATAAACAGACAAGACACATATGCGCAATGAAGGGAGAGGGAGGAGCTCCAGCCTGTAGGGGAGGGATCAGAAAATCCCTCTCCAGCTGGGATGTCACCATAGGGGAAGCAATCTTAAGTATTAGTGAATGGAGGCAAGAGCATGAAAAGTAATGGAGCCAGTGGTAGTTAATGACAGTGTGAGAAATCGGATTGCAGTAATGACATACAGATGGAGCCATCTTTATCTTGGCCTTTAATAGGATTAATTGAGCCAGGGCAGTCAGACTTAATCCCCTGCTGTAATGATTTAGGTGCTCATTCCGAGTTGATCGCACGTGCAATCCGCTGCTGTATTGTTCTCTCTGTATTGTATTGCAGCTGAGAACAATAGATGAAGGTTTATACTAATAAATCATGGTGTGACTAGGCGCAGCAGGGAAGCCGAGATAACCGTGGCTCCATCTGTAGGAGATAATTCATTGTTCTACTATTTTGCAAAATATGACTTTTTCATTAGACCGGTGATAAAGTGGAGAGAGATAAAGTACCAACCAATCAGCTCCTGTCATTTTTCGAGCACAGCATGTAACACGGCAGTAACAAAGAGAAAATAACGTGAGGCGTGCGCCGCAACACTAACACGCTGAGCGATCGCCTCTTCCATACACATCGCTCTCTGAATCCCGAGGCTGCGCGGACTGGAGACAGAGGTCTTACAGCGTGATCTCATCTCTCTATAACGCCCTGGGGTGACATATCAGTGACATCTCTATCATCCTCCCCACAAATCACCGCCAGGTACAAAGAAAGCCGCCGGAACACCTGTCTGCACCCAGAGACGACGAACATTTCTCACATTCTGCCAAGTGATCGCTCGCGTTTCTCCATCAGCCCTGACCGTGGAAGGATGAGTACCGGGCAGGAGGTGATAACACGGCTTACTCTGGGAATACACATCACAATGACTGGAAATATATGGTACATGTATAATATTTCTATACGTACACTATACCTTCCTGCCGCCTCTTCCCCGCTTATTAGCGACCGCCAGCACCAGGACCCAGATTTCACCATTCAGCACCCGAGCCAACACTTGCTGTGCTACCTGTCCGCTATCCTCATAGACCCGAAGACCAACCTCACCCATATCACATGTATCTGTGGCAGGGCATGCTGGGATGTATAGTTCCACGTCACCTGGTGTGCAACATGTTGCATACCTCTGGAAAAAACACAACTATCGGCTAAAACAACCACACAAACACATTGCGCCTGATTACGAGTTGGACACTGCCGCGGCACGTCTGCGTCTTTTGGCGAAGATGCGTGTGACTTTATGCAGATGCCGCTGTGGTATACAGGTGTGTGTCCCAATGTGCACCGCAGCACTCACTCGCATTGCCTGTAGACGCTGCGTTACCATCAGTCGCGCTACAGAAACCAGCCTCAGTCATATGGCAGCTGCGGCTTCTCTGTCTGAGTATGGCGCCCCGTGTGAGCGGCTGGGGGTCTCTGTGTGCTGCCACTTACATATGATAATGCAGCAGGTGGTGTCTGGTATACGTAGACGCCTCCTGCGCACATGTGTGATCCGGTGCTACATCTGGCTGAATAACCCCGAGGTTACGCAGACTGGCCGCCACAGCTCCGTCACTGAGCACAGGAAGTCTTTGTCGGAAGAAGGAGACCCTGGCCTCGGCAATCGCACAAAATGGAGGAAACATGCCTCCATTTTGGAACCCATTGCTGCCCCCTCGCCAAACGTCTGCAGACTGTCAATCACCTGATGTCACTTTCCGAGTGACGACGCAGGATCCATACAGTGCACGCGTCGTGTACCGAACATCGATACACTGCGTCTATCCCCTAATAGCGACCGGTCATGAATCAGACCATTGTACTGTCATGTAACATACTCCAGAACATCAGCAGCGAAATCCCGCAGGCGGAATAAGGCCACAGACAGAAAGCTGCTAGCTGCACATTATACACGTCTGAGCGGCCGAGATAAGATATGGTAATGACATCATCATGCGTTCTCACACTAGGACTCATTAGGCCGCAGCCAGATGCCACCAATTGTTTATGAAAGAAAGAGCGGTGATTTGACTCAAGTGTTTATACGCCGGATGGTATAACACGCGTCAGTAAATCCCGGTGTGGGGCAGATGTCACCTAAACCATTACTAACACTCGTGACAACCACAAGGTTCCCCCATCATCTCTCAACGCTGCAAACAGACAAGGTGTCCGAGCACATTGTCCTGTCCGTGTTCAGTCCGTCCGGGACAGGAGAGCTGAGCGGTTCTCCTCAACACATACCGGCGACCCTCTTAGATTGTCAGCTCTGTGGCCGGGGTCCTCACTGCCTACTTACTCTATGGATGTAAGTCGTATAAGTACATATATGGCAAGCTATAGGTTCTCACCCAGAATGCCCTTCTCTCAGTACCGACACGGGATCCGGTCTGAAGATCGACAGTGTCTAGGTCGACAATGTTTAGGTCGACCACTATAGGTCGACAGTCACTAGGTCGACATGGATGGAAAGTCGACAGGGTTTCTAGGTCGACATGTGCTAGGTCGACAGGTCTAAAGGTCGACATGAGTTTTTTTCTTTTTTTTTTCTTTTTTCATACTTAACGATCCACGTGGACTACGATTGGAACGGTAAAGTGTGCCGAGCGAAGCGGTAGCGGAGCGAAGGCACCATGCCCGAAGCATGGCGAGTGAAGCGAGCCATGTGAGGGGACGCGGTGCACTAATTTGGGATCCCGGTCACTCTACGAAGAAAACGACACAAAAATAAATAAATCCTCATGTCGACCTTTAGACCTGTCGACCTAGCACATGTCGACCTAGAAACCCTGTCGACCTTCCATCCATGTCGACCTAGTGACTGTCGACCTATACTGGTCGACCTAAACATTGTCGACCTAGACACTGTCAATTTGATGAACCACACCCACCCTCACCACCCTGTCCATTGTATCACGTTACCACCCCACTGCACCAGTACTTCGCCGGCACGGTGCGCCAGTCAGGAGCTTACAGTAACCGGAGGGTTTCTTGCCAAAGAATGTTCAAACCAAAACATCTCTCAGTGGTTACTCGCCCTGCCAAGGACTTGGCTCCAGCTTCCAAGCCCGGAAGACGTGCAGGCCCCTGCTCAATAAAATACGCTACCAAAGCTGTCATCGAGGCTATTCTGTATGGCTTGGCAGAACCCGGACAGTAAGGAACCCCCCCAGGGCCAGGCCCCTCTTTTCCTGCCCGTCTCAGGCCCTCCGTATTTTATGGGATTAATGGCAGAGCAATGTCACTCATCGGGACACGCAGCAGAGCCTGGCCTGTCAGGAGATGCTCCGCCGTGTGCTGCGCTGTGTAATATACTGATCCTTCTTCACTGATTTACGCTGGGTGCTAATTCTGTGCGGTTTCAGACAAGCCGAGACCGGCCTGGTGACAACAGAAATAACAGGAATGGAGACTGATGTGGTGACAATACCGTGCGCTTCTCCCGCGCCTCCTCCAGCTGGCGTCTCTGCCAATGAGCTGATGGGATTCTAGCTGCAGTAACAGGCAGATCTGTGACACTGAGACACTGGGGGCTATTTATCAACATACGGCAGCGATACCGGCCCACTGGCTTATAGGCACCAATGCAGAATCAAACCCGGCAACATTAACCCTGACCACCCCAGGCCAGTATCAGCAGGCAATGAATGTCCACCGATCGCGGCAATAAGCCCAATTTATGTGCCAATGAAATCAAATCTGCAATCGCCGCTTAAATCAGGTAAAGCGACAATCGGAGAGCTTCCGCTAAATCATAACGGATTGTGGTGTCAAATGTACCTCTATATAACATCATATTCATGACGCAGTGAAAAGAGTGGAGAAGTTACCCATGGCAACCAATCAGTGTTGAGTTAACATTTCTAAAGTGCATTCTATAAAACTATACATATACATGGAGCCACGCTAATCGTGCCTGGACGCACCTGCGTCCCATTCACTGCAATGGGAGCGTCTCTGTGCACTCCCGTAGCGTGGTAGACGCCGAATCGCCTTGCTGAACTGGGAATGCACGTTTGCGATGGAGCCGCATCAGGTGAGCACGGCTCCATCTGTAGCAGCTGATTGGTTGCCATGGGCAACTTCTCCACTCTTTTCACTGTTTGATGAGTTAAGGGGAGGGGGCCAGCATGCGTCCTTCCATATCATACTGCAGCCCCCCGGAATGAGGCACAGAAGCCGGCAGGACAAGGTGAGCAGACATGCAGCAGGAGCACGACGCTGGGAGACACAGATCGTTTATAATTCACCTCTGATTTATAATGTGATGAATCACTGTGACACATACACCTAATAATATCGCTCTTTCATCTCACACCAGCTGCGAATGCTGCCCTCTGCGGTCCCCCACCCAGGACCACTGGCGAGGTGCGCAGGACTCACACTCTTCCTCCTACTAAAAATACTGAGCAAACGGAAGTCCTTCCAGGACTGAGTCCAGGGCGGCGAGGGCCGGGCTGAAAGTGAATGTGTCCGGCACAGCCAGACGCCCCGGGGGGAGCGGCAGGAGGAGACGTGGCTGCTGGGCGGCTCGGCTTATCACACAGTGGGGGAGGTGTATCAAAGTGTATGGATGGAGATAAAGTACCAGCCAATCAGCTCCTAGCTGCCATGTTACAGGCGGTGTTTGAAAAATAAAAGGAGCAGGCTGGCTGGTACTTTATCTCTCTCCATTTTATTACTCTTCATGGCTTAGTACATCTGCCCCAAAGTACCAACTAACCAGCTCCTAGCGGTCATTTTTCAAACACAGCCTGTAACATGGCAGGTGGGAGCTGATTGGCTGGTACTTTATCTCTCTCCAAGGCTAAGTACATCTGCTGCTTTTTATATCTCTCTCATAGTACATAGCCCCCTTCATCTCTTTCCACTTTAACTCTCTCTAAGCTTTGATAACCCTCCCCCACTTCAAGTGCGGAGACGGATAATTGGGAGCAGGCGTGTTGGTGCCTGGACTGAGCTGTGATTTAAATAGATGTTGGAAGCGGCTGAGAGTGTTACTGCGCGCCCAGAGCACGGGCCAAGTCTGCAGTGATACATCAGGCTCCTGGCTGCAGCAGTGCGACCCGTGGGTTGTAGGAGACTGGGGAGGACTGGGGGGATTTAGGGGGGAGGGGGCCTCACTCGCTGGTTCTCCTCACCCCCCCCAAATGTAAACAGGAACATTGCACTAACAAAGTCAGATGTGAATTACTTCCCTCTCCCCACAGCGGCGGCCGGGGAGAAAACATATAGTGTAATCTTCCTGCAGCTCTGGATGGGACACTGGATATTATAATGGCCTGTGTCTGAGTGCTGAGAGACACGCGAACCCGGGGTATGTGTTATACGGGATACAGGCAACGACTACAGGGCGTGTAAATGTGAGCGCAATGTCTCCAGTTATACCACAGCTGAGCCCTGGCACACACACTCAGATGGGTATGGAATTAATCCTGTGGCTCCCCAATACGCCTAGGCCCTGGACCCTTAGAATGTAAGTTCTCACAAGCAGGGCCCTCAACCCCTCGTGTATAAACTTCTCTTACTTCAACCATTTTCGAAGGCACCAAATCCCGCGGTTTTCTGCCACCCTGATACTTATTGTCAGTGTCGTCTGCTGCTGTAGCTGTTTTTACAGTGCTTCCGGAAAGTATTCACAGCACTTGACTTTTTCCACATTTTGTTATGTTACAGCCTTATTCCAAACTGAAATAAATTCATTTTTCACTCAAAATTCTACACACAATACCCCATAATGACAATGTGAAAAAAAGTGTTTTTTTAGATTTTTGCTAAATTTATTAAAAATGAAAAACTAAGAAGTCACATGTACATAAGTATTCACAGCCTTTGCTCAATACTTTGTTGATGCACCTTTGGCAGCAATTACAGCCTCAAGTCTTTTTGAATATGATGCCACAGGCTTGGCACACCTATCTTTGGGCAGTTTCGCCCATTCCTCTTTGCAGCACTCTCAAGCTCCATCAGGTTGGGTGGGGAGCGTCGGTGCACAGCCATTTTCAGATCCCTCCAGAGATGTTCAATCGGATTCAAGTCTGGGCTCTGGCTGGGTCACTCAAGGACATTCACAGAGTTGTCCTGAAGCCACTCCTTTGATATCTTGGCTGTGTGCTTAGGGTCGTCCTGCTGAAAGATGATCCGTCACTCCAGTCTGAGGTCAAGAGCGCTCTGGAGCAGGTTTTCATCCAGGATGTCTCTGTACATTGCTGCATTCATCTTTCCCTCTATCCTGACTAGTCTCCCAGTTCCTGCCACTGAAAAACATCCCCACAGCATGATGCTGCCACCACCATGCTTCACTGTAGGGATGGTATTTGGCTGCTGATGAGCGGTGCCTAGTTTCCTCCAAACCATACTTGCCCACCTGACCCTCTCCATGAGGGAGAAAATGCTCTGTACCTGGACTTTCCTGGTAATGTATGATCGCCATCACCTGTGGTGAAACACCTTTCTTATCAATTAACTAGCTCACCACAGGTGATGGCAATCATACATTACCAGGAAAGTCCAGGAACAGAGCATTTTATCCCTCATGGAGAGGATCAGGTAGGCAAGTATGCTCCAAACATGATGCCTGGCATTCACGCCAAAGAGGTCAATCTTTGTCTCATCAGACCAGAGAATTTTGTTTCTCATGGTCTGAGAGTCCTTCAGGTGCATTTTGGCAAACTCCAGATGGGCTGCCATGTGCTTTTTACTACGGAGTGGCTTCCGTCTGGCCACTCTACCATACAGGCCTGATTGGTGGATTGCTGCAGAGATGGTTGTCCTTCTGGAAGGTTCTCCTCTCTCCACAGAGGAAGCGCTGTAGCTCTGAAAGATTGACTATCGGGTTCTTGGTCATCTCCCTGCCTAGGGCCCTTCTCCCCCGATCGCTCAGTTTAGCCGTCCGGCAAGCTCTAGGAAAAGTCCTGGTGGTTCAGAACTTCTACCATTTACGGATGATGGAGGCCACTGTGCTCATTGGAACCTTCAAAGCAGCAGATATTTTTCTGTACCCTTCCCCAGATTTGTGCCTTGAGACAATCCTGTCTCGGAAGTCTACAGACAACTCCTTTGACTTCATGCTTGGTTTGTGCTCAGACATGCACTGTCAAGTGTGGGACCTTATATAGGGGGTCATTCCGAGTTGTTCGCTCGCTAGCTACTTTTAGCAGCATTGCACACGCTAAGCCACCGCTCTCTGGGAGTGTATCTTAGCTTAGCAGAATTGCGAACGAAAGATTAGCAGAATTGCGAATAGAAAATTCTTAGCAGTTTCTGAGTAGTTTGAGACTTACTCCTACACTGCGATCAGCTCAGCCCGTTTCGTTCCTGGTTTGACGTCACAAACACGCTCTGCGTTCGGCCAGCCACTCCCCCGTTTCTCCAGACACTCCCGCGTTTTATCCTGGCACGCCAGCGTTTTTCCGCACACTCCCAGAAAACGGTCAGTTTCCACCCAGAAACACCCACTTCCTGTCAATCACACTCCGATCACTTCAACAATGAAAATTCTTCGTTCTCCCGTGAGTAAATCTACTAAGTTTTGAGCTAAAATACTTAGCGCATGCGCACTGCGTACCATGCGCATGCGCATTTTTGCCTTAATCGCTCTGTTGCGAAAACTGGCAACGAGCGTACAACTCGGAATGACCCCCTTAGACAGGTGTGTGCCTTTCCAAATCATGTCCAATCAACTGAATTTACCACAGGTAGACTCCAATTAAGCTGTAGGAACATCTCAAGGATGATCAGTGGAAACAGGATGCACAATTTTGAGATTCATGGCAGAGGCTGTGAATACTTATGTACATGTGATTTCTTAGTTTTTTATGGTTAATAAATCTCAAAAACACTTTTTTTTCACGTTGTCATTATGGGGTATTGTGTGTAGAATTTTGAGGGAAAAAATTAATTTATTCCAGTTTGGAATAAGGCTGTAACATAACAAAATGTGGAAAAATGGAAGCGCTGTGAATACTTTCCGTATGCACTGTCTGTACTCTGTACTTGTCCTATATTGTCTACAACTGTAAGTCACTGTTTTCCTGTTTTGATTATGTGCATATGTACTCTGTAATTGGGCGCTGTAGAACCTTTGTGGCGCCATATAAATAAAGGATAATAATATATACTTACTATAGCCTTAGCATTGACGGTAGGGGGCGGATTGAACTAGAAACTGTGCCAGCCTCTACCATAGGGTAACCCCCAATGTCCACCAGGGGACAGCAGATGACAGAGGGCAGCATGGCGTCACCATGGAACTGAGCTTCAGCCACAGATCTGCAGGAGTAACAGCAAACTCCATCCATATCCTGACATGTTGCATTTACCATTCCAAGCGGGGCCCCAGGAGACACAGAAGTGTAGAGAACTTGCATGTATGGACTCTCCTTCTGCGTCACAGGATCCTGGCCCCCAAACACAGCAAAGGCCCACAGGGACCTGGGCAAGGCCCTGGATTCAGCACTGCTCCGTAAGTGCCGCAATCGGATACAACGCCTTAGAAACCCACGGCTGCTGGTATTTAGTCCCAGAGCGTTAGCACGGCATGTACCCAAAGGGACGTCACCAACGCTGGAGACAAATCCGCGATGAGAAGCATAGGACATTGCAGTATCCCAATGTGTGCGACCATCCCCTGTAAAGGAATACGCGCCCAGCGCTGACTATAGCACGCCCTTTACTACTGAGCCATATACAGGCCGCGTAGCTGTAATATCCCTGTAACTGGCTGGGCTGTTTCCCCTACAAGGGATGTTTGTACAGTTTATTACACAGTTTGTTTCTATGTAACCGTGTAAAACACCCAATAAAGAAATGTATAACCATAAATCTAGGCAGCAACAAGCACGTATTATACTTGTGTATGAATAAACATGGCTTATCGCGTAAAACCATCATCGGAAATATTGGATGAGCTTCAACATGAAGGTAACACTGGAAGTTATACTGTACTTCCATGCTGCGTCAGATACACAACCACGCCAAGTGCTGCGCTCACCCCTAATGCTGGCTTATGCGCCAGTGCGCTGCTCGGTCATTAACTGGCGCCATTTCTGAAAGCTGGGAACAATTTGTAGCTGATTTACAGTTTTGACACACAGGCATTCTGCACTAAGATGATTTTATATATATATATATATATATATATATATATATATATATATATAATGAATGAAAGTCTAGTTGGGTCACATACCAAAAATAAATAAAGTGAGGCTCCCTTTGCTAGTTGTACACATATATATGCGAACGTACAGGACGGTATGGCGGTATTTTCAGAAGGCAGTCCACAATGGTGGGAATAATAAGATTTTAAATCTACCGGTAAATCCTAGTCTGTAGAGGATGCTGGGGACTCCGTAAGGACCATGGGGATAGACGGGCTCCGCAGGAGACATGGGCACTAAGAAAGAACTTTAGGTATGGGTGTGCACTGGCTCCTCCCTCTATGCCCCTCCTCCAGACCTCAGTTAGAGAAACTGTGCCCAGAGGAGACGGACAGTACGAGGAAAGGATTTTTGTTAATCCAAGGGCAAGATTCATACCAGTCCACACCATTCACACCGTATAACTTGGGATATACAAACCAGTTAACAGTATGAAACAACACAGCATCAGTCCCAGACTGATGAAAAACTGTAACATAACCCTTATGTAAGCAAAACTATATACAAGTCTTGCAGAAGTAGTCCGCACTTGGGACGGGCGCCCAGCATCCTCTTCGGACTAGGAGAAATAGATTTACCGGTAGGTTTAAAATCTTATTCATCCTAGCGGATACAGGGGACTCCGTAAGGACCATGGGGATTATACCAAAGCTCCCAAACGGGCGGGAGAGTGCGGATGACTCTGCAGCACCGACTGAGCAAACATGAGGTCCTCCTCAGCCAGGGTATCAAACTTGTAGAACTTTGCAAAGGTGTTTGAACCCGACCAAGTAGCAGCTCGGCACAATTGTAATGCCGAGACCCCTTGGGCAGCCGCCCAAGGAGAGCCCACCTTCCTAGTGGAATGGGCCTTAACTGATTTTGGTAACGGCAATCCAGCCGTTGAATGAGCCTGCTGAATCATGTTACAGATCCAGCGAGCAATAGTCTGCTTTGAAGCAGGAGCGCCAACCTTGTTGGCTGCATACAAGACAACCAGTGCTTCTGTTTTTCTAACTCTAGCCGTTCTGGCTACGTAAATTTTCAAAGCCCTGACCACATCAAGGGACTCGGAATCCTCCAAGTCACGTGTAGCCACAGGCACCACAATAGGTTGGTTCATATGAAAAGATGAAACCACCTTAGGCAAGAATTGAGGACGGGTCCGCAATTCCGCTCTATCCATATGGAAAACCAGATAGGGGCTTTTATGAGACAAAGCCGCCAATTCCGACACTCGCCTAGCCGAAGCCAAGGCTAACAACATGACCACTTTCCAAGTGAGATATTTTAATTCCACTGTTTTAAGTGGTTCAAACCAGTGCGACTTAAGGAAATTCAACACCACGTTAAGGTCCTAAGGCGCCACCGGAGGTACAAAAGGAGGCTGAATATGCAGCACTCCCTTCACAAAAGTCTGTACTTCTGGGAGAGAAGCTAATTCCTTCTGAAAGAAAATGGATAGGGCCGAAATCTGAACCTTAATGGAGCCTAATTTTAGGCCCAAATTCGCTCCAGTTTGTAGGAAGTGAAGGAAACGGCCCAGATGGAATTCTTCCATAGGAGCATTCCTGGCCTCACACCAAGAAACATACTTCCGCCATATACGGTGATAATGTTTAGCTGTCACGTCCTTCCCAGCCTTTATCAGAGTAGGAATGACCTCATCCGGAATGCCCTTTTCCGCTAGGATCCGGCGTTCAACCGCCATGCCGTCAAACGCAGCTGCGGTAAGTCTTGGAACAGACAGGGCCCCTGTTGTAACAGGTCCTGTCTAAGAGGAAGAGGCCACGGATCTTCTGTGAGCATTTCCTGCAGATCCGGATAACAAGCCCTTCGCGGCCAATCTGGAACAATGAGAATTGTCTGTACTCCTCTTTTCCTTATTATTCTCAACACCTTGGGGATGAGAGGAAGAGGAGGAAACCCATAGACCGACTGGAACACTCACGGTGTCACTAGGGCGTCCACTGCCACCGCCTGAGGGTCTCTTGACCTGGCGCAATACCTCTGTAGTTTTTTGTTTAGGCGGGACGCCATCATGTCTATCTGGGGCAGGCCCCACTGACTTGCAATCTGTGCGAAGACTTCCTGATGAAGTCCCCACTCTCCTGGATGTAGATCGTGTCTGCTGAGGAAGTCTGCTTCCCAGTTGTCCACTCCCGAAATGAACACTGCTGACAGTGCACCCACATGATTTTCCACCCAGCGAAGAATCCTGGTGGCTTCCGCCATTGCCATTCTGCTCCTTGTGCCACCTTGGCGGTTTACATGAGCTACTGCGGTGATGTTGTCTGACTGGATCAGAACCGGTAGGTCGCGAAGCAAAGTCTCCGCTTGACGAAGGGCATTGTATATGGCCCTCAGTTCCAGGACGTTGATGTGAAGACAAGTTTCTTGACTTGACCAAAGACCTTGGAAGCTTCTTCCTTGTGTGACTGCTCCCCAACCTCGGAGGCTCGCGTCCGTGGTCACCAGAACCCAGTCCTGAATGCCGAATCTGCGACCCTCCAGAAGGTGAGCAATCTGCAGCCACCACAGGAGAGATACCCTGGCCCTGGTGGACAGGGTGATCAACCGATGAATCTGTAGATGTGACCCGGACCACTTGTCCAGTAGGTCCCATTGGAAAGTCCTTCAAACGAGTCGTAGGAACTAACTGTGACTTCGGGATATTGAGAATCCAGCCGTGTTGCTGTAACACCTTCAGTGAAAGTGACACGCTGTTCAACAACTGCTCTCGTGATCTCGCTTTTATCAGGAGATCGTCCAAGTATGGGATAATTGTGACACCCTGCTTGCGCAGGAGCTCCATCATTTCCGCCATTACCTTGGTGAAAATCCTCGGGGCCGTGGAAAGCCCAAACGGCAACGTCTGAAATTGGTAATGACAATCATGTACCGCAAATCTCAGGTACGCCTGATGAGGTGGATATATGGGAACATGAAGGTATGCATCCTTTATGTCCAGGGATACCATAAAATCCCCCCCTTCTAGGCCGACGATGACCGCTCTGAGCGATTCCATCTTGAACTTGAACCTTTTCAAGTATAGGTTCAAGGATTTTAAATTTAAAATGGGTCTGACCGAACCGTCCGGTTTCGGGACTACAAATAGGGTTGAGTAATACCCCCTCCCTTGTTGAAGCAGGGGAACTTTGACCACCACCTGTTGAAGACACAATTTTTGAATTGCATTTAAAACTATCTCCCTCTCTGGGGGAGAAGCTGGTAGGGCCGATTTGAAAAAACCGGGGAGGGGACACCACTTCGAATTCCAGCTTGTAACCCTGGGAGACAATTTCTATTGCCCAGGGATCCACCTGTGAGTGAACCCAGATGTGGCTGAAAAGTCGAAGACGTGCCCCCACTGGGGCGGACTCCCTCAGCGGAGCCCCAGCGTCATGCGGTGGATTTTGTAGAGGCCGGGAAGGACTTCTGCTCCTGGGAAATAGCTGTGGTTGGCAGCTTTTTCCCTCTGCCCTTACCTCTGGCAAGAAAGGACAATCCTCATGCTCTCTTGTTTTTATTTGACCGAAAGGACTGCATTTGATAATGTGGCGCTTTCTTAGGCTGTGAGGGAATATAAGGCAAAAAATAAGATTTTACTTACCGATAAATCTATTTCTCGTAGTCCGTAGTGGATGCTGGGGACTCCGTCAGGACCATGGGGATTAGCGGCTCCGCAGGAGACAGGGCACAAAAATAAAGCTTTAGGATCAGGTGGTGTGCACTGGCTCCTCCCCCTATGACCCTCCTCCAAGCCTCAGTTAGGATACTGTGCCCGGACGAGCGTACACAATAAGGAAGGATTTTGAATCCCGGGTAAGACTCATACCAGCCACACCAATCACACCGTACAACTTGTGATCTGAACCCAGTTAACAGTATGACAACGTAGGAGCCTCTGAACAGACGGCTCACAACAATAACAACCCGATTTCTTTGTAACAATAACTATGTACAAGTATTGCAGACAATCCGCACTTGGGATGGGCGCCCAGCATCCACTACGGACTACGAGAAATAGATTTATCGGTAAGTAAAATCTTATTTTCTCTAACGTCCTAGTGGATGCTGGGGACTCCGTCAGGACCATGGGGATTATACCAAAGCTCCCAAACGGGCGGGAGAGTGCGGATGACTCTGCAGCACCGAATGAGAGAACTCCAGGTCCTCTTTAGCCAGGGTATCAAATTTGTAGAATTTTACAAACGTGTTCTCCCCCGACCACGTAGCTGCTCGGCAGAGTTGTAATGCCGAGACCCCTCGGGCAGCCGCCCAGGATGAGCCCACCTTCCTTGTGGAATGGGCATTGACAGATTTAGGCTGTGGCAGGCCTGCCACAGAATGTGCAAGTTGAATTGTGCTACAAATCCAACGAGCAATCGTCTGCTTAGAAGCAGGAGCACCCAGCTTGTTGGGTGCATACAGTATAAACAGCGAGTCAGATTTTCTGACTCCAGCCGTCCTTGAAATATATATTTTCAATGCCCTGACAACGTCCAGCAACTTGGAATCCTCCAAATCGCTAGTAGCCGCAGGCACCACAATAGGCTGGTTCAGGTGAAACGCTGACACCACCTTAGGCAGAAAATGAGGACGCGTCCGCAGTTCTGCCCTGTCCGAATGGAAAATCAGATATGGGCTTTTATACGATAAAGCCGCCAATTCTGACACTCTCCTGGCTGAAGCCAGGGCCAGTAGCATGGTTACTTTCCATGTAAGATATTTCAAATCCGCCGATTTGAGTGGCTCAAACCAATGGGATTTGAGAAAATCCAAAACTACATTAAGGTCCCACGGAGCCACTGGGGGCACAACCGGGGGCTGTATATGTAGTACTCCTTTTACAAAAGTCTGGACTTCAGGAACTGAAGCCAATTCTTTCTGGAAGAAAATCGACAGGGCCGAAATTTGAACCTTAATGGACCCCAACTTGAGGCCCATAGATAATCCTGTTTGCAGGAAATGTAGGAATCGACCCAATTGAAATTACTCCGTGGGGGCCTTCCTGGCCTCACACCACGCAACATATTTTCTCCAAATGCGGTGATAATGTTGTGCAGTCACCTCCTTCCTGGCTTTTACCAGTGTAGGAATGACCTCTTCCGGAATGCCTTTTTCCCTTAGAATTCGGCGTTCAACCGCCATGCCGTCAAACGCAGCCGCGGTAAGTCTTGGAATAGACACGGTCCCTGCTGAAGCAGGTCCCGTCTTAGAGGTAGAGGCCACGGATCTTCCGTGAGCATCTCCTGAAGTTCCGGGTACCAAGTTCTTCTTGGCCAATCCGGAGCCACGAGTATCGTTCTTACTCCCCTTTGCCGTATAATTCTCAGTACTTTTGGTATGAGAGGCAGAGGAGGAAACACATACACTGACTGGAACACCCACGGTGTTACCAGAGCGTCCACAGCTATTGCCTGAGGGTCTCTTGACCTGGCGCAATACCTGTCCAGTTTTTTGTTGAGGCGAGACGCCATCATGTCCACCTTTGGTTTTTCCCAACGGTTCACAATCATGTGGAAGACTTCTGGATGAAGTCCCCACTCTCCCGGGTGTAGATCGTGTCTGCTGAGGAAGTCTGCTTCCCAGTTGTCCACTCCCGGAATGAACACTGCTGACAGTGCTATCACATGATCTTCCGCCCAGCGAAGAATCCTTGCAGCTTCTGCCATTGCCCTCCTGCTTCTTGTGCCGCCCTGTCTGTTTACGTGGGCGACTGCCGTGATGTTGTCCGACTGGATCAACACCGGCTGACCCTGAAGCAGGGGTTTTGCCAGGCTTAGAGCATTGTAAATCGCTCTTAGCTCCAGTATATTTATGTGAAGAGACATCTCCAGGTTTGACCATACTCCCTGGAAGTTTCTTCCCTGTGTGACCGCTCCCCAGCCTCTCAGACTGGCATCCGTGGTCACCAGGACCCAGTCCTGTATGCCGAATCTGCGGCCCTCTAACAGATGAGCACTCTGCAACCACCACAGAAGAGACACCCTTGTCCGTGGCGACAAGGTTATCCGCTGATGCATCTGCAGATGCGATCCGGACCATTTGTCCAGCAGATCCCACTGAAAAGTTTGTGCGTGGAATCTGCCGAATGGAATCGCTTCGTAAGAAGCCACCATCTTTCCCAGGACTCTTGTGCATTGATGCACAGACACTTTCCCTGGTTTTAGGAGGTTCCTGACAAGTTCGGATAACTCCTTGGCTTTCTCCTCCGGAAGAAACACCTTTTTCTGAACCGTGTCCAGAATCATTCCCAGGAACAGCAGACGTGTCGACGGGGTCAATTGAGATTTTGGAAAATTCAGAATCCACCCGTGCTGTTGCAGCACTATTTGGGTTAGTGCTACTACGTCCCCCAGCTGTTCCCTGGACCTTGCCCTTATCAGGAGATCGTCCAAGTAAGGGATAATTAATACGCCTTTTCTTCGTAGAAGAAACATCATTTCGGCCATTACCTTGGTAAAGACCCGAGGTGCCGTGGACAATCCAAACGGCAGCGTCTGAAACTGATAATGACAGTTTTGCACCACGAACCTGAGGTACCCTTGATGTGAAGGGCAAATTGGGACATGCAGGTAAGCATCCTTGATGTCCAGGGACACCATAAAGTCCCCTTCTTCCAGATTCGCTATCACTGCTCTGAGTGACTCCATCTTGAACTTGAATTTTTGTATGTACAGGTTCAAAGATTTCAGATTTAGAATAGGTCTTACCGAGCCGTCCGGCTTCGGTACCACAAAAGTGTGGAATAATACCCCTTTCCCTGTTGTAGGAGGGGTACCTTGACTATCACCTGCTGAGAATACAGCTTGTGAATGGCTTCCAATACCGTCGCCCTGTCTGAGGGAGACGTTGGCAGAGCAGACTTTAGGAACCGGCGAGGGGGAGACTTCTCGAATTCCAACCTGTAACCCTGAGATATTATCTGCAGGATCCAGGGGTCCACCTGTGAGTGAGCCCACTGTGCGCTGAAATTCTTGAGTCGACCCCCCACCGCCCCTGAGTCCGCTTGTAAAGCCCCAACGTCATGCTGAGGGCTTTGCAGAAGCCGGGGGGGGCTTCTGCTCCTGGGAAGAAGCTGCTTGGTGCACTCTCTTACCCTTTCCTTTGCCTCGGGGCAAATATGACTGTCCTTTCGCCCGCTTGTTCCTATAGGAACGAAATGACTGCGGCTGAAAAGACGGTGTCTTTTTCTGTTGGGAGGGGACCTGAGGTAAAAAGGTGGATTTCCCGGCTGTTGCCGTGGCCACCAAATCCAATAGACCGACCCCAAATAATTCCTCCCCCTTATACGGCAATACTTCCATATGCCGTTTGGAATCCGCATCACCTGACCATTGTCGCGTCCATAAACTTCTTCTGGCAGATATGGACATCGCACTTACTCTCGATGCCAGAGTGCAAATATCCCTCTGTGCATCTCGCATATATAGAAATGCATCCTTTAAATGCTCTATAGTCAGTAAAATACTGTCCCTATCCAGGGTATCAATATTTTCAGTCAGGGAATCCGACCAAACCACCCCAGCACTGCACATCCATGCAGAGGCGATGGCTGGTCGCAGTATAACACCAGTATGAGTGTATATACTTTTCAGGGTAGTTTCCAGCCTCCTATCTGCTGGATCCTTAAGGGCGGCCGTTTCAGGAGACGGTAACGCCACTTGTTTTGATAAGCGTGTGAGCGCCTTATCCACCCTAGGGGGTGTTTCCCAGCGCGCCCTAACCTCTGGCGGGAAAGGATATAATGCCAATAACTTCTTTGAAATTAGCAGTTTTCTATCGGGGTTAACCCACGCTTCATCACACACTTCATTCAATTCGTCTGATTCAGGAAAAACTACAGGTAGTTTTTTCAGACCCCACATAATACCCCTTTTTGTGGTACATGCAGTATCAGAGATATGTAAAGCCTCCTTCATTGCCGTGATCATATAACGTGTGGCCCTACTGGAAAATACGTTTGTTTCTTCACCGTCGACACTAGATTCGGTGTCCGTGTCTGGGTCTGTGTCGACCGACTGAGGTAAAGGGCGTTTTACAGCCCCTGACGGTGTCTGAGACGCCTGTACAGGTACTAACTGGTTTCCGGCCGTCTCATGTCGTCAACTGATTTTTGTAATGTGCTGACATTATCACGTAATTCCATAAATAAAGCCATCCATTCCGGTGTCGACTCCCTAGGGGGTGACATCACCATTACCGGCAATTGCTCCGCCTCCACACCAACATCGTCCTCATACATGTCGACACACACGTACCGACACACAGCAGACACACAGGGAATGCTCTTATCGAAGACAGGACCCCACTAGCCCTTTGGGGAGACAGAGGGAGAGTTTGCCAGCACACACCCAAGCGCTATAAATATATAGGAACAACCCTATAGAAGTGTTGTCTCCCTTATAGCAGCTTAATATATATATCAAAAACGCCAAAAAAAGTGCCCCCCCCTCTCTTTTTTACCCTGTTTCTGTAGTGCAGTGCAGGGGAGAGTCCTGGGAGCCTTCCTCGCAGCGGAGCTGAGCAGGAAAATGGCGCTGTGTGCTGAGGAGATAGGCCCCGCCCCCTATTTCGGCGGGCTCTTCTCCGGAGTTTGTGAGACCTGGCAGGGGTTAAATACATCCATATAGCCCCAAGGGCTATATGTGATGTATTTTTTAGCCAGAACAAGGTATTCTCATTGCTGCCCAGGGCGCCCCCTGCAGCGCCCTGCACCCTCCGTGACCGCTGGTGTGAAGTGTGTGACAACAATGGCGCACAGCTGCAGTGCTGTGCGCTACCTCATGAAGACTGAAAAGTCTTCTGCCGCCGGTTTCTGGACCTCTTCGCTTTTCGGCATCTGTAAGGGGGTCGGCGGCGCGGCTCCGGGACCGGACTCCATGGCTGGGCCTGTGTTCGATCCCTCTGGAGCTAATGGTGTCCAGTAGCCTAAGAAGCCAATCCATCCTGCACGCAGGTGAGTTCACTTCTTCTCCCCTAAGTCCCTCGTTGCAGTGAGCCTGTTGCCAGCAGGACTCACTGAAAATAAAAAACCTAAAAACTTTTTCTAAGCAGCTCTTTAGGAGAGCCACCTAGATTGCACCCTGCTCGGACGGGCACAAAAACCTAACTGAGGCTTGGAGGAGGGTCATAGGGGGAGGAGCCAGTGCACACCACCTGATCCTAAAGCTTTATTTTTGTGCCCTGTCTCCTGCGGAGCCGCTAATCCCCATGGTCCTGACGGAGTCCCCAGCATCCACTAGGACGTTAGAGAAAATTTGATTTACCTGCCGTAGCTGTGGAGACCAGGTCCAAGAGACCGTCCCCAAACAATTCCTCACCCCTGTAAGGTAAAACCTCCATATGCCTCTTTGAGTCGGCATCACCTGTCCATTGCCGGGTCCATAGGACTCGTCTAGCAGAAATGGACATAGCGTTGACTCTAGTACCCAGTAGGCCAATGTCTCTTTGAGCATCCCTCATATATAAGACAGCATCTCTAATATGACCAAGGGTTAACAAAATGGTATCCCTATCCAGGGTATCCAATTCTGCCGATAAGGTATCCGTCCACGCTGCTACAGCGCTACAAACCCAAGCCGACGCTATCGCCGGTCTGAGTAAGGTACCAGAGTGCGTGTAAATGGACTAAAGTCTACATTAAAATGTAGCCTCCTGCTTGCGATCAGCAGGAACCCTGAGGGTAGCCGTATCTTGGGATGGCAGTGCTACCTTTTTGGATAAGCGTGTCAACGCTTTTTCTACCCTTGGGGAGGATTCCCACCATATCCTGTCCTTGATCGGGAAAGGATACGCCATAAGAATCCTTTTGGGAATCTGCAGTTTCTTGTCTGGAGATTCCCAAGCCTTTTCAAATAACTCGTTCAGCTCATGAGAAGGAGTAAATGTTACCTCAGGTTTCTTTTCCTTATACATGTGTACCCTCGTGTCAGGGACCGGGGGTTCCTCTGTGATATGCAAAACATCTTTTATTGCAATAATAATATATTGAATACTTTTAGCCAATTTTGGCTGTAATTTTGCATCATCGTAGTCGACACTAGAGTATGAATCCGTGTCGTATTAGTGTCTACTATTTGGGATAGTGGGCGCTTTTGAGACCCCGAGGGTCCCTGCGACATAGGGGCAGGCAGGGCCTGACTCTCTGCATAATTCCTGGACTCAGCTTTGTCCAACCTTTTGTGCAATAAATTTACATTAGCACTTAAAACATTCCACATATCCACCCAGTCAGGTGTCGGTGTTGCCAACGGAGACACCACATTTATTTGCTCCACCTCTTCACTAGGAAAGCCTTTTACCTCAGACATGCCGACACACGCGTACCGACACACCACACATTCAGGGAATTCTCTTATCTGGAGACAGTATGCCAGCACACACCCAGCGCCAATGACCCAGAAAAAAACGCAGTATGTTTACCCAGAAAGCGCTGTATTCATCTATTTGCGCCAAATTATGTGCCCCCTTCTTTAAAACCCTCTTTCACCGTGGTAAGCAGGGGAGAGTCCGGGGAGCTTCCTCTCAGCGGTGTGCTGTGGAGAAAATGGCGCTGGTGAGTGCTGAGGAACAAGCTCCGCCCCCTCAGAGGCGGGCTTCGGTCCCGCTGAAATATTCAAAGAACTGGCGGGGTATCTCTTTTATATACAGTGCCCAGCCTGTATATACATTTATAGCCATATTTGGAGGTCCTTATTGCTGCCCAGGGCGCCCCCGTGCGCCCAGCACCCTTACAGTGACTGCTGTATGTGCTGTGTGGGAGCAATGGCGCACAGCGCTACCGCTGTGCGTTACCTCAGTGAAGATCTGAAGTCTTCTGCTGCCTTTGAAGTCTTCTTTCTTCTCATACTCACCCGGCTTCTATCTTCCGGCTCTGCGAGGAGGACGGCGGCGCGGCTCTGGAACGAACGGCGGGGTGAGACCTGCGTTACGTTCCCTCTGGAGCTAATGGTGTCCAGTAGCCTAAGAAACAGAGCCCAGCATTAAAGTAGGGCTGCTTCTCTCCCCTCAGTCCCACGATGCAGGGAGTCTGTTGCCAGCAGAGCTCCCTGAAAATAAAAAACCTAACAAAAGTCTTTTTTTTCAGGAAAACTCAGGAGAGCTCCCTGTAATGCACCCAGTCTCCTCTGGGCACAGTAATAAACTGAGGTCTGGAGGAGGGGCATAGAGGGAGGAGCCAGTGCACACCCATACCTAAAGTTCTTTCTTAGTGCCCATGTCTCCTGCGGAGCCCGTCTATCCCCATGGTCCTTACGGAGTCCCCAGCATCCTCTAGGACGTAAGAGAAAGAAGTGATGTACAGTATACCATCCAGGATGCAGCATCCAAGTGGTCAAACACTGTACCAACTTCATCAGGGAAAGGGCTTCACCATGTCTCTAATTTATATGCCTCTCACTCATTCGATACTAAGCATGCAGCCAGGAACATTGGTGGCGTCAGGTCACGGAAGGTTCCGCCGGAAGTGCCATTGTATAAATTCAGCTCACCTGACCAAGATGACGATACCGCCATACTTCTGCCTCAATCTGATATATGTGGTGTATATGCTACCTCCCCACTGGATTCAGTGGGCGTGGCTTCATGGGAAACGCCTTACCCACGAGTCACGCGTTTCGTTTTCGCCATTCTAGGAGGTTCCCCCAGTCCCTCTCTCCACTCATGCTTAGCGGGTGACAGTGAGCCTCCCAACCACCCCCACACCAAAGACACTGCGGCCCGCGGGTGGAACTGCAGGACAGTATCCAAAAAACGGGACCGTAGTCAGGTATGGTATATACAGTGGTATTGGCATTATTAATCTGGAGCATCGGAGACCCAATAAATACATACCGGTCAGTCCACTGTTTACTGCAACTTTGCTAGATACACAGAGAACATTAGATCCCAGAGATAGAATGATTGTGTGTGCAGAAACCTACAAGCCCAGGAGAAAGGATCAGAGCAGCCGTCAGATAAAGCCACACAATCATCAGACAGCCAGAGACAAACACGGCGGTGTCAGGTTCTCACATCCCTGCGGGATAGTGACAGCTGCTTATCACAGCTCTGTGTACGGCAGAGACAGGAGCGGGGGCGACAACACAAAGTGCGTGCGTCAGCTTCCCGGCTCTCCCAGTAAGGTCTCTCTGTCCCTCAACAAACACGTGGACCTGTTTAAGCACGGTTTGCGTAGTGGTTAGCATTGCTGCCTCACAGCACAGAGATCTTGGGATTGATTCCCACCTAGGCCCTATCTGTGTGGAGTTTGTATGTTATCCTTGTATTTCTTACCGGGGCGTTTCTTCCCACAATGCAAAAACATGCCGGTAAAGGTTCCGGTATGAATGGTCGACCATGTTATGGTCGACAGTCATTAGGTCGACCACTATTGGTCGACATTGACATGGTCGACATAAACACATGGTCGACGCATGAAAATGGTCGACATATGAAAAGGTCGACGTGAGTTTTTTAACTTTTTTTGGTGTCGTTTTTTGCGTAAAGTGACTGGGAACCCCAATTAGTGCACCGCATCCCCTCGCATGGCTCGCTTCGCTCGCCATGCTTCGGGCATGGTGCCTTCGCTCCGCTACCGCTTCGCTCGGCACACTTTACCGTTCCAATCGTAGTCCATGTGGATCGTAAAGTATGGAAAAGTTCCCCAAAAGAAAAAAAGTTAAAAAACTCATGTCGACCTTTTCATGTGTCGACCTTTCATGCGTCGACCTTTCATGTGTCGACCATGTGTCCATGTCGACCATGTCTATGTCGACCAATAGTGGTCGACCTAATGACTGTCGACCATAACATGGTCGACCATGTGAACGGATACCGCCGGTAATGTAATTGGCATCTGGCAGGAAGTGAAGCCTAGTGCAAGTGTGTGTACATGTGGTACGGACATAGGGGGTCATTACGAGTTGATCGCTCGCTAGCAACTTTTTGCAGCAGAGCGATCATCTCAACCTCGGCTAAACTGCGTATGCATCGCAATGCGCAGGCGCATCGTACGAGTACAAAGCGGTTTGTTGCTGAGCGATGCATTTAACGAAGAATCCATTTGCACAGCCGAACGCACGGTGATTGACAGGAAGAGGGTGTTTATGGGTGTCAACTGACCGTTTTCTGGGAGTGTTTGGAAAAACGCAGGCGTGTCCAGGCGTTTGCAGGGCGGGTGTCTGACGTCAATTCCGGACCAGACACGCTGAAATGATCGCAAGGGCTGAGTAAGTCTAGAGCTACTTAGAACTGCACAAAATGTTTTTGGCCCGCTCGCCAGCACACGCGTTCGCACACTTGCAAAATGAAAATACACTCCCCCATAGGCGGCGACTATTTGATCGCAAGCCAGCAAAAAGTAGCTAGCGAGCGATCAACTCAGAATGACCCCCATAGACTGTAAGCTCCACTAGGGCCGGTACTTATGTTAAGGTAGGTACACACTATGCGATAGGCTCTATGAGCGATATCGCATCGTTTTTCCCCTCCCAGGCCGGGCCGCCGACATGGTGCATACAAACTATGAGATATCAAAAGCAATTTCGTACGGTGTGGTCATGGCGCGGCCGGCCCGAACACGATATAGTCAGATTGAGCTGCATGTACAGGCGACACCGGGGGTCGGGAGCGCGCATCGGCAGTCGCTGGCAACAGACACACTGGGCCATATTGTAAACAATATCACTCAGGAGGGTAAAAATGAGCGATATTGTTTACAAAATCGCCTACTGTGTACCGACCATTACACTATTATATAACGCCCTAAGCTGCTGCAACAGAACAGACCAACCAATTAGAAGGACCACTGCGCTGAAAGCAGGGGAGACTGTGGCCCGCAGGGAGGGGGCGGACCCAGGAGATCCGGCATATAACCCGTCCAATTTACTAGTGACTAAGGGGCTGAGTCTGCTAGATGTGCCGGGTCGCAGCGGCTGCGTGTGACATCACGCAGCCGCTGCGGCTCACCCCAGCAACAGCCCGAACACGCCTGCGTTGTCCGGACCGCGCCCCGTCAACGGCGTTCTAACGCCGTTGACACGCCCCCTCCTGCCCCGCGCACACCTCTGCCTGTCAATCAGGCAGAGGCGATCGAAGCCCGGAGATGCTATTAGCATCTCACTGGGTCTCCCGGGGTGCGCGGACGCACTCCACAAAGGGATTCAGACTGCGATCGCTCCCGCTGCATCAATCCAGTCTGAATTACCCCCTATATCTGGACTGTCTGTGGACCGCGTCTGACTATACTTGGACTGTCTGTGGACCGCGTCTGACTGTACCTGGACTGTCTGTGGACCGCGTCTGACTGTACCTGGACTGTCTGTGGACTGCATCTGACTATACCTGGACTGTCTGTGGACCGCGTCTGACTATACCTGGACTGTCTGTGGACTGCATCTGACTATACCTGGACTGTCTGTGGACTGCATCTGACTATACCTGGACTGTCTGTGGACCGCGTCTGACTATACCTGGACTGTCTGTGGACTGCATCTGACTATACCTGGACTGTCTGTGGACCGCGTCTGACTATACCTGGACTGTCTGTGGACTGCATCTGACTATACCTGGACTGTCTGTGGACCGCGTCTGACTATACCTGGACTGTCTGTGGACTGCATCTGACTATACATGGACTGTCTGTGGACCGCGTCTGACTATACCTGGACTGTCTGTGGACTGCATCTGACTATACATGGACTGTCTGTGGACCGCGTCTGACTATACCTGGACTGTCTGTGGACTGCATCTGACTATACCTGGACTGTCTGTGGACTGCATCTGACTATACCTGGACTGTCTGTGGACTGCATCTGACTATAACTGGACTGTCTGTGGACTGCATCTGACTATACCTGGACTGTCTGTGGACTGCATCTGACTATACCTGGACTGTCTGTGGACTGCATCTGACTATACATGGACTGTCTGTGGACCGCGTCTGACTATACCTGGACTGTCTGTGGACTGCATCTGACTATACATGGACTGTCTGTGGACCGCGTCTGACTATACCTGGACTGTCTGTGGACTGCATCTGACTATACCTGGACTGTCTGTGGACTGCATCTGACTATACCTGGACTGTCTGTGGACTGCATCTGACTATAACTGGACTGTCTGTGGACTGCATCTGACCATGCCTGGACTGTACCTAAATACTGTATATACGTGGAACGTATCTGTCTATAACTGTCAGAGAATAACACTGATGACTTAGTGCATGTGAGCCCCACGTTATCGCTATGCCCCTCACTGGACGCTGACACACATTAAACATAAAAAGTGGAGTTTGGAATGAATTCAGACGGAATCAGTTTCTCTCCTGGGCCTGTGCAAATACCACCTAGGAGAAAGTGTTCCCATGGGTCAGCGAAGTGCTAGCTCAGAGGTCAGGAATGAAGGTATGAAATTCCGGCATGAAATGACTCATGTAGAGACTAAGGGGGACATTTACTAAGCAGTGATAAGAGCGGAGAAGTGAGCCAGTGGAGAAGTTGCCCATGGCAACCAATCAGCACTGAAGTAACAACTATAATTTGCATACCATAAAATGATACAGAGCTGCTGATTGGTTGATGGGGCAACTTCTCCACTGGCTCACTTCTCCGCTCTTATCACTGCTTAGTACATGTCCTCCTAAAGAACTGCAGAAATATCATGGACAGGTTCTAGAGAGAGGATCGGTGCTGCCCGGGGCATGGATGATCCTAAAGGTGAGATGAACCGTTTTGGGGAGGAAGCTGGACCCGCTAAGCCGAGCAACACCTTGGCCAGTCAGGATCTGCGTCTCGTTGTCTACCTGACATTACTACTGCATCCAATATTTGGGATCATTGCTCCTATGTAACAGATCACGTAGACAGGATTTTTAAGGATGACAAAGGACAGATAAGTAAAACACCAAATACAATGTTCCTTCATTATTGATCCATCCTGCGTTTCACTAAAATACTGCGCAGACTGGAGGACACAATAAATACACGGTGGCGTCACATCATTATGACCACCTCCTAAATGTGCCGTGCGCTGGCTTGGTGGGTATATAAGGTGTGCGCTGGCTTGGTGGGTATATAAGGTGTGTGCTGGCTTGGTGAGTATATAAGGTGTGCGCTGGCTTGGTGGGTATATAAGGTGTGTGCTGGCTTGGTGGGTATATAAGGTGTGTGCTGGCTTGGTGGGTATATAAGGTGTGTGCTGGCTTGGTGGGTATATAAGGTGTGTGCTGGCTTGGTGGGTATATAAGGTGTGTGCTGGCTTGGTGACTATATAAGGTGTGCGCTGGCTTGGTGGGTATATAAGGTATGTGCTGGCTTGGTGGGTATATAAGGTGTGCTCTGGCTTGGTGGGTATATAAGGTGTGTACTGGCTTGGTGGGTATATAAGGTGTGTGCTGGCTTGGTGAGTATATAAGGTGTGCGCTGGCTTGGTGGGTATATAAGGTGTGTGCTGGCTTGGTGGGTATATAAGGTGTGTGCTGACTTGGTGAGTATATAAGGTGTGTGCTGGCTTGGTGGGTATATAAGGTATGTGCTGGCTTGGTGGGTATATAAGGTGTGCGCTGGCTTGGTGGGTATATAAGGTGTGTGCTGGCTTGGTGAGTATATAAGGTGTGCGCTGGCTTGGTGGGTATATAAGGTGTGTGCTGGCTTGGTGGGTATATAAGGTGTGTGCTGGCTTGGTGAGTATATAAGGTGTGTGCTGGCTTGGTGGGTATATAAGGTGTGTGCTGGCTTGGTGGGTATATAAGGTGTGCGCTGGCTTGGTGGGTATATAAGGTGTGTGCTGGCTTGGTGACTATATAAGGTGTGCGCTGGCTTGGTGGGTATATAGGGTGTGCGCTGGCTTGGTGGGTATATAAGGTGTGCGCTGGCTTGGTGGGTATATAAGGTGTGCGCTGGCTTGGTGGGTATATAGGGTGTGCGCTGGCTTGGTGGGTATATAAGGTGTGTGCTGGCTTGGTGAGTATATAAGGTGTGTGCTGGCTTGGTGGGTATATAAGGTGTGTGCTGGCTTGGTGGGTATATAAGGTGTGTGCTGGCTTGGTGAGTATATAAGGTGTGCGCTGGCTTGGTGGGTATATAGGGTGTGCGCTGGCTTGGTGGGTATATAGGGTGTGTGCTGGCTTGGTGGGTATATAAGGTGTGTGCTGGCTTGGTGGGTATATAAGGTGTGTGCTGGCTTGGTGGGTATATAAGGTGTGCGCTGGCTTGGTGGGTATATAGGGTGTGCGCTGGCTTGGTGGGTATATAAGGTGTGTGCTGGCTTGGTGGGTATATAAGGTGTGCGCTGGCTTGGTGGGTATATAAGGTGTGCGCTGGCTTGGTGGGTATATAAGGTGTGTGCTGGCTTGGTGGTTATATAAGGTGTATGCTGGCTTGGTGGTTATATAAGGTGTGTGTTGGCTTGGTGAGTATATAAGGTGTGCGCTGGCTTGGTGGGTATATAGGGTGTGTGCTGGCTTGGTGGGTATATAAGGTGTGTGCTGGCTTGGTGGGTATATAAGGTGTGCGCTGGCTTGGTGGGTATATAGGGTGTGTGCTGGCTTGGTGGGTATATAGGGTGTGTGCTGGCTTGGTGGGTATATAAGGTGTGTGCTGGCTTGGTGTGTATATAAGGTGTGTGCTGGCTTGGTGGGTATATAAGGTGTGTGCTGGCTTGGTGGGTATATAAGGTGTGCGCTGGCTTGGTGGGTATATAAGGTGTGCGCTGGCTTGGTGAGTATATAAGGTGTGCGCTGGCTTGGTGGGTATATAAGGTGTACGCTGGCTTGGTGAGTATATAAGGTGTGCGCTGGCTTGGTGGGTATATAAGGTGTGCGCTGGCTTGGTGGGTATATAAGGTGTACGCTGGCTTGGTGAGTATATAAGGTGTGTGCTGGCTTGGTGGGTATATAGGGTGTGTGCTGGCTTGGTGAGTATATAAGGTGTGTGCTGGCTTGGTGGGTATATAGGGTGTGTGCTGGCTTGGTGAGTATATAAGGTGTGTGCTGGCTTGGTGGGTATATAGGGTGTGTGCTGGCTTGGTGGGTATATAAGGTGTGCGCTGGCTTGGTGGGTATATAGGGTGTGTGCTGGCTTGGTGAGTATATAGGGTGTGTGCTGGCTTGGTGGGTATATAGGGTGTGTGCTGGCTTGGTGGGTATATAAGGTGTGCGCTGGCTTGGTGGGTATATAGGGTGTGTGCTGGCTTGGTGAGTATATAGGGTGTGTGCTGGCTTGGTGGGTATATAAGGTGTGTGCTGGCTTGGTGGGTATATAAGGTGTGCGCTGGCTTGGTGGGTATATAGGGTGTGTGCTGGCTTGGTGAGTATATAGGGTGTGTGCTGGCTTGGTGGGTATATAGGGTGTGTGCTGGCTTGGTGGGTATATAAGGTGTGCGCTGGCTTGGTGGGTATATAGGGTGTGTGCTGGCTTGGTGGGTATATAGGGTGTGTGCTGGCTTGGTGGGTATATAAGGTGTGTGCTGGCTTGGTGGGTATATAAGGTGTGTGCTGGCTTGGTGAGTATATAAGGTGTACGCTGGCTTGGTGAGTATATAGGGTGTGTGCTGGCTTGGTGGGTATATAGGGTGTGTGCTGGCTTGGTGGGTATATAGGGTGTGTGCTGGCTTGGTGGGTATATAAGGTGTGCGCTGGCTTGGTGGGTATATAGGGTGTGTGCTGGCTTGGTGGGTATATAGGGTGTGTGCTGGCTTGGTGGGTATATAAGGTGTGTGCTGGCTTGGTGGGTATATAAGGTGTGTGCTGGCTTGGTGGGTATATAAGGTGTGTGCTGGCTTGGTGAGTATATAAGGTGTGTGCTGGCTTGGTGAGTATATAAGGTGTGTGCTGGCTTGGTGGGTATATAGGGTGTGTGCTGGCTTGGTGGGTATATAGGGTGTGTGCTGGCTTGGTGGGTATATAAGGTGTGTGCTGGCTTGGTGGGTATATAAGGTGTGTGCTGGCTTGGTGGGTATATAAGGTGTGTGCTGGCTTGGTGAGTATATAAGGTGTACGCTGGCTTGGTGAGTATATAGGGTGTGTGCTGGCTTGGTGGGTATATAGGGTGTGTGATAGGCCGTCTGCACACAGATCACTCGTGCTGTCACTGGTAAAAGCGGTGATTTATCGGAGTTGCAGAATGGGATGATTATCAGCTTTCGGGCCACGGGTGGCGGTATTTCTGACACAGCGCAGTGTGTGACCTGTCCGCGTGCTGCTGTGGTGAGGGTGTATTGTGACTGGACAAATGGCACCACTGCGAATAACCGACGTGGAAACTGCAGAGCGCACCACGTGCCATTGATGTGAGAGGTGAACGTCGGCTGTGAAGGTGCGTGGGGGCCGACCGAAACGCTACAGCGGAGCAGCTCACCGTCACAATGACCCTGGGGGCTGCCAGATGTGTGTGTCACATGACAGCTCAGCCCGTCTAGCTGCTGTCCGTGCCGCACACGGCGGTTACTCTGGCTATTAGCTGGTGTCATAATAATGTGACTCCGCCGTCTATGAATATCTGATCAGGAAAACCAGCTACAGAAGCGAGACTTTTCTCATTGGGGCAACCAAAGCATAAATCTCTCCGTGTGAGGCAGATAGAGGCCCCGTTATCACTGGGGCCCAGATAATCAGTTTACGTAAGATGCGCCTCTCACCAGATGCCTGAATTCTAAGGAAGTTCTGGAAAGTGTCCAAAAGTTTTGTTTCCAGTGAGGAGACTTTGCTGGCGCACTGATCACAGAACCCCTGGTGGCTGGACTGTATGGGTCACAGATGCAGGGCCCTCCGAACACCCAGGAAGGATCAGGATACGGGTACAGAGAAGCCTGGGAGATGGGATCAAGAGCAGAGCGGGAGGAATGAGAACCTGTGTGTGGGAGGCAATGGAAGCTCAGTAGCTGCAATATGAATCTTGCGGCCTGGCTTTAAAGATCCACAAAATATCACATGAACAATATAACACATGAATAGTGCGCGGGAGCCTGCAGAGTATTATAACCTGGGTTCGTTTTTAACGCTTTTACTATAGAACAGATCTAGGCGACTGGAAAACAGCATCTGGCAGAGGAAATCCCACATTCCCCGCTGTAAACACTGGCACCACTGGAATACATCTGCTGGGGCCCAGTACAACTGGTTCCCGGTGATCAGTGCAGGCAGGCACAACGCTGTGACATGCGGCGCTAGTGCCATAGTCGGGTCCCGCCAGAAATAGCCCCCGATTCACTAGGAGCACCTCCGAGTGCTGTAATAGTGCAGAGAAATATTGCTGTGCTGGGGCTAATCCCAGGGAACCAATTGTAACGGCTCTCAGCAAATGCGCTGCAGGAGATGGGAATCCTCTTGGGGCAAAAGACTGCCACATGTTCTACTGGGGGTCACAGGCCGGGGAAGTGTTCTACTGGGGGTCACAGGCAGGGGAAGTGTTCTACTGGGGGTCACAGGTCGGGGAAGTGTTCTACTGGGGGTCACAGGCAGGGGAAGTGTTCTACTGGGGGTCACAGGCAGGGGAAGTGTTCTACTGGGGGTCACAGGCAGGGGAAGTGTTCTACTGGGGGTCACAGGCAGGGGAAGTTTTCTACTGGGGGTCACAGGCAAGGGAAGTGTTCTACTGGGGGTCACAGGCAGGGGAAGTTTTCTACTGGGGGTCACAGGCAGGGGAAGTTTTCTACTGGGGGTCACAGGCAAGGGATACCTTCTACAGGGGGTCACAGGCCGGGGAAGTCTTCTACTGGGGGTCACAGGCAGGGGAAGTCTTCTACTGGGGGTCACAGGCAAGGGAAGTCTTCTACTGGGGTTCACAGGCAGGGGAAGTCTTCTACTGGGGGTCACAGGCCAGGGAAGTCTTCTACTGGGGGTCACAGGCCGGGGAAGAGTTCTACTGGGGGTCACAAGCCGGGGAAGTGTTCTACTGGGGGTCACAGGCAGGGACAGTGTTCTACTGGGGGTCACAGGCAGGGAAGTGTTCTACTGGGGGTCACAGGAAGGGGGTGTGTTCTACTGGGGGTCACAGGCAGGGAAAGTGTTCTACTGGGGGGTCACAGGCAGGGACAGTGTTCTACTGGGGGTCACAGGCAGGGAAAGTGTTCTACTGGGGGTCACAGGCAGGGACAGTGTTCTACTGGGGGTCACAGGCAGGGAAGTGTTCTACTGGGGATCACAGGCAGGGAAAGTGTTCTACTGGGGATCACAGACAGGGGAAGTGTTCTACTGGGGGGTCACAGGCAGGTACAGTGTTCTACTGGGGGTCACAGGCAGGGAAAGTGTTCTACTGGGGGTCACAGGCAGGGACAGTGTTCTACTGGGGGTCACAGGCAGGGAAGTGTTCTACTGGGGGTCACAGGCAGGGAAAGTGTTCTACTGGGGGTCACAGGCAGGGGAAGTGTTCTACTGGGGGTCACAGGCAGGGGAAGTGTTCTACTGGAGGTCACAGGTAAGGGAAGTGTTCTACTGGGGTCACAGCCAGGGAAGAGTTCTACTGGGGGTCACAGGCAGGGAAGTGTTCTACTGGGGGGTCACAGGCAGGGACAGTGTTCTACTGGGGGTCACAGGCAGGGAAAGTGTTCTACTGGGGGGTCACAGGCAGGGACAGTGTTCTATTGGGGGTCACAGGCAGGGAAAGTGTTCTACTGGGGGTCACAGGCAGGGACAGTGTTCTACTGGGGGTCACAGGCAGGGAAGTGTTCTACTGGGGATCACAGGCAGGGAAAGTGTTCTACTGGGGATCACAGACAGGGGAAGTGTTCTACTGGGGGGTCACAGGCAGGTACAGTGTTCTACTGGGGGTCACAGGCAGGGAAAGTGTTCTACTGGGGGTCACAGGCAGGGACAGTGTTCTACTGGGGGTCACAGGCAGGGAAGTGTTCTACTGGGGGTCACAGGCAGGGAAAGTGTTCTACTGGGGGTCACAGGCAGGGGAAGTGTTCTACTGGGGGTCACAGGCAGGGGAAGTGTTCTACTGGAGGTCACAGGTAAGGGAAGTGTTCTACTGGGGTCACAGCCAGGGAAGAGTTCTACTGGGGGTCACAGGCAGGGAAGTGTTCTACTGGGGGGTCACAGGCAGGGACAGTGTTCTACTGGGGGTCACAGGCAGGGAAAGTTTTCTACTGAGGGGTCACAGGCAGGGACAGTGTTCTACTGGGGGTCACAGGCAGGGAAGTGTTCTACTGGGGGTCACAGGAAGGGGGTGTGTTCTACTGGGGGTCACAGGCAGGGAAAGTGTTCTACTGGGGGGTCACAGGCAGGGACAGTGTTCTACTGGGGGGTCACAGGCAGGGAAAGTGTTCTACTGGGGGTCACAGGCAGGGACAGTGTTCTACTGGGGGTCACAGGCAGGGAAGTGTTCTACTGGGGGTCACAGGCAGGGAAAGTGTTCTACTGGGGGTCACAGGCAGGGACAGTGTTCTACTGGGGGTCACAGGCAGGGAAGTGTTCTACTGGGGGTCACAGGCAGGGAAAGTGTTCTACTGGGGGGTCACAGGCAGGGACAGTGTTCTACTGGGGGGCACAGGCAGGGAAAGTGTTCTACTGGGGGGCACAGGCAGGGACAGTGTTCTACTGGGGGACACAGGCAGGGACAGTGTTCTACTGGGGGTCACAGGCAGGGACAGTGTTCTACTGGGGGTCACAGGCAGGGACAGTGTTCTACTGTAGGTCACAGGCTGGGGGAGTATTCTACTGGAGGTCACAGGCTGGGGCAGTCTGCCGCCGGGGGAAGGGGGGTCACAGGCAGGGGAAGTCTTCTACTGGGGGTCACAGGCAGGGACAGTGTTCTACTGGGGGTCACAGGCAGGGACAGTGTTCTACTGTAGGTCACAGGCTGGGGGAGTATTCTACTGGAGGTCACAGGCTGGGGCAGTCTGCCGCCGGGGGAAGGGGGGGTCACAGGCAGGGGAAGTCTTCTACTGGGGGTCACAGGCAGGGACAGTCTGCCGTCGGGGCAAGGGGGGGGCCACAGGCTGGGGCAGTTTACTATTACAGGCCATTATTACGTATGAGAATGTCCCCAGGCCCATACGTCTGACACATCTCCAATCTCTCACTCGTTTTGTGTTCAGCCGGCTTCTATGATTTAGGTGCTATGGACGAGACAGGGATTATCAGGGATTATCAAAAACAAAGTATGCCCTTTTATACATCCAGTAAAATATCAGATTGTGACACAGAGAAGCTGCAATAAATGGTTCCATAGTATGTGGATGCACATTTACCTATATACGTCCATATTCATGTAATGCACTTTCATGGCAGCGGTAGTACAGTATAGAAAGTGTATCCTGCCAGTATACTGGACAGGATTTCTGGATGTGCCTACGTGCTGCCCACATTTGCACTCCTTGCAGCCTAACATTCAGAAGGGCACAGAGAGTATCTGCAACAGCTTCAACGTTCTACCAATATCTGCTTAATACCGCTATTAATAGCACCTATGCAATAAAGGGATTAAAGCGCCCTTGCTCCAAGGTTAGTAAACTACAGGTCTAATTCAGAGATGTGCGTAAACTCGATGATTACTGTCCATACGTCGCAGATGTTCTGGATCTGCGCATGTGCGGAACCGGGTCTGGTGTGTCGCTCACAGTGGAACAAGCGTTGCAGTATGATTGACATTCTGTTGGTATATGTGGGCGCCAACCGGCAGCGTTACAGAAAACCTGAGATTTACTCAGATGACCGATGTTCACAAACATCGGGCCTGACTCCACATGTCGCAAAGTACCGATGTTCGTCGTCGGAAGCAAAACGGCTGCAGACATCAATTGATTGCCAGTCTGCAGCCACGTGGGGGTGGCGAATACCTCTGTTTTCCCTCAGTTTTGGGGGAAGCCAGGCTCTGTTTTTTCCAACAGAGATTTCCTGGCCTCTCTGTAGGAGCTGGGGCGGCCGGCTTCCCTGACCCCATGTGTCACGCAGCCGGCCGACGGAGTCACAAGTGATCCGACGCTACATGTACTAGACGCCTCCTGCTGCATTACCATACCTATGTGCATCGCTGCTGCTGCTGCCATGCCCCATCCAACCACACCTGCACCAGGCCCAAGATCCGATGCTGTGCACTCAGACGCAGCATGGGAATAGAGAAGCCGGCAGCCCGCCTTCTGCAGCATTAGCATATTACGGCACAGCCGCCGCGTACAGAGATGCCGTGGGGCTGTGTGAGCTGCGTCCGTCTCTGAATCTGGAACAAGTGAGCAATTCTTTTCTTCCAATCTCTAAGGATGTTACCTAATTATATGCTGCTAGAATAACTCCTCATACTTCAAGTAGGACTTCTGCCTGGCATGACTGGTGGAACATGATATGTGAGAGATAGATTGCGAAGACTGAACTCTCCCGAAGAACATCTGTAACCACAGAGACAATCCGTGCAGTCCACAACACTGTAATTGGACAACTCAATCATAAACAGACAACCACGGACAGGTAAAGTTACATGTGCGCGGTTTATTGTAAAGCACTAAGACCCTGTGGTCCCGGCTCGCTTAGAACATTGGCCGAGACATGTAAATAACACGGTCTATTTCCCAAGCACGTATGACTAACCCAACGAGCTGCAGCTGTATCTGGAATCAGGACTATTGTACGATAACACTTCTATACTAAGCGTGTTAATGACCGCCAAACAAGTGTGACCCACCTGCTGCCATGGAACATCCATATAAATAGCCGGAACACTCTGCCCTTCCAAACACAGGAGAGAGGCCTGCCATTGTATCATATAACTGGCTGCCCCACCTGTGTATTATAACCCTCTCTAGACCTTTGTCCAGAAAGCAGACTCGACATCCAACAAGCTTCCTGGCATGGGGCGGATTATCTAGTGACCCGGTCATATAGAGTCCCGGTACTGATATCTTTGGTCTGATTCTGGCTTAGCCATTGTTATAGCTGTCTCCACTGCAAGTACACAATGGATGCCCTTTGAAGGACCGGCTTTTAGCAGACCTCATACATGGTCAGTCTGTCCTCCCAAGTTTACAGTAGCTGCTCCGAGATTTGTCAATGCTGTTCCGGCTCGCAGTATCATAGTCAATAAAACGGTTTCAATAATCCTGAAAGAGGAATTTCATAAATAGGAATATTATGAAACAGCGGATATGATAAGAGGGGAATAACAAAGTCAGCGACGGGCGTTCTGCTCACCTTCCTTCCTGCACCCACAGGACGGTCATCAATCAATCAGTAAGATGATCTACGAGTCATAGACAGGCGTCAGACACACCAGAATAAGAAACACATTAAGCTTCCACTGCTCCCATAGTCACCTCAAACCAATTCTAGTTACCACTATCCACCACAAACCACCTCTAAACACCATAAGTCACTTCTAGTCACAGCTATCCACCACAAACCAACTCTAGTCACCACTTTCCAACATAAGCCACATCTAGTCACCACTAGCCACCTCAAGCCACCGCTATTCACCTTTAGTCAACACAAGCCACTTCTAGTAACCACTATCCACCACCTCTAGTTACCATAAGTCCCTTCTAGCCACCACTAGCCACCTCTAGTCGCCACATGCCACCGCTATTCACCCTTAGTCACCATAAACTACTTCTAGTCACCACTATCCACCACAAGCCACCTTTCGTTACCACTAGCCACCTCAAGCCACCCCTAGTTACAATAAATCATCACAAACCACCTCTAGTCGCCACAAGCTACCCCTAGTAACCAGAAACTACCCTTATAGTGACAAGTCATCATAAACCACCTCTAGTCACCACAAGCTACCTCTAATCATCGCTATACACCATAAGCCACATCTAGTCACCACTACCCACCTCTAGCCATCACAAATCATCACAAGACACCTCTAGTCACCACTATCCACCATAAGTCACATCTAATCACCACTACCCACCTCTAGCTACCCTTAATCACCACAAGCCACCTCTAGACATCAATAGTCCTCTCTAGTCACCACTATCCACCATAAACCACATATAATCACTATCCACCTCTAGTCACCACAAGCCACCTCTAGCCACCCTTAATCACCACAAGCCACTTCTAGTAACCACTATCCACCACCTCTAGTTACCATAAGTCCCTTCTAGTCACCACTAGCCACCTCTAGTCGCCACATGCCACCGCTATTCACCCTTAGTCACCATAAACTACTTCTAGTCACCACTATCCACCACAAGCCACCTTTCATTGCGTTTAGCCACCTCTAGTAACAATAAATCATCACAAACCACCTCTAGTCGCCACAAGCTACCCCTAGTAACCAGAAACTACCCTTATAGTGACAAGTCATCATAAACCACCTCCAGTCACCACAAGCTACCTCTAATCATCGCTATACACCATAAGCCACATCTAGTCACGACTACCCACCTCTAGCCATCACAAATCATCACAAGACACCTCTAGTCACCACTATCCACCATAAGCCACATCTAATCACCACTACCCACCTCTAGTCACCACAAGCCACCTCTGGCCACCCTTAATCACCACAAGCCACCTCTAGACATCAATAGTCCTCTCTAGTCACCATAAGCCACCGCTAGTCACCACTATCCATCATAAACCACATCTAATCACCACTACCCACCTCTAGTCACCACAAGCCACCTCTAGCCATCCTTAATCACCACAAGCCACCTCTAGATCAATGGTCCTCTCTAGTCACCATAAGACACCTCTAGTCACCACTATCCACCATAAACCACATCTAATCACCACTACCCACCTCTAGTCACCACAAGCCACTTCTAGCCATCCTTAATCACCACAAGCCACCTCTAGATCAATAGTCCTCTCTAGTCACCATAAGACACCTCTAGTCACCACTATCCACCATAAACCACATCTAATCACCACTACCCACCTCTAGTCACCACAAGCCACCTCTAGCCATCCTTAATCACCACAAGCCACCTCTAGATCAATAGTCCTCTCTAGTCACCATAAGACACCTCTAGTCACCACTATCCACATCTAATTACCACTACCCACCTCTAGTCACCACAAGCCACCCCTAGTCACCACAAGCCACCTCTAGACAACAATAGTCCTCTCTAGTCACCATAAGACACCTCTAGTAACCACTATCCACCATAAACCACATCTAATCACTACTACCCACCTCTAGTCACCACTATCCACCATAAACTACATCTAATCACCACAAGCCACCTCTAGCCACCCCTAGTCACCACAAGCCACCTCTAGACATCAGTAGTTCTCTCTAGTCACCATAAGCCACCTCTAGTCACCATTGATAGTCTACACAAGCCACCGCTAGTATTGTCAGCAGATGTAAAACGGCAATTATTTTTTTGCCCGCAGAATAGGACATTTATAATCCAGTGTTTAAAACTTCCCATAGGTTTTATCTAAACTCCACTTTTCATACTGTAGCTTCTTCTCTGACATGTCAGAGTTATTTGTCTCTATGTAATACAGTGTTTAGAGAGCTGCTACCAGCTGCCTGCTCCAGGGGCACATACAATGAATTCCGCAGCTGACAGATTTATAGTCTCCTGCAACATAGTAACCCCTGAAGGGAAGTGTGAACTATGCACAGCCGGGATCGCAGGGAGCAGAGCGCTACAGAAAGCCGGGATCGCAGGGAGCAGAGCGCTACAGAAAGCCGGGATCACAGGGAGCAGAGCACTACAGAAAGCCGGGATCACAGGGAGCTGGCACTACAGAAAGCCGGGATCACAGGGAGCAGAGCACTACAGAAAGCCGGGATCACGGGGAGCTGGCACTACAGAAAGCCGGGATCACAGGGAGCTGGCACTACAGAAAGCCGGGATCACAGGGAGCAGAGCGCTACAGAAAGCCGGGATCACAGGGAGCAGAGCACTACAGAAAGCCGGGATCACAGGGAGCAGAGCACTACAGAAAGCCGGGATCACGGGGAGCTGGCACTACAGAAAGCCGGGATCACAGGGAGCTGGCACTACAGAAAGCCGGGATCACAGGGAGCAGAGCGCTACAGAAAGCCGGGATCACAGGGAGCAGAGCACTACAGAAAGCCGGGATCACAGGGAGCTGGCACTACAGAAAGCCGGGATCACAGGGAGCTGGCACTACAGAAAGCCGGGATCACAGGGAGCTGGCACTACAGAAAGCCGGGATCACAGGGAGCAGAGCACTACAGAAAGCCGGGATAACAGGGAGCTGGCACTACAGAAAGCCGGGATCACAGGGAGCTGGCACTACAGAAAGCGGGATCACAGGGAGCTGGCACTACAGAAAGCCGGGATCACAGGGAGCAGAGCACTACAGAAAGCCGGGATCACAGGGAGCAGAGCACTACAGAAAGCCGGGATCACAGGGAGCACAGCACTACAGAAAGCCGGGATCACAGGGAGCTGGCACTACAGAAAGCCGGGATCACAGGGAGCTGGCACTACAGAAAGCGGGATCACGGAGCACAGCACTACAGAAAGCCGGGATCACAGGGAGCAGAGAACTACAGAAAGCCGGGATCACAGGGAGCAGAGCACTACAGAAAGCCGGGATCACAGGGAGCAGAGCACTACAGAAAGCCGGGATCACAGCACTACAGAAAGCCGGGATCATAGGGAGCAGAGCACTACAGAAAGCCGGGATCACAGGGAGCAGAGCACTACAGAAAGCCGGGATCACAGGGAGCAGAGCACTAAAGAAAGCCGGGATCACAGGGAGCTGGCACTACAGAAAGCCGGGATCACAGGGAGCACAGCACTACAGAAAGCGGGATCACGGAGCACAGCACTACAGAAAGCCGGGATCACAGGGAGCACAGCACTACAGAAAGCCGGGATCACAGCACTACAGAAAGCCGGGATCACAGCACTACAGAAAGCCGAGATCACAGGGAGCAGAGCACTACAGAAAGCCGGGATCACAGCACTACAGAAAGCCGGGATCACAGGGAGCAGAGCACTACAGAAAGCCGGGATCACAGGGAGCAGAGCACTACAGAAAGCCGGGATCACAGGGAGCTGGCACTACAGAAAGCCGGGATCACAGGGAGCAGAGCACTACAGAAAGCCGGGATCACAGGGAGCTGGCACTACAGAAAGCCGGGATCACAGGGAGCAGAGCACTACAGAAAGCCGGGATCACAGGGAGCTGGCACTACAGAAAGCCGGGATCACAGGGAGCAGAGCACTACAGAAAGCCGGGATCACAGGGAGCTGGCACTACAGAAAGCCGGGATCATAGGGAGCAGAGCACTACAGAAAGCTGGGATTAAAGGGAGACGGCACTACAGAAAGCGGGATCACGGAGCACAGCACTACAGAAAGCCGGGATCACATTCCCAGGGTACTCTGCACACATGAACTGCACATTCCCACAGAGCTCTGCATCAAGGATGACACAGGGAGCTCTGCATCAGGGATGACACAGGGAGCTCTGCATCAGGGATGATGACATAGGGAGCTCTGCATCAGGGATGATGACACAGGGAGCTCTGCATCAGGGATGATGACACAGGGAGCTCTGCATCAGGGATGATGACACAGGGAGGTCTGCATCAAGGATGACTCCGGGAGCTCTGCATCAGGGATGACACAGGGAGCTCTGCATCAAGGATGACACAGGGAGCTCTGCATCAAGGATGACACAGGGAGCTCTGCATCAAGGATGACACAGGGAGCTCTGCATCAGGGATGACACAGGGAGCTCTGCATCAGGGATGACACAGGGAGCTCTGCATCAGGGATGATGACACAGGGAGCTCTGCATCAGGGATGATGACACAGGGAGCTCTGCATCAAGGATGATGACACAGGGAGCTCTGCATCAGGGATGATGACACAGGGAGCTCTGCATCAAGGATGACACAGGGAGCTCTGCATCAGGGATGACACCGGGAGCTCTGCATCAGGGATGACACAGGGAGCTCTGCATCAAGGATGACACAGGGAGCTCTGCATCAAGGATGACACAGGGAGCTCTGCATCAGGGATGACACAGGGAGCTCTGCATCAGGGATGACATAGGGAGCTCTGCATCAGGGATGACACAGGGAGCTCTGCATCAGGGATGATGACACAGGGAGCTCTGCATCAGGGATTATGACACAGGGAGCTCTGCATCAGGGATGATGACACAGGGAGCTCTGCATCAGGGATGATGACACAGGGAGCTCTGCATCAAGGATGACACAGGGAGCTCTGCATCAGGGATGACACCGGGAGCTCTGCATCAGGGATAACAGAGGGCTCTGCATGAAGGATAACAGAGGGCTCTGCGTTAGAGACGGAGCGTTACAGGCTAGGTATAACTGACTGGAAAGTGTCTACAATAGGTCCCTCTGATTTTTCCACCATCTCATTCCTTTACACACCCATATTTAACCCTACGACTGCTCCCGCACTGGCACTGAGAGGGTTACAGCCCCTGAGTCTGTATACATGAAGCAGAGCAGGTATGAGTGGCCTCCAGTGTTTATAATGATTAATCCTCCTATGTGTAACCAGTCCCAAATCCAGCTTCCATGTACGGGCAGAGAGCGAGATCCCAGCGCTCCAAGTAAAGGCAGAAATGTCACCCGGCGCCATACAGATGAGGCACAGGAGCCCCCGCAGGTGTCAGAGGCGGACGGCGCCCCCTATGGAGAGATAACTGTATTACTGCACAATAATGTACTAAGGGGGTAATTCCAAGTTGATCGCAGCAGGAAATTTTTTAGCAGTTGGGCAAAACCATGTGCACTGCAGGGGGGGGGGGGGGGGGGGGCAGATGTAACATGTGCAGAGAGAGTTAGATTTGGGTGTGGTGTGTTCAATCTGCAATCTAATTTGCAGTGTAAAAATAAAGCAGCCAGTATTTACCCTGCACAGAAACAAAATAACCCACCCAAATATAACTCTCTCTGCACATGTTATATCTGCCCCTCCTGCAGTGCACATGGTTTTGCCCAACTGCTGAAAAATTTCCTGCTGCGATCAACTTGGAATTACCCCCTAAGAACGCCATCCTTCTGTTGTACGGGGATCCGGCCGCTGCAGGTGTTACAATGGCATAAAGGGTTACCACAACTTTTCTACATTATTAGGCGGATTTACCACAATGAAGCATACAGTACAAAGAGCCTGATGTATCAACGCGGTGTCCCTGCTGTCACGGTGCCCATTCCGTATGGCAATATTAGATTCAGACCATTTTGAAAAATGCTTTATTATTTGAATAAAGCATTATATAATGTATATGGGTTTTTACGCCTTTTTGAAAGGAAGATTTTTGTACTTTATTACATTCTATATTGAAAATGCCCCATCTACGCAGGCGACACCTCATGACATTATTATACTGTGTACCAATAGGGTAATGTCACTTTACCGTCACCTGCGGAATCTCATTCCGCTAATCTGCCGCTATATAAACCACCATGGGCCTGACGGCAGCGTCTGGGTGGGATATGGGTACGGCTGGTTTGTATTTGACCCCGGTGGGTGACATAATAAAGAGTGTCCCCATCATTCATCCTCACCTCTACAATCTGCCGGCTGGATGGGACACGGCATGAGGGGGAAATGACACATTCCATCCCGTCTCTGGGGGGCCATCAGCTCACATCAGTCACCGTCCCGCTACATCAAAGCTCTCATTATGGCTGTCCTCTCACTGAGCCGCCGTGACTCAGACACATGAACTTGAAAGTGAAAGGAGACTGGTAACCCTTTCATACTGGGGAGGGGGGAGCACCATTACCCCTCAGCCGGAGGGCTCCAAACAAGCATATAATGGGTCTGATTCAGCGCTGGACGCAGTGGCAATGTCGGACGCAAGCGGACAATGGGGGTCATTCCGAGTTGTTCGCTCGCTAGCTGCTTTTAGCAGCTTTGCACACACTAAGCCTCCGCCTACTGGGAGTGAATCTTAGCTTTGCAGAATTGCGAACGAAAGATTTGCAGAATTGCGAACGAAAGATTTGCAGAATTGCGAATAGACACTTCTTTGCAGTTTCCGAGTAGCTCGAGACTTACTCTGCCACTGCGATCAGTTCAGTCCTTTTCGTTCCTGGTTTGACGTCACAAACACACCCAGCGTTCGCCCAGACACTCCCCCGTTTCTTCAGACACTCCCGCGTTTTTCCCAGAAACGGCAGCGTTTTTTCACACACACCCATAAAACGTCCAGTTTCCGCCCAGAAACACCCACTTCCTGTCAATCTCACTCCGATCACCAGAACGAAGAAATATCTTCGTTAAGCCGTGAGTAAAATACCTAACTTTTTAGCAAATTTACTTGGCGCAGACGCACTGCGAACATTGCGCATGCGCAGTTTGCGACTTATCGCACCGATGCGAAGAAAACTAACGAGCGAACAACTCGGAATGAGGGCCAATGTTTTCAGTCTGCGCATGCAGTACGCACTGGGACAATGATACCGCTCAGAGACGCAGAGAGTGTATAATTTTCAATGACGCACCTGGGAGGTAACAAGAGGGGAGTCTAGCCAGACCTGTGCGTGTCGCGGGTGCACGCGCGACAGTGGCGGTGTCTAAAGACGCAGTACCACTGACACAGGAGGCCATGTTCAGACATAGGACTGCTGCAAGCTCCGATTTAGCACTGCAGGGGCGTCTCAGGAGGCTCGGAATCTGGTGCGGTATTAGCATAAAAACCGCAACGCGGTTGCGGAAAAAGCCGGAGCCAATACTGCATCAACGTGGACCTCAGAATCTGACGCAATATGTCCTGGACGCAGCAGAAGAGGCGGCATAGCCCACGGAGACTGGCCCAGGACGATATAATAAGGGAACCGGTCTTGCTGGGTAACACTTTTTTGGGGGGCCAAAAAATATACATGATTAGGGGGTAATTCAGAGTTGATCGCAGCAGCAAATTTGTTAGCAGTGGGGCAAAATCATGTGCACTGTAGGGGGGTCATTCCGACCTGATCGCACGCTAGCTATTTTTTGCAGAGCTGTGACCAGGTCAAAACTCTGCAAAACTGCGCATGCGTATGCACCGCAATGCGCAGGCGCGTCGTACGGGTACAAAGCGAATCGGTGCTGGGCGATGGATTTAACAAAGAATCCATTCGCACAGCCGATCGCAAGGAGACTGACAGGAAGAAGGCGTTTGTGGGTGTCAACTGACCGTTTTCAGGGAGTGGTTGGAAAAACGCAGGCATGTCCAAGTGTTTTCAGGGCGGGTGTCTGACGTCAATTCCGGCCCCGGACAGGCTGAAGTGATCACAGCGGTTGAGTAAGTTCTGGGCAACTCAGAAACTGCACAAAACTTTTTTGTACCGCTCGGCTGCACATGTGATCGCACACTTGCAAAGCAAAAATACACTCCCCTATAGGCGGCAACTATCTGATCACAGCGCTGCAAAAAATAGCTAGCGAGCGATGAACTCGGAATTACCCCCCATGTGCACTGCAGGGGGGGCAGATGTAACATGTGCAGAGAGAGTTAGATTTGGGTGGGGTGTGTGCAAACTGAAATCTAAATTGCAGTGTAAAAATAAAGCAGCCAGTATTTACCCTGCACAGAAACAATATAACCCACCCAAATCTAACTCTCTCTGCACATGTTATATCTGCCCCACCTGCAGTGCACATGGTTTTGCCCAACTGCTAACAAATTTGCTGCTGTGATCAACTCTGAATTACCCCCTTAGTGTCTGAGTTATTCAGCTTGGTGCATGTGCACCATTATTAGCACCTAACGTTGTACAATATATTGCATTTCAATAACACTCTACACACTATTAAAAGGCACCTGTCACCCACAAACACTGGAGGGGGCCACCCATGGGCCGAAACAAAATGAATCAGAAAACCGTTTGCTAGGAACCAGTGACATCACTCAGTCATGATGATGTAAGCATAGCATGATGTCAAGGTCCCAACTTGCGAACATCATGTTTTTACTCTGTTTTAAACTGCGTTATTCTAAAGTGCCTCATGCCTCAGTAATGTCACTGGTTCCTAGTGAACTCTTCAGCTGGATTCTCATAGTGCCTCACACCTCAGTGGTTTCACTGGTTCCTAGTGAATTAATTAGCTGCATTCTCATAGTGCCTCACACCTCAGTGGTGTCACTGGTTCCTAGAGAATTAATTAGCTGCATTCTCATAGTGCCTCATGCCTCAATGGTGGCCACTGGTTCCTAGTGAACTGATCAGCTGCATTCTTATAGTGCCTCAGACCTCAATGGTGACCACTGGTTCCTAGTGAACTGATCATCTACATTCTTATAGTGCCTCACACCTCAATGGTGGCCACTGGTTCCTAGTGAACTGATCATCTACATTCTTATAGTGCCTCACACCTCAATGGTGGTCACTGGTTCCTAGTGAACTGATCAGCTGCATTCTCATAGTGCCTCACACCTCAATGGTGGCCACTGGTTCCTAGTGAACTGATTAGCTGCATTCTTATAGTGCCTCAGACCTCAATGGTGGTCACTGGTTCCTAGTGAACTGATCAGCTGCATTCTTATAGTGCCTCAGACCTCAATGGTGGCCACTGGTTCCTAGTGAACTGATCATCTACATTCTTATAGTGCCTCACACCTCAATGGTGGCCACTGGTTCCTAGTGAACTGATCATCTACATTCTTATAGTGCCTCACACCTCAATGGTGGTCACTGGTTCCTAGTGAACTGATCAGCTGCATTCTCATAGTGCCTCACACCTCAATGGTGGCCACTGGTTCCTAGTGAACTGATCAGCTGCATTCTTATAGTGCCTCACACCTCAATGGTGGCCACTGGTTCCTAGTGAACTGATCATCTACATTCTTATAGTGCCTCACACCTCAATGGTGGTCACTGGTTCCTAGTGAACTGATCAGCTGCATTCTCATAGTGCCTCACACCTCAATGGTGGCCACTGGTTCCTAGTGAACTGATCAGCTGCATTCTTATAGTGCCTCAGACCTCAAAGGTGGTCACTGGTTCCTAGTGAACTGATCAGCTGCATTCTTATAGTGCCTCAGACCTCAATGGTGGCCACTGGTTCCTAGTGAACTGATCAGCTGCATTCTTATAGTGCCTCAGACCTCAATGGTGGCCACTGGTTCCTAGTGAACTGATCAGCTGCATTCTTATAGTGCCTCAGACCTCAATGGTGGCCACTGGTTCCTAGTGAACTGACTAGCCATTGTGGATCGGCGCACACTGTGTGCATGAGACGGCCACACGTAATCCGATGGTGATGAGAGTATTATAAGCAGCAGTTTCTGCAGTAAGTTGTATTATATCCCCTGTGCTTGCCTTTGGCTCTCCATTCCGATACCGTGTCCTTCTATTTCCACTAGACATGTAATCATAGGATATAATGGCCCGGGTCCCCGTAGGGCAGCGGCCCGTCACACTTATATTATTCCTATACTATAAAAACAAATCCTAAACCCCGGCAGCAGCTGGTTCACATCTACGCGGCATTTAGAAAGTGATTAGGCTTTGTTCATAATGGAAAAAAGAAAGTGTTTATTTAAACTTTCCCTTCACTGAAGATGTAAATGTAGCAGAGTGGGCGCCATTGTCGGGCGGCTAGGATATGGCGTCATGCATCGTATCGGGAGATCTGCTTATTGTATAGGGTGATAGAACATTCAACATAACACACAAAATGGTCAACAACGTCATTTACTACAGGTGGAGATGTCTGAAAATGGAATCCATTTTATTGAATGTCACCAGCCTGATGGCGGGGAACATGTTCAATCGTGAGCCGCCCCCAATTACAGTGTGAGGTGATAAATTATTGTCCCCCATCTGCAGGTTGAGAGTCGCGCTCCAGGTTCACCGTTTCACTCCCCGCGATAAGTCTAGCGTCACACATGACTTCAATTAGCGGGAACACATTTGTCCTTTGCTGATATTACCCTATCCTACTTTGGGGTCAATTCATGAAGCAATGAAAAGGATGGAGAAGTGGAGAAGTTGCCCATGGCAACCAATCAGCACTTATGTAACATTTATAATTTGCATACTATACAATTGTACGGAGCAGCTGATTGGTTGCCATGGGCAACTTCTCCACTGGCTCACTTCTCCACTCTTTTCATTGCTTCATGAATAGACCTTTGGGGGGTATTCAATTGTTTGAAAGTCAGTTGGGAGTCTGTTTTTTCCTGTCTATTAGATAGGAAAAAACGGACGGGATCCAGCCTGAAGATCGACAGTGTCTAGGTCAACAATGTTTAGGTCGACCACCATAGGTCGACAGGGTTTCTAGGTCGATATGTGCTAGGTTGACAGGTCAAAAGGTCAAAATTAGTTTTTCACAATTTTTTTCTTTTTTTGAACTTTTTCATACTTAACGATCCACGCGGACTACGATTGGAACGAAGCGAGCCATGTGAGGGGACACGGTGCACTAATTCGGCTTCCCAGTCACTGTACGCAGAGAACAACACCAAAAATAAATAAATAAATCATGTCGACCTTTTGACCTGTCGACCTAGCACGTCGACCTAGAAACCCTGTCGACCCAGTGACTGTTGGCCTATAGTGATCTACCTAAACATTGTCGACCTAGACCGTGTCGATCTAATGATCCACACCTAAAACAGACACCCAACCAACATTTCAAACAATTGAATATCCCCCTTTGTGTCTTCCATTACCCTGTGTTTCTGGTCTTGGCGTATCCACATATACGTAGGGAAACGCTGCGCTCATGCGTGTGATCTAAAACAATATTGCTGATTAATTAGCATAAAATAAATAAACATCACTCAACACATTCTTGCAATACAAACAAGTCCCTGCAACGGGAGTCTAGGCTGGCGGAGCAATTATTGTACAAAGCAGGATGGCGGCTGTGAGACGGACGCCTGACATACTGTAGCACACAATAGACCCCCGCGCGGTCACCCCGCCGCAGAACATGAATGTATATATATATATACATAATCCCGCAGAGAACGGCCTGCTGCGGAGTAACCCACGTGTGCCACCTTTATTGTATTTGGGGGCGGCTGTTATGTCCACGCTGCAATAAATAAAATTAAGGTAAGGACCCAGGTCTAGGCCTTGGAGATAGATAAAGTAGCAACCAACCAGCTCCTACCTGTCATGTTACAGGCTGGGTTTGCAAAATGACAGTTAGGAGCTGGTTGGTTGGTGCTGTATCTCGCTCAGTGGCTTGGTACATCTCCCCCAAAGAAAGCCGTAGAGTCAGGGCTCCAGGATTCTGAATAACGTGTAACCAGGCCAATCCTGTGCTAGACAGAACGCAGGGGGGCGTACAGGGGGTCACTGGCGGCCTCCTGCCCTGCACTGTGCCACTTTCCGTGTTATTCTGGTGGCAAAACCCTCCCCTAGGACATACGCAAGTTATTACCGCCAATACGGTAACGATGTAACTCCCGCAGGCGCTGTGATCATCGCAATGTGCTCACATGTTATATATACCTCATTATAGAGCATCATACCCCATGATATAATGGCATATCCCAGAGACAGGCAACCGGTGGCACTCCAGCTGCGGTGGAACTACACATGCCAGCATGCTCTGCCACAGTTTTGCTGTTAGGGCATGCTGGAATGTGTGGTTGTCACAGGTTGCCTACCCATGTCATATCCTATTATGTCACATAATATTACATTATGGGGGGGGGGGGGGTATCAAACCTTCTAAAGATTGAAGAAGAGGGCAGGAGGAGGAGTTTCCCTTAGCAACCAGTCTGAGGGGGACATTTACTAAGCAGTGATAAGAGCGGAGAAGTGAGCCTGTGGAGAAGTTGCCCATGGCAACCAATCAGCTGCTCTGTACAATTGTATAGTATGCAAATTAGAAATGTTACTTCAATGCTGATTGGTTGCCATGGGCAACTTCTCCACTGGCTCACTTCTCCACACTTTTCACTGCTTCATGAATAGACCCCTTAATTTTATAGACTGTGCTAGATAAATGACAGTTATAGGATGATTGGTTGCTATGGGCAACTTCTCCACTTTTTCTCTCGCTCTCAGTCACTGATACAGTACCCAGGGGTCAAAGTTGCCCCTCTAGTGACTGCAGTGATATATGGAGGAACTCCGGGATACAGTGCCGGTAACTTCATCCAGAGACAGGAAATCTATGGAGGATAAATATAAAGGGAGGGCGGAAATCCATCAATCACAACATAACATTACAGTAGCCCAAACGCATGGAGAACGCGGTGCCAAGTGTTACGCGTAACCCTGCAACGTCTGACAACAACATTGTCCACAACAAAGACTAGCGAATAACCTGAGCGCATAGAGATGTATTAAGGTGGTTGGGGGGGAGGGGAGGGGGGGTGTTACGGCAACTCCGTGACCAAAATAAATAGATAAAACCTAATTTGTCAGGATATTCCTGGAACAGAACGCGAGACAACTTTTTATAACTATTTACATCAAGTTTTCCGGCCTCGTGTTTGTATGCTGTTTACTGGCGACCTCCCTTGGGTCTCACCCATTGGCGGCCGACGCCAGGACGCATAGAGAAAGGACCATGGCGCTGTATAATATCCGTAACACCACCAGGTCGTAGGCATCCAACGCACAGATCTCACCAAACTGAGCCGGGAGAATCTGCAAAAGGACTAGGCCTACAGGACATGTTTGTCAGATTGCATCGCTGCACTGCGGCCCGTCTAATGCTTTACAAGTTATTCTGGTGCATTACCATCGATGAAAGAACTTGCTGTCTTTTGCAATATGGCGGTTTGTACCTTTAACATTACAATCATCCAGAGGGCGAGTTATGTCGTGGTGAGATTGATTGAGGCGTGATTCTGGTAGGCGTGCCATGGCGAATTAAAACTTGCAGGAAATACACTTTCGCAAAATCGCAACCTATGGCTATTACCTCCCCCCATTGGGGGTCATTCCGAGTTGATCGCTAGCTGCATTTGTTCACAGAGCAGCGATCAGGCTAAAAAATGGCAGTTCTGCGCATGCATATGCGGCGCAATGCACACGCGCGATGTACGGGCACAACAAACGATGTCGTTTTACACAGGGTCTAGTAATGCATTTCAGTCGCACTGGTTG